>NW_024871198.1:0-393337 GCF_019054845.1 Dipodomys spectabilis | reverse complement strand
GGCCACAGGGTGTACTGCCTCACGGACATCGACCCCGACCACAGGAAGCTCAGCCAGCTGCAGGCCATGGTCCGCTTCCTGACGCGGGAGGATGCCCAGCTGCAGTGTGAGTGGCGCAGGGGCCCGGAGTGTGGTGGGGGGGGGGGGGCCGGGCCGGAGGGGGGCCCGGAGCACGGCGGGGGGGGCGGGGCCGGAGGGGGGCCCGGAGCACGGCGGGGGGGGGCCGGGCCGGAGGGGGGCCCGGAGCACGGCGGGGGGGCAGGGCCGGAGGGGGCACCGGCACATCCCAGGTCACACGGTGGAGGAGCAGGGGGAACAGCAAAGCCGGGTTTGCGGGGGGGGGGGGGGGGGGCAAGGCCAGACCCTGGTACATGAGGACAGTGGAGAGGGAGGTGGAGGAAGGTGGGGGGAGGTGGGGGGAGGTGGGGGGAGGTGAATAGGAAGGGGGGGAGGGGGGAGGGGGGGTGGAGAGGGAGGTGGAGGGGGGGAAGGTGGGGGGAGGTGGGGGGAGGTGGGGAGAGGTGGGGGGAGGTGGGGGGAGGTGGAGAGGGAGAGGGTGGAGGTGGGGGGAGGTGGGGGGGGAGAGGGAGGTGTAGGGGGGGAAGGGGAGGGGAGGTGGGGGAGGTGGGAGGAGGTGGAGAGGGAGGAGGGGGGAGGTGGGGGGAGGTGGGGGGAGGTGGACTCTCCTTGTCCAGTACTAAGTTCCCAGCACTGAGTGCTGGCCACGGCTGTCCGGCCGGCCCACGCAGGCTGGACCAGGTCCGCGGGTTCTCGTGTTCACTCTCCGTTCCTTCCTTCCTTCATTCACTGCAAGCTCTTATGTTTTGTTGGTAACTCCTGGGTGCTGTCCTGGGGCTTTTCCGCTCAAGGCCGGTGCTCTACTCCTCGAACCCCGGCTCCAACTTCCAGCTTTTTCTGCTGGTGGATGGGAAATCGAGAGTCTCGGGGACTTTCCTACGCGGGCCGGCTGGGAACCCCGGTCCTGCTGAGTGGCCGGGGTGACAGGCGGGAGCCCCGGGCCCGGGCATGGCTCCCAGGCCGGAGCTCAGCGCGTGCTGTGCCAGCCCAGGACAGCCCCAGAGGCCGCCCAGGGGGGGCCGTGGCGCTGAGGGGGGGGGTCCCGGTGCCAGCTTGCTGAGGGAGGGGTCCCAGTGCCGGCCCGCTGAGGGAGGGGGTCCTGGTGCCGGCCCGCTGAGGGAGGGCCCCCCCAGTGCCGGCCGCGCTGAGGGGGGGGGGGTCCCGGTGCTGGCTTGCTGAGGGGGGCCCCTGGTGCTCTGGGACCCAGTGGCTTCCTCCCAGCACACAGGCCCGCCCACGTGGCTTCTGGCATCTTCTCTGGGGGTGATAAAAATATTTTGGAACTGGCTGGAGGTGGCAGCTGTGCACAGTGAACGCGGCCGGGATGGGGGGTTCAGAGAAGAGCGGCGCCAGCTTCACCCCCTCAGTAACGAGACAGGAGCTTTTATAGCAGAGGGAGCGGGGGTGGGCGCGGCGGCGGGTCGCAGAGCCGGTGGGGCCCGTGCGCCCGGCCCTGTCTCCCAGCCCTGGTGGTGGTGGGGTTCGAACCAAGGGCTTCGTGCTCTCCCTGTGGAGCCATGAGCCCAGCCTTTTGTTTTGTTTTGTTTTGGGTCGGTCGTGGGGCCTGAACTCTGGGTCTGGGCGCTGTCCCTCAGCTCTTCAGCTCAAGGCTAGCGCTCTACCACTTGAGCCACAGCGCCACTTCCGGCTTTTTTCTTTTTGCTTATGTGGTGCTGAGGAATTGAACCCAGGGCCTCATGCATGCAAGGCAAGCGCTCCATCACTGAGCCACCTTCCCAGCCCGTTTGTTTTCTGTTCTTTGCTTTTTCTGCCTTAGGTTATTCTTCCCGGTAGAATCTTGAGAGGGTTCTTTCCCTCCCCCCAGGCTGGCCTAAGACCCCTCCCCTCCCCTCCCACCGGTCCCACAGCTGGGGTTACAGACGTGTACTACCGGGCTCGGTGGTGTGTTCCCTTGGTTAGATGGCGTCTCACTCTCTTCTCCCCTGCGCTGGCCTCAAACCTGGGGCCGTCTGATCGAGTACCTGGGGTGGCAGGCGCAAGCCGCCGGGCCTGACACACGGGTAGTTTTGTGTGCACGGGTTCATCTCACACTGGGACTTCCCCCCACTAGGGTGGGGGGACCACAGCTGAACCCCTGCCTCGCGGGGTGACCACAGCTGACCCCCGGCCTCACGGGGTGACGGCAGGGTGGGTGACCACAGCTGGGCTCCGGCCTCGCGGGGTGACGGCAGCTGACCCCCCGGCCTTGCGGGGTGACGGCAGGGCGGGGACCACAGCTGAACCCCGGCCTCGCGGGGGTGACCACAGCTGACCCCCCACCTCGCGGGGTGACCACAGCTGGCCCCCAGCCTCGCGGGGTGACCACAGCTGGCCCCCAGCCTCGCGGGGTGACCACAGCTGGCCCCCGGCTTCGGGGTGACGGCAGGGTGGGGACCACAGCCCTCCTTGGTCTCCACCAGGTGACGAGGAGCTGGTGCGGGAGGTTCTGTTCGATGCGGTGGTGACGGCGCCCTTGGAGGCCTACTGGACGGCGCTGGCGCTCAACATCTCCGAGTGCGTGTGGCGGGGCCGGGGGGCCGGGGGGGGGGGGCGCGGGGCTGGGGAGGGGCACGGCTGCCGCCGGGGCCCAGCCCCCCACCGCGGGCTGAGTCAGGGCCTCCCACAGCCTGGCAGCCGCCCAAGCGCCACCCACGGCCTCGGGCCCGGCAGGCCGCGCTGGGTGCTGGGTGATGGGCACGGGGGGCTCCTGGGCCTGGGGTGTCCCGGGGGACCGTCCCCAGAGGTGACCTGGCCGGAGCCCCTCCCAGCACCCACGCGCTGCCCACACTGACACCCCCCAGAGCCCAGCTCACCCCTCCTGGGCCGGAGCTGCCCCCCAGGAAGACTCTCCCTCCCATAGGAAGACCCGCCCTCAGGAAGTCCCTCCCTCTCCAGGAAGACCCTCCCCCCCTCAGGAAGACCCGCCCTGCCCAGGACAGGTCTAACAGGGTCTCGGTGGCCAGTTATATATACAGTCACACCTCAACCCAAGAGGCTCAAAGGTAGCCACACCTATCCCCAAACACCGTGGCTGCCGGGGACACGCACACACACGCGTAAGACACGCACACTAGTGAAGTAAGTCGCCGCAGAGCCGCACGACGGAAGGCCAGGCAGCTGTGAAAGGGTGTGAGGCCTTCCCGAGTAGGCCACGGAATTACCTCCACGGTGAGGGAGACGGGCGGACGCCCCTACGGTTTATCTGAGAAGAGATCCTGTCAGGACAACCTTCCCGGCTCCTGGCCACCCCACCCAACCCCTCGAAGCCAGGGACAAGCAAGAGCTAGGAGTGGAAAGACGCCGGGAGCCGAGGACGGGGCGTGGGGCCCGGCCGGCAGCCCAGCCCTCCCCCTCCGTCTTCCACAGCGAGGAGGGGCCCGGCGTGGACGTGGCCTTCCTGGGTACCAGGGCCGGACTCCTCCGAAGAAGCTCCTTCGTGGGCTCGGAGAAGATCTCTGACAGGTGAGACCAGCTGGCCATGGGGGGGGGGGGCCCGCAGGGATGGGGGAAGGGGGGGAAGGGGGAGGGAAGGGGGTAAGCTCTTGGACGGACGGCCCTGCCCCCTGGGCCCCCATGGGCGATGACACTGTGTCCAGCGGGGAAGGACGGGATGCCCGAGGCCTGCCCGACAGTCCCGTCCCTCTCGGGCCCCTGGGAGTGCCTTTGCCCAGGCCCCTCTTTTGTGGGCACTGACCCCCCCATCATGGGAGGGGGGATGCCACTCCGCCCTCCGGCAGCCCCCAGGTGGTCCGGGAGCTGAGACTCAAAATGTGGTCTCTGGGCTCAGGGGCTCGGTGAAGCGGGGGTGGGGGGCTGGGGACGTGTATGCCCCGTGTCCCCTGGCTAAGGCTGAGAGACGCAGTGTCCAGCAGAGCCAGCTCTGGGGCCCCGCCCTGGGGAGGCCACACCACACCACAGGACTCTGTGCCAGCCCCACCACGCCCAGGCTTGCCCCCCTTCCTCTTCCTGCCCTCCATCTCCTGTCCCCAGAGAGGTGGGGGGCGGTGGCTGTCCCGTGGCCGGCACCCCGGACGCCCCCATCTGCAGGGGAGGTCCCCTTCCCGGGCGGCAGGTGCGCGGCCCGCTCCCCGGGACCCGGCACAGGGCTCAGTCTGCAGGAAGGGTCAGGTGCCACGCCAGGTCCCACCATGCTCGGCCTCGAGGATGGCCAGGACACACACCACACACATGTGCACACCTGTGCACGCCACACGCACACGTCACACATGTGGTCGCATGCATACGCACACCACATGTGCATTGTGCACACATGTACACATGCATGTTGCACATACACATCACATGCATAGTCACGCGCACACCACACACATGCATACCACAGTCCACATGTGTGCACGTGCACATGTATGCACATCACACATACACACAGCGCACACACGTGATACCACACACGTATGCACATCACATGTGCACATGTCACACTGTGGTCACACATGCACACCGCACACATGCACACGCCACGTGTGCACTGTGCATGCATGCCCATCCCATGCAAACGCCGCACGTGTGCACACACATGCTTTCACACCACGGCCCCGGCGGGGGTGCATGGTGCACCTCGGAGCCCAGAGCAGACAGTACACAACTTACCACAGGACAGTTGGTAGTGTCCGTCAGTACAGACGTAGAGTGAACTACCATAGTAGCTTCCCGGATGGGGGCCTCCAGGTCAGGGTCCCAGGGTCAGAGTCCCAGGGTCAGGGTCCCGGGGTCAGGGTCCCGGGGTCAGGGTCCCGGGGTCAGGGTCCCGGGGTCAGGGTCCCGGGGTCAGGGCCTCGGGGTCAGGGCCTCGGGGTCAGGGCCTCAGGGTCAGGGCCTCGGGGTCACGGCCTCGGGGTCAGGGCCTCGGGGTCAGGGCCTGGGGACTCCTCCGGCCATGGAGGCAGCATTGGAGGCTGCAGCCTCCTCATGTTTCTGCAACGGCTGGGGGCAGGAGGGCTCCCGTTTTCGGTGCGTGGTCTTGGCTTATCATTTATCTACCTACCTGTCCATCTGAACGCCTGGCCACCGCGACCTAAGCGTCTGCCCAGGAATCTCCCGTCTATCGCTGCTGCCTGCTCTCTGTCTGAGCGCCTGTCTGTCTGTCTGAATACCCATGTCATCTCACCTATCCATCTAAACACACATCATACGTTTATTGTCCACCTGTCTGTCTGCCTGTCTAACCGCACATCTAACTAAACACCTGTCTCAATATTTCTCTCTCAACATCTACTTTCTGTCCATCTAGATACTCGTCAGTGTTATCTGCTGTCTGTCTATCCTGCCTTCTATCTGTCTGTCTATCTGTCTTCTACCCTTGGTCTATCCGTCCAAGTGTCTATGAAAGGTCTACCTATCTAAGCACTTACCCGAGTACCTGCCTTCCGTGCGTCTGTCTGTCTGTCCCCCTCGGTGGCGGTGTGGCGGGGATGCTCGGCCCTGTGCCTGGCTCTCACACCGCCCTCCCTCGCAGGAAGTTCCTGACTCCCCAGGACGAGGCCAGCGTGTTCACGGCCGACCACTTCCCCCTGTGGTACCGCCTGGCCTCGGAGCAGCCCGCGGGCAGCTTTGTCTACAGCCTCCACTGGGCCGAGGGGCCAGGTAACCTGTGCCCTGCACTCTGGGCCGGGCGCCTGGGAGCCGGGTGTGTGTGTGTGTGTGTGTGTGTGTGACTGTGTGTGATAGTGAGTGTGTAGTGTGAGTGTGTGTGTGATTGTGTGTAGTGTGTGATTGTGTCATTGTGTGTAGTGCGTGTGTGTGATTGTCATTGTGTATAGTGTGTGATTGTGTGGTGTGTATAGTGTGTGTGTAATTGTGTGTGTGATAGTATGTGTGTGATAGTGTGATTGTGTGATAGTGAGTGTGTGAGTGTGTGTGTAGTGCGTGTGATTGTGTAAGTGTGTGATTGTGTGTAGTGTGTGTGATTGTGTGTGGTGTGTATAGTGTGTGTGTAATTGTGTGTGTGATAGTATGTGTGTGATTGTGTAAGTGTGTGATTGTGTGGTGTGTGATTGTGTGTAGTGTGTGATTGTGTGTAGTATGTGTGATTGTGTGTTGTGTGTGTAGTGTGTGTAGTGTGTGTGATTGTGAGGGTGTAGTGTGTGTGGTATGCGTGTGAGTGTGTAAGTGTGTGATTGTGTGTAGTGTGTGTGATGGTGTTGTGTGGTGTGTGATTGTGTGTGTGATTGTGTGTGATAGTGAGTGCGTGTAGTGTGTGTGATTGTGTGTTGTGTGTGTAGTGTGTGTGGTATGTGTGTGACTGAGTGTGTAAGTGAGTGATTGTGTGTTGTGTGTAGTGTGTGTGGTGTGTGTGTGGGTGTGTGTGACAGTGTAAGTGTGTGATTGTGTGTAGTGTGTGTGATTGTGTGTAGTGTGTAGTGTATGTGATTGTGAGGGTGTAGTGTGTGTGGTATGCGTGTGAGTGTGTGTGTGATTGTGTGTAGTGTGTGTGATGGTCTGTTGTGTGTGTTGTGTGTGATTGTGTGTGTGACTGTGTGTGATAGTGAGTGTGTGTAGTGTGAGTGTGTAAGTGTGATTGTGTGTTGTGTGTGTAGTGTGTGTGGTATGCGTGTGGGTGTGTGTAGTGTGAGTGTGTAAGTGTGTGGTTGTGTGTGGTGTGTGTAGTGTGTGGTATGTGTGTGACTGTGTGTGATAGTGAGTGTGTGTAGTGTGAGTGTGTAAGTGTGAGACCTCAGGGCCCGGTGCTGACGCCCTGTGCAGCCTTTCCCCTAGCCGTAGCAGACACGGGTAGAGCGGAGGAACTTTCAGATTTCGGGGTACACAGCCTCCCCCTCGGGCCTCCAGCACTGGGGGTGGGGGGGTGGGCAGCGTCTGCTCCCTGACCTCTGACACCATGACCTCTGACACCCATCGCTGCCCTGCCCCAAAGGGTCCAGGCGGGGGGTGGGGGGAGGGCGGCTGAGTGGAGGTCCAAATTCTGCACCCACCACTGACCCGTTTAAAAGACAAGGTAGCCAGGCCAGTGCTCTTGCCTTGGGGAGCCTGGCAGAAAGTTCCAGAAGGGCAGCAGCGAGGGGGGAGGCGGTGGGAAGGGTGCAGGCCTGCCGCGGGGCTGATCCCCAGCAGCTCAGCCGCCGTGTGAGGGGTCGGGGCAGCGGGGCGCTGGGCCTGAGGGTCAGGTGGACAGGTCATCCACGCTGAGCACAGCAGGTCCAAGGGTCCTGGGGCATGAAACCCAGGCCCAGCTCTGAACCCAGCCCAGCGTCGGAGGCTGGAGCCTGTGGCTCCAGGCAGGACAGGCGTGGTTCAAGTAGTAGACACCAGCCTTGAGTGAAAACGCTAAGGCACAGCACCCAGACCCTGAGTTCGAGTCCCAGTCCTGGCACCAAAAACAAGACAAATCTGCTCAGACAGAGCAACGTGGAACCCTAAGAGAAGGACCCTGGCCACCCACGAGGGCCACCCTCCCCCCCTCCCGCCCTTCCTCCCTCCCTCCCATCCACATGAGGACGGAGGCCCGGGCGGGCTCAGGAGACCCCACTTGGGACAGTGACCCCATTACTGTGATCTCCCCAGAGAGTCCGGGGGACCCAGTGGCGGTGACGGCCAGCACAGCCGTGGCGGTGACCGTGGACCGGCGGACGGCCATTGCGGCAGGTAGGAGCGGGCCCGAGGCCCGGGGGGACTCAGCGCCGGGGCCCCAGCACCCGGGGCCCGGGGGGACTCAGCGCCGGGGCCCCAGCACCCGGGGCCTGGGGGGACTCAGCGCCGGGGCCCCAGCACCCGGGGCCCGGGGGGAGGAATCAGTAGCAGAACACTTTGGCCATCTGGTCCCTCTCCATGGGGTGGGAAGGAATTCATCAACCAAGAAGTCCAGGGAGGCCCAGCAGCGCCGGCCATGCGGCATGGACGGCTTCTGGCCTCGCGGAGAAGGATTCTCTCTCCCCGTGCCTGGGCTCTGGAACCCGGGCCGCGTCTCGCACCCCAGGCCCAGGGCCCGTACCCCCCCCGTGGGCGTGGGCGTGGGCCCGCCTCCCGGCGCGCTCTTGGCCCCTCCTCAGGGTGATCTCCATGGAGGAAGTAGTTTGGGGCTGTGGGGGGCAGGTGCGTGTGTGCCGGGCCCGGGGCCTGAACACGTGGCCTGGGTGCCACCCCCGCTGGTGCTCTACCACTTGAGCCACAGCTCCACTTCTGGCTTTTTAGTGGTTCGTTGGCAATAGGAGTCTTGTGGACGGTCCTGTCCCAGCTGACCTTGAACCCTGGTCCCCGGATCTCTGCCTCCTGCGTCACTGGGGTGAGGGCTTCATCATATGCAGGGAAATCGGATCACAGACAAGGCACATGTCTCAATCACGAGTGGAGGAGGGGCTTGAGCTGGGCCTCCTCCCAGGGAGCCCGCCGCCGCCCTGCCGCTGGCCCCGGCTCTCCTCTCGGGGGAGCCCGCCGCCGCCCTGCCGCTGGCCCCGGCCCTCCTCTCGGGGAGCCCGCCGCTGCCCTGCCGCTGGCCCCGGCCCTCCTCTCGGTGGGGCCCACCGCCGCCCTGCCGCTAGCCCCGGCCCTCCTCTCGGGGAGCCCGCCGCTGCCCTGCCGCTGGCCCCGGCCCTCCTCTTGGTGGGGCCCGCCGCCGCCCTGCCGCTGGCCCCAGCCCTCCTCTCGGGGAGCCTGCCCCTGCCCTGCTGCTGGCCCCGGCACTCCTCTCGGGGGAGCCCGCCGCGCCCTCCCGCTGGCCCCGGCTTCGGGCGTCCTGGGAGCCTAGGGTGGCTCTGGGTTCCTCCGCCGCCTCTGCCAGGCAGCCCGGCTGGCCGGCTCTCCCAGCCCCGCAGCACTCAGGTCAGGCCACGGGCCAGCGCTGGCCTCTGGCTTCTCCCGGAGGCCCAGGGAGGAGAGGGGACGCGGCCAGGCCGCCACCTGTGCTGTCCGCATCTCCCCCAAATCTTTGATATCATTTTTAACTCGCGACGGAATTAGAGCCGTGAGGGTTGCCATGGAAACGTGTCCCGGTTGAACTCGCTAGGCTGTGAGGGGGGAGGAGGCTGCGTCTCCTTCCAATCTCCTTTTGTCGTTTCCGCTCTAGCTCTCGGTGGGGCTCGGCCTCGGGCTGCTGTCCCCCGAAGCCCGGGGGGGGGGGGCGGGGGGGGCGGGGTGCTCCGGGTGGGAGTGTGTCTCCTGAGGTTGACACCGCAGGAAGCAGAACAAATCAGCCACCACCAGCTGAGCAGGAGCCACAGCTTGCATCGGGCCAGAATGCATCGGGTCCCAGCCCCCCCCCCCCCGCCCCCCTGCCCTGCAGGCCCTGGTGGCCAGCATGGTGGAATCCTACCCTGGTGGAGCCAGAACAGCGTGGTGGAATCTGACCACGTGACCATGGTAGAGCCGTGATAGCGTGGTGAAATCTAACCACGTAACCATGGTAGAGCCGCAATAGCATGGTGGAATCTGACCACGTGACCACGGTAGAGCCGCAATAGCATGGTGGAATCTGACCACGTAACCACAGTGGGGCTGTGACAGCATGGTGGAATCTGACCATATAACCTTGGTGTGATCATGAGGTGGAATGTATCGACAGTAGAGCCGTGACCATGTGGTGGACTCCAACTGCGTAACCTCGGTGTGACTGTGTGGTGTAATTCAGCCCCGAGCCGCCGTGACCATGTGGTGGAATCTGACCACGTAACCTCAGCGTGACCGTGTGGTGTAATTCATTCCCGAGCGGCTGTGACCATGTGGTGGAATCTGACCACGTAACCTCGGTGTGACTGTGTGGTGGTGTAATTCATCCCCGAGCCGCCGTGACGGTGTGGTGGAATCCGGCCGTGTAGCCTCAGTGTGACCGTGTGGTGTAATTCTGTGGAATCTGACCGCATTGCCTCAGTGTGACTGTGTGGTGTAATTCTGTGGAATCCGGCCGCGTAGCCTTGGTGTGACCGTGCGGTGTAATTCTGTGAAATCCGGCCATGTAGCCTCGGTGGAGCCCGGCAGGCATGTGTGGTTCGCTGGTGGCTAGGCTTCAGTGTCTTGTAAGAGGGAAAGGCCTGGACAGGCCCTGTCCTGTCAGCGCCCGGCCCTCCCCGGCGTGACCTCGTGGGCCTCCCTCTGGGAGTGACCGAGGCCCGTGACCCCCCACACCGATGAGCGGGGCCTGGGCCTGGGCCCGTGCCTTCCTGTGCCTGCTGCGCAGGGGCTGGCTGTGCCCTAGAGATCACCTCGCAGCGGCCCGGGCTCTGCTCTCCACCCCACCCCCTCCGTCCCCACCCCTGCCCCTTGCTCCCCGCCTTCTGAGCCCCCCACCCCCCGCATGGAGGAGTCAGGCCTGCACCCCCGAATAGGGCCTGCTAGGCACAAGTCAGCCTCAAAGGCCAGGATGGGGGGGCAAAGGGGGCCGCGTCGTCAGCAAGGCCTTCACCCCTCCACAAGAGCCTGGCGCCCGGCCAGCACGGCCTCCCTGTCAGGACCGATCCGTCAGAGGCAGTGAGGCCCTGGGATTCCAGCCCTGGATGGCTGCTTCCGGCTGCTTCCGGCTGCAGGGGGGGCAGACGTGGCCCTGGCGGTGCCCACGCCAGCCGCAGCCCCCTGGCGACCCCCCCAGGCCGTCCCCCGACCCACAGGGAGCCCCCTGCCCGGGGGGGGGGGGCTGACGCCCCCTCACACCGCAGAAACCAGGGCGCGTGTAGGAAAATACAGTCTTTATTGGTCTTCTGAAACAGCAACCAGAAATATAATTTTGCCTTTAAAAACCTCCCATCTGGGGCGCGGCCGCCATCGATGCCCAAACCTCTCCCGGTTCCTTGAGAGAAACGTCACCTCTGGGGAAGCCGCGTGCCCTGGCCTAAGAGGCCCATGTCCCGCCTGGGCCGCAGAATGACCTTCTAGAAGGTTCCCCCAGCACCACGCTCCCCAGGTCCCTGACTGCCCGCCGCAGCCGGGTCTGGCGGCTTCCTGTGCCCCGAGGAGACCCTACACCTCCGACCTCCCCTCCCTGAGCTCGGGGGACGGTGGGGCACAGCCCGGGAGCAGGGCTGGGCAGAGGAACCCCGGTGCACCTCCGGGGGGCCCCGCTTTCCAATCCCAGAACACCACCCGGCCCTGGCCTCGAGGATGCAGACAGACAATGCCGGAGGCGGCGGGGGGCCGCAGGGGGGGTCGGGGTGTGTCCCCAGGCCCCTGTGGTCAGCACCGGCTCCATCCACCTGTGCAGAATCTCCAGCCCTCCAGGACCAGTGGGAGCGGTTCCCATGGAGACGGCCCACTTTCCAGCCGGGCTGGAGGAGCGGCCGGGCCCTCCCCTGCTGACGTCAGGGGAGCCGGGCTGTGACAGCAGGTGTGCGGTGACAGTCCGCCCACCGTGTGGGGCGGGAAGCTGGCGGCTGTGCCGTCAGGAGAGACCCCGAATCACACCGCTGTGCACACAGCCGCGGGATCCGCGTGCACGCGCACACACGCAGGGCAGCGTGCTTCTGCCGCGAAATTTCTCAGAACTCAACCCGGGCTCCCGGGTCCCCCGGCCCTGGAGATGCGGGGGGAAGGGGGGCTGGGGGGCCTGAGGGCACGGGGAGGGAGGAGCCCCAGGCGCCCCAAGGACTCGGCTCCGCGTCCTCCCTGGGAGGGGGACGTGGTGGTCCGAGGAAGCTGCCGGGCTGGGGGGGAGGCGTGGAGGCGGAGGCCGCGCAGCCCGGTCTGGAGCGATCCCCGGGGGTGGCCGCCGTGGCCGTGGCCACCGTGGCCGTGGCCTGCCCCTCAGGCCACGGAGGAGATCTGCTTCTGGTCCTCGTGCTCTGCCTCGGGGTCCCCCATCAGCGGCTGCCGCTTCTTGAGCTCCCGGTGGTACTTGGCCATGAGTGAGGCATAGATGCAGCCGTAGGAGGCCGCCACCACCATCATGACGCACACCACGCCGCACACCACGCCGGCGATGACCACCGTGCCGATGGCGCGCCGCACGCTCGCCGGCCGGTACCGCTGCTTCTGGGGACAGGCGGTGCTGGGCGCGGGCTCGGGCTCGGCCCCGGGCCGGGGCCGGGGCGGCTCGGGGCTGGCCTTGGTGCAGGGGGCGCCGGGCTCCTCCTCCAGCTGCACGCAGTAGTTGAACATCTCCATGGGCACCGCACGCATGTCCTTCCCCCGCAGCTCCTTGGGCAGGGTGCAGGCCAGCTGGTCCAGACGCCCCCCTGCACACGGGGGGACAGAGGAGGAGGAGCTGAGCAGCCGTCCACCCTCGTCCACCCCCCACCCCCGGCCCAGAGGACAGACAAGGCCCCCACACCTCGCTCTCGGGGGCCGGCAAAGTCCCGGAGCCGCCCGGCATTCTCCGGAGCTGCTCCGAGCCGTCCCCACCCCCACCCCGCCGTGAACTACACCGACCCAGGGGTGCGGACCCAGGAAAGAGGGGGACCCTGAGATGCCAGGAGACCACAGAACGGCGTCCGGGGCCGGGGGAGGGTTTGCTGTTGGCCAGCACCCGTCCGGGCGTCGGACCGGGCGCTCGTGGAGATGGGTGTCCCCGAAGCCCCCAGACAGGGTGCATGGATTTCACAGCGCCACGCAGCCAGGAGTCTTCTACCTCGGGCTCCTGAGCACCGAGCTGTGCTCTGGGGGGCTGCACCTCCTCTCGCTCTGTGGCCGCTCTCCTACCCAGGGGGCTGCCACCCGGGGCTAGTGCCACGCCCCCCCAGCCTGATGGGGGTCCCCCCCCCCCCCGGGCAGGCTCAGCCCAGCGCTGTCCCAGGGCCCGCCCGGAGCGGCCCCCTACCCGGGCCTCGTCCCTGCAGCTCTGGGCGGCGGCAGCACAGCCAGGGCCAGGCCAGGAAAGGGCCAGGACCAGACAGGGTGTGCCGGCCGTCCCGGGAGCCCAGGCCCCAGGATCTACCCCGTCCAGGGTAGAACATCCCTCTCCACCAGCACCCGGAGAGAGCAGCACAGATCCGACGCCCGCACGGGCGCTGGCGAACACGAGCCCTCCCCCGGGCCCGGGCGCCGTTCCGTGGTCTCCGGGCATCTCATGGTTGGTGGTCTGTTTATTTTTGTAATGAGCTTGTGCACTGGAATCTCTTGGACGTGACTGTGTCCGTGGCCGGGTGGCAGACGCGTGCCTGCCTCCCCGATCGCTTCGTCCTGCGTTCCCCGAGCAGCTGCTCTGTGCGCTGCGTCCCCGTGCGCGTGCCCGGCTGTGTGTGATCCTCAGGCAGCCGCTTTGCCCGGAACTCTGCCGTGAGACCCATGTGTCCGGCGCCACGCGCTCCCAGAGAGGTTCACCCAATTCCTCCACGTCACACAGGGCGGAGGGTGGTGGGCAAAACCCAGGCCTGGCACTTCCAACCACAGAGCTTACTTACTTAGTCTCCCTTCCCTTCATCATGTCTTCTGCTCATTGCAGAACTACTCTGTCCAGGTTAAAAGAGGGGAAATAAGGTAAAAGTAAAAGCATTTCCGCCGCACGCTGTGGCTGACAGCCGTCATCCCAGCTACTCAGGAGGCTGAGATCTGAGGATTGTGGTTCAAAGCCAGCCCAGGGCAGGAAAGTCTGTGAGACTCTGATCTCCAAGGAACCACCAGAAAACCAGAAGTGGTGCTGTGGCTTGAGTGGGAGAGCGCCTGCCTTGAGCTGAAGAGCTGAGGGACAGCGCCCAGGCCCTGAGTTCAAGCCCCCACAAATGACAACGAAAAGCCAGAAACAGAGCCATGGTGCAAGTGATAGAACACCAGCCATGAGCAAAAACAGCTCAGGGACAGAGTCCAGGCCCTGAGTTCAAGCCCAGAACTAGCACAGGAAATGCATAAATAGAACCATGTAGTCTCTTGGTTGACAGTTTGACTAACGGAACTTTTGCCAGCCTCAGCCCGTGAATGCTGGGGCCTGGGGCTTCGATCGCCTCACTCGGCTGCTGCTCAGAGAGAGACTTCCCCGTGGGTCCGCTCCGCCCGTCACGCTGGGCCTGAGGGGGTGCAGCGCCAGGGCAGGCCCCCGTCCTGAATTAGTGTGTGCATGCGTGCGTGCATGCGTGTGCCCGTACTGAGTCTTTTTTTGGGGGGGGTCTGGTCGTGGGGCCTGAACTCTGGGCCTGGGCACTGTCCCTCAGCTCTTCAGCTCAAGGCTAGCGCTCTACCACTTGAGCCACAGCACCACTTCCGGCTTTTTTCTTTTTGCTTATGTGGTGCTGAGGAATTGAACCCAGGGCCTCATGCATGCAAGGCAAGCGCTCTACCACTGAGCCACCTTCCCAGCCCCTGTACTGAGTCTTGAACTCAGGCTCTGGGCGCCTCTGTTCACTTCCTTTGCTCCAAGTTAGAGCCACGCCTCCATTCCCCCTCTCTGGTGGCTCATGGGAGATGAGAGATTTTCCTGCCAGGGCTGGCTTCAAACCGCGATCCTCAGATCTCAGCCTCCTGAGTGGCTGGGATGGTGGGCGGGGGCCGCGGCGCCCGGCTGTGCCTCCCGATCTTTAAGCTTCCCTCTCTGAACGCGGGAACGCCAAGGCCAGATGGAGTTGGGGCGGGCCCCCCCGCCCCCCTACCTCGGTAGGAGAACCACTCCATCCAGTGCTTGAAGGCGCGCAGGCTGCAGTCGCACTCCCAGGGGTTGCCGCCCAGCTGCAGCAGCTGCAGGCCGGCCAGCGGCTCGAAGGTGAGCCGGTCCAGGCGCTGCAGGCGGTTGGAGCGCAGGGAGAGCGAGCGCAGGGCGGCCAGCCCGTCGAACAGCCCGGGCGGCAGCTGGGCCAGGCCGTTGAGCGACAGGTCCAGGTGGCGCAGGCGGGGCGCGCCGCGCAGCAGCCCGCTGTCCAGGGTCCTGATGCTGTTGTTGCGCAGCTGCAGCTCCGTCAGGTTCCCCAGGTCCCGGAAGACCGTGCCGGGCAGCTGGTCCAGGAAGTTGTTGGACAGGTCCAGGCGCTGCAGGCCGGACAGGTTGGCGAAGGCCCAGCCGGGCAGGACGCTGAGCTTGTTGTTGAGCAGCAGGAGGCTGCGGGCGGCAGCCGGCACGTCGGGGGGCACGGCGGTGAGCCCCAGCCCGCTGCAGTCCACGTCGGGGCCCTCGCAGATGCACAGGAAGGGGCAGGCAGGGGCCGCCTCGGCCGCACACAGGGCCAGCCAGCAGGTGAGCCCTGCGGGGGGCGGGCGGGTGAGGGCACTGGGAGCCCGGCTCCCACTGCTGTCCCCCCCCATAGCCGGCCAGGCCTGAGCCCCAGGACCAGCCTCACTGGCCCAGCCCCGGCGGCCCGGGGCTGCGGGGAGTGGACGCCTCAGGCCCTGTCCCCGGCTGACACCAGGCCCCAGGCTCGTGCTCAGTGAGGTGACACCTGAGCCTCTTTCTTCTGGACCAATCCGTCTCCCACTCTCCTCCAAGCCCCGGTGCTCTCCCCGCCGGTCCTGCCGGAACTGGGAGCTCTTCCCACCCGACTCCCCGCCAGGGCCAGTGGGGGGGGGAGGAGGGGGGCTCCAGGCTGGGACACCGACACTGGAAGAGGCCTCCGCCCGGCCTGGTGAATAATTCACACAGCTCCTGCTCAGGGCGGCTGGCTTGCAGGCTGACTGCCCCCTCCTCCCCCGCGAGGCCGCGCGCTGACCCCGAGAACCGCTCCTACCTCTCCCCAGCCTGGCACAGGCCCGGCCTCGGATGAGAATGATCAGCCCCGCCTGGCACAGGCCCGGCCCTCTGATGAGAATGATCAGCCCCGCGCCTCCCCTCGCACGCACCCTTCTTGTGTATCGGGTGCAGAGGCCCAGGTGGGCCCAGCCCTGAAGCCCCCCCGCCACGGACACACACACACACACACACACACACACACACACACGGGCGCTGTGAGGTGCGGAGACCAAGGCAGGACACAGGCCGGACCACCGGGCGGATGGGACGGGTGGCCCAAGGCCCGGGCATGGTGCGGCCCGCCGGCCCGGGGCCTCGGCCGACCCCTCGCCTGCCCGGCGGGCGCGCTGGCCGCAGCAGTGTGGGCACCAGCCCGCTGCCCAGCACAAGGCCCGGACACCCCGGGGAGGGGGGATGCCCGCCAAGCCCACCCGGCCCCGGGCCCCACTCACAGCACGCCGGGGGCCTCCGCAGCCCAGGCCGGGCCCCCCGCTCGGGGACGCGGCCCAGCGTCAGCATGGTGGACGTGGCCGCGCTTAGCGGCTCTGGGAGGAGAGGAGCCCGGTGTGCACACCGCCCGCCGTCAGTCCTGGGGAGGGAGGGGGGGACACGCATGGGGTTAGGAAGAGGCCGGGGTGTCTCCTTACACCCCCCTCCTGTTCCTCTAAGCCCCGAGTCCCTGGCGGCAGGGGGAGGAGAGGAGCCAGCCCCCCACGGGAGGAGAGCAGCTCGGGGTCCCCAGGCCAGGCTCTGGGGGCCCCCTCCCCTGCACCCCCGCCCCCCAGCCGCCGCGTACCATGGCCCGTGGGGGGTAGAGGCTGATGGGTGGGGAGCCCCCCACCCCGCTTCCACTGATGCTGGGGTCACGACTCCAGACCCGTCCTCCAGTGCTCGCCGTCTGTGAGAAGACTCAGCTCGGGGCTCCTGGCAGAAGGGGACAGAGCCAGGAGCAGGGTGAGGCGCGGCGGTCCCAGGTCCCAGGCCCTGTGCACGCAGGGGCCCACCCGACACAGCACTGGCTCCCGCCCTGGGCCTGCCTGCCCCACCCCGGCGGACCCCCTCGGCCTGCCCCCCGCCTTTCCCCCCCAGCCTGCCCTCCCTGCCCTGCCTCCCCGGCCTGCTCCCACCCCGGCCTGCCCCCCCCCGCCCCGTTCCTCCACCCCCCCCTCCCTGCCCAGGCCACAAGGCAAGTCAGGACTGAGTGGCAGCTCCTGCGTGGACGGCGCGTCCCCAGAGCCCATCAGCCAGCTGGAGCTGGGCTCGGAGTGGGTGTGACCCACGGCTGCCCTTGGGGGGGGGGAATCTGTGCACTGCACGGAGAGGAGTGTGCTTGCACACACTCGCATCTGCACACATGTGTGTGTGCACTCACCTGTGTGTGCTCAACCTGTGAGCATGTGCACGCACACATGTGTGCGCACGTGTGTGGACGCCTGCACACGCGTGTGCGTGTGCCTGGCAGCTTCTCGGACACGGCTCACAGGAGAACCTGGCACCAGCCTCCCTGCTGCCCACACGCGGGAAGGACGAGGGGACCTGGGTTTGAACCAGGCCCCGCACCTCCCGAGAGGCTGACGCCCACTTTGTCTTGCTTTCTGCTGGGAAGAGGGTCTCGGAACTTTCTCTGAGGATCCTCGGCCTCCCGCCCCAGCTCCCCTCGGCTCTGTGGGGCGTGCCTGTAATCCCACCACCCCAGAGACACGGGCTGGAGAAACTCCGTCTTGGGGTCGGTTCGGGCAGAAAGCACAAGACCCGCCGTGAAATGCAGCCTCGAGAGGCGCGCGTGGGTGATATGTGTCTGCGGCAGCCCCGTTTGCTGCTGCTGTTTGGTTGTTGGTTGTTGGTTTTCTTTTTGGACAGTTGTAGGTTTGAATTCTGGGCCTCACGATTGCTAGGTCGGCACTCTGCCACTGGACCAAGGCTCTGGCCGTGTGTGTGTGTGTGTGTGTGTGTGTGTGTGTGTGTGTGTGTGTGTGCA
This sequence comes from Dipodomys spectabilis, assembly GCF_019054845.1. Taxonomy (NCBI): domain Eukaryota; kingdom Metazoa; phylum Chordata; class Mammalia; order Rodentia; family Heteromyidae; genus Dipodomys; species Dipodomys spectabilis. The sequence continues at coordinate 375,740 of NW_024871198.1, read as the reverse complement.
AGCACTGGTTATGATTCTGAGGCCCTGGGCACACGGCTGGACCTCGGTCCTCCTATTTCAGCCTTCCTGATTGCAGGGGGTTCAGGGCGTGCACCACCACACCGGGCATCTTTTCCCAGGCATGGACTCCCTGTGGGCTTTCCCGCCCAGAGCCTTGACTCTCTCCGTCCCAGGTCCCACGGAGCTCAGCCTGACAGGTGCCCACACCCCTGCCCACTACAGGCTGAGCTGGGGGTCTTGCAAACTTCTCTGTCCCAGGCTGGCCTCCAAGAGAGATCCTCTCCTCTTGGGCCTCCTGGGTAGCTGACGGCCATGTGGGCCCCTACCTCCCCCTGGTGGGAGGGGGGGTGAGTGAGAGGCCTTCCTGGTTGAGGGGCTGGCTCCGGGCTGGGGGCTCTGGGGAGGAAGGCCGGGGGGGGGGGGGGGGTGGGAAGAGGCCACAGCCTGGGGAGGGAGGGGAGGAGAAGGTCCAGCCTGGGGAGGGAGGGGGGAGGAGGCCACAGCCTGGGGACGCCCGCCCGGAGGGGGCTGCTTCCCTCCTTCCTGTCCCTGGGCCCCGAGGGGTCCCCAAGGGAGGGCTTGGGCTCGGGGCCTCCAGCCGCGGCAGTGCCCCTGGCTGCCGCCACCTGTCAGGCCAGAGGCCTTCTAGGAATCGGTTCAGAGCAATGCCCAGGCAGCGGGACTAAAACCAGCTCCAGATCTGTGCTGGCAGCAGAGCCCCCTCCCTCCCCCTCCCTCCCCTCCTCCCTCCCCTGCCCTTCCCTCCCGTTCCCTTAGAACACCTGCTCTGCTCCTGCCAGCTTCCTGCACCTACCCCTCCCTGGCAGATCCCTGTCCCAGGCTGACCCCCCATCACAGCTAGAAGGCCTGAGTTTCCCCTGAAGCCCTGAACCCCCGGAGCCGGGCCAGCTCACCTCGGCAAAGACACAGGGCGGGGGCAGGATGCAGGGCCCGGGCAGGATGGGTGCGGGGAGGCCGGGTCTCCGGCCCTGCCAGCCCCTCCCCTGCCCTCCCCCATGCAGGACGGGGAAGGACCGGTCACCTTGGCCCCCAGACGCCGCTCCCGGCCCACTGCAGCCGGCCTCCTTGCCGCCGCCCCCAGCCCCCCCAGCCCGGCTTTCCTGATCTCCCTCTCCTGGCAGATCTGGAGCCTTCCGTCGCGGAGGGGGGGCTGGGGGGGGGTCGGGCTTCCCCACCAGCTGAGCCCCAGAGCCACGTGTGGGCTTATCTAACTTATCTAAACTGCCGCACACACAGCTGCCCCCCAGCCCTGCCCGCCCCCCACGCCCGCACCCCCGCGCCCCTGCTCCTGCACCCCACACCCATCCCCAACGCCCCTGCCCCCCCGCGGACCTGCCCCCCAGCCCTGCCCGCCTCCCCCCACACCCTCACGGCCTGCGCCCCTGATCCAGCCCCCACCCCTGCCCCCCACGCTCCCGTACCCCCACATCCCTGCCCCCCCCTGCACCCCATGCTCCTGTTCCCCCACCCCTGCCCCTGTGCCCCTGAACACCATGCACTTCACCCCCATGCCCCCCACACCAGCCAGACACAGGGCAGAAGAAGCCAGGTTCTCAGCTCCAGCCAGGGGTTTGCAGCCAGGGGCCGTGGCCTGGGCACCGAAGCCGGTGCCCCAGCCTGCCCCCCCAGCCCTGCTCCCCCAGCCTGTCCCCCCAGTCCTGCCCCCCCAGTCCTGCCCCCCCAGTCCTGCCACCCCAGCCTGCTCCCCCAGCCTGCCCCCCCAGTCCTGCCCCCCCAGCCCTGCCCCCCCAGCCCTGCCGCCCCAGCCCTGCCGCCCCAGCCTGCTCCCCCAGCCTGCTCCCCCAGTCCTGCCACCCCAGCCTGTCCCCCCAGTCCTGCCACCCCAGCCTGTCCCCCCAGTCCTGCCACCCCAGCCGGTGCCCCAGCCTGCCCCCCCAGCCCTGCCGCCCCAGCCCTGCCGCCCCAGCCTGCCCCCCCAGCCCTGCCGCCCCAGCCTGCCCCCCAGTCCTGCCCCCAGCCTGCCCCCCCAGCCCTTCCGCCCCAGCCTGCCCCCCCCAGCCCTGCCGCCCCAGCCTGCCCCCCCAGCCCTGCTCCCGCAGCCTGCCCCCCCAGCCTGCTCACAGCTGGCCGCCCCAGCCCTGCCCCCCCAGCCCTGCCCCCCCCAGCCTGTCCCCCCAGCCTGCCCCCCCAGCCTGCCCACAGCTGGCCGCCCCACTGGGCCTTTGGGTGAGCGGGAAGCGGGTTGGGGGCCACACCCCCACGGGGACAGTCCCCACCCCAGCAGGCGTTCAAGGACAGCCCCAGCCCAGGGCGACCGTGGAGGGGGCAGCCGGGTGCTCCCAGCGCACCCACCCCACTCCCAAGCCTGGCCCCGGCCCAGGGCGCCAGACCCCCCCTTCCTCCAGCACCCAAGTTCTGGGGCAGCCGCGCCAGCCGGGCGCACGCAGTGCCCTGCTCAGCTCCGTCTCCTGGAGCGGCCGGTTTCTATGCCACCCGGGGCTCCAGCCCCCCTCCCCTCCCCCGCCCCCAGCCCCAGGGGTCCGTGTTCTACCTTTGGGGTGCCCAGGCGTCCGGCCCCGTCCCCACTCCACAGCTTCCCCCCCCCCCCCCGCACGGGGTCGCCGTGTGGGGCTGGAGCGCCGCCAGGGTCCCCGCCCCCCACCCCCTCCCGCCCCCCCACCCCTCCCGGCCCCCCCACCCCCTCCCCGGCCCCCCACCCCTCCCCATCCCCACTCACCTCAGCCCAGCCGTGGACGGATCTGGAGCTGGAAATGCAGACGCCGCCGCCAGGCAGCCAGCACACCGCGCGGCCCCGATCCGCCCCGGTGGGGGGGGGGGTCACTGTTGGGGGGCCAGGGGCCGGGCCGGGCCGGGGACCGCGGCTGGCAGTGAGCTGAGAGGCAGAGGAGGAGGAGGAGGGATGGAGGACACCGGAGAGGAGGCGCGTGTGCACCGGGGAGGGGGGGGGGAGCAGGAGGGAGGGCGGGGGGAGGGCTGCGGGGAGTGACAGCCTGGGAGCAGCCCGGAGGCCGCAGCGCCCGGCCCCGGCTCACATTTCAGTGGAAAGATGCGGGAGCCGTGGCTCCCGCGCCGGCGCTGGCACCGCCATGTTGCGCCCTGGGGCTCCCCGGCTCCCCTCCCGGCTGCTGCTTTTCTCCCTGTATCTACTGAGAGGCCCAGGGCCGGAAGGCAGAGCCCCAGAGCACCCGCGGAGCCAGGCTGGGGCTTGCCCACACACGGGGTGCAGGAAGAGGGACTTGGAGGTGCCTAGGGGTGCGGGGGTGGCAGAGAACTCCCCAGAAAGGAGCCCCAAAGCCAGAGGTCATGGGGGGACCATCGAGGGGTGCCTGTTCCTGAGAAGGGTTTGGGGGGGAGCAGAGAGCGGAGCGGAGGCTGGGCTACCGGGAGTGGAAGGCGGCGTCTCTGGACCGTCCACGGGCTCTGAGCCCCGGATCCCCTCCAACCCAGCCTGGCTCCCCGCGCTCCACTCCACAGAAGCTGAGACAGAGTCAGCAAGACAGGACAGCGAGGGGACAGCTCCCCCCCCCCCCCCCCGCCCCCGGAGCGGGCCCCAGCCCAGCGTGGATGCGTCGGCCTCTCCAATGCTCTCCCTGCCCAGATGCCCCGTCCCGTCCTCCCCTCCCCGCCTCCCCGTCCTGTCCTCCCCTCCGCCCTCCCCATCCGGTCCTCTCCTCCTGTCCTCCCCTCCCGGCCTCCCCATCCTGGCCTCCCCTCCGCCCTCCCCGTCCCGTCCTCCCCTCCCGCCCTCCCCTCCCGGCCTCCCCTCTGCCCTCCCCGTCCCGTCCTCCCCTCCGCCCTCCCCGTCCCGTCCTCCCCTCCCGCCCTCCCCTCTGCCCTCCCCGTCCCGTCCTCCCCTCCTGGCCTCCCCTCCGCCCTCCCCTCCCAGCCTCACCCCAGCGTGGCCCCGGCTAGCCCACGCTGGGCCTCACCGTCCTGGGACGGTGGCCACGCTGGGGCCTGGCGCGGGGCCGTGGCCTCTGCCCCCGATGGTGTGGAGCAGTGTGGCGGAGGGACCTCCAGACCGGTCAGGGTGAGCATGTGTGTGTGCACACGTGCGTGAGCTCGCGGGCCTGCCGCCGGTCCGTGTCCGTGGACACCGACACAGCTGTCTTCCTCGGGCGTCCTTAGCTGACAGCCCGGATGCGGGAAGGACATTCATCCTGACCGGCCGCCGCCGCCTGTTGTCTGGAGCCTTTCTCGCCGGAGGCTACTGTGGTGGGGCGGCGGGGGGAGGGCAGCCGGGGCAGGAGGAAGGGGTAGAGGGGGCGGGGTGGGAGGAAGGGGTCAGAAGGTCCAGGCCACACTGGGCAGGCCGGGCACCGGACAGCCTCTCCCCAGGGTCCTCATTTCAGGCAGACGCTCCAGGAAGGCCTCTGGCCGGAGCCCCAGGGGGCCATGGGCTTCGAGGGGCCGAGCCCCCCCGCCCCATCCCCATCCCAGGGCTCCTGGGTAATCTCATCAGGTCCTGGACTCCCCGCCCGCTGGAAGGGACTGGAAAATAACCAACGCAAAGCCAACCGGAGGCATGGCTCGAGCGGCAGAGCTCCTGCCTAGAAATGCAAGGCCAAATTCGGTCCCCTAGGACCAGCAAAAAATAATAAGTAAAACTCTGAAGGCGTGGCTGGGAACGTGGCCTTGGAGAGGAAACAAAGAAAGCACAATTGATAAGCTGAATTATAGGAGTCTTTATTGTGGTGGCCGGGGCATGCGCCTCCCAAATCTTGCTGCCCGGGCCAGCTCGGAGCTGGTCTTCTCAAGATAAAAGCCACAGGCCTTCAAGGTGACGGTGTCCCCCGTCTTGTGTGGCTGTACAGAAGCGAGAACCGGCGTGGTGAGCAGGTCTAGGCCACCCCCCCCCCCCCCCACCGGCGGACGGAGCATCTTGGGGGTTTTCACAGCACCGGCTTGAACAAAACAACTTATGGCTTTTTACAGCCCTCTCAGCAGACGATAGCTCTGGGCGGGGCCTCTCTCTTTGGGTGAACGGCTTTATTTCTGTCAGGCCTTCCACTTAAGGACAGAACCTGCTTTGGCCTAGCACTCACGAAGCCCGGGGTTCAATTCCTCAGCACCACAGGAAAAGCTGGACGTGTGCTGTGGCTCGAGTGGTAGACCGCTCGCCTTGAGCCACAGAAGCTCAGGGTCAGCGCCCAGGCCCTGAGTTCAAGCACCAGGACTGGCATGAAAGAAAAAGAAAGGAAAAGGAGGGGTGGACTGGCTCTGTGTGTGTGGGGGGGGATACTGGACAACCAAGCTACGTGGGCTCCCGTGTCCGAGGGGGAGACAGAGGCCAGGTGTGGAAGAGGCCTGGGCCGCGCCTGGCGTGGGGGTGGAGGGAGGAGGCGGGAGGAGCCCGGGCCAGGGCCGGGCTCTGTCCTCCTAGCTGCCCGTCTGGGCTGCGGTCAGCGTAAAGCGAGGGTGCGCGTGGGGTACGGACTGCTCACGTAGGCGGCTCCCGGCCCTCCCCACCGGCCCACCTGTGTTTCCGGCATTAGCCGGCAGACGCCACGTGGCCGGCGGCGTGGGAAGCTCCTCCTCGGCCCCGCGGCCTCCCCGCTCTGTTCCTGGGCTGCGTCTTCCTGGGGTTCTCTGTCCCAGATTCCGCTGCGTGCGTGAACGCGCTGCCGGGGTTCTCCCGGAGAATGTGGGGATCAAAGGGATGGACATCAAGGTGACCCCACCCCCGGGCCTTGGGGCAGAGCGGGTGCCACGGGGTATCACACCTGCCACAGCTGAGCTGAGACTCTGGGCTCCGGCCTCCGACTCCGCCCGGCTCCCCCACAGCCATGGAGAGCTGGGGTTCCCATTGGAGGCCAGGGTTGTGGACCCTGCCCGCCCTGCGGGCGTCCAAGGGCCGTGGGCAGCCGCGTGCTCGGCGCTCAGGCCCCCCCACCTGCCCGCCTCCCCTCCTCCCTGTAACCTAGCTCTGTTTCCTCCCCCCCACTCGCCCCCGCCACCCGCCACCGTCCCCAAAACACACGCCGCCCCCCCGCCTGCCCGCAGCCGTGGGCGTCCAGATGCGGGTGGACCTCCTCCGGAGCCTGTTCGGGAAGGCCACGCAACAGGTAAGGGCTGACGCGGGCCGCGGCAGGGGCTGGGGGGCCCGCGTCTGCTCCCAGCCCCCACCCGTGCTCCCCCACGCAGACGCTGGGCCAGAGCCGCCAACGCCCCAAGATGCCCGGCCTCCCGCACCCCCAGACCACAGCCCAACACTGGGCCGCGGCGCCCCAAGCCCGGCCCCAGGCACCTGTTCTCAGCCGAGCCACGGAGATACACGCGTGCACACACCCCGGGTGGCACTCCCCGCACACGCACACCAGCGGGACCCTGGACATGTAACAGGCAGACGCACACCCCACACACACCCCCGCCGTGTTCACAGGCCGCACGCACGCAGCACGCACGGTTCACCCCACGCACACACTGCGTGTACGCGAGCCCGCACGGCCGCCGGCACGCACCCCGGGCACACAGGCGTGCGTGCGGGCAGATGCCGACCGACCATCCCTACTTCTCCCCCGCAGTGCGGCGCTATGGACCCACCCTGCCCGGAGAGCTGTGAGGTGCTTCCCGCACAGGGGGGGCGGGGGGGGGGGACCGGGCCTCATCCGTGCTTCCCGCGCGGGGGGGGGGGGGAGGAGGGGGACCGGCCTCGTCTGTGCTTCCCACGCGGGGGGTGGGGGGGACCGGGCCTCGTCTGTGCTTCCCACGCAGGGGGGGGGGGGGACCGGGCCTTGTCTGTGCTTCCCATGTGGGGGGGGGGGAACCGGCCTTGTCTGTGCTTCCCGCGTGGGGGGAGGGGGACCGGCCCGGTCCATGCTTCCTGTGGGGGGGGAGGGGGAGGGGGACCGGCCTCGTCCCCGGGCCCCACCCCTCGGAGGCCGGGCCGCCTGGCCCTGGCTCAGCACCCCTCTCCCCCCCAGGGTCTGGACTGCTACATCATCGACAACAACGCCTTCATCCTGGTGTCCGCCAGGCCTCAGGAGGTGAGCCGCGGGGCGGGGCGTGGCGCCCACAGCCCCACAGAGCCCAGCGGGCGTGGCGTGTCCGCGGGGCAGGGCGGCAGGGGCGCCCTCTGCGCCTGAGTGCTCGCAAGTCGGTGTGGAGCACACTTGGCTCGCGTGTGTGTGTGGGCGTGTGTGCACCTGGGTGTGCAGGCCTGTGCCAGTCCTGGGACTTGAACCCAGGGCCTGAGCTTTACACTCAAAAGCTCGGGCCCCGTCACAAGCGCCACTTCCGGTTTTCTGGGGGTTCATTGGAGATGAGAGTCTCACGGACTTTCGTGGCCGGGCTGGCTTTGAACCGCGATCCTCAGCTCTCAGCGTCCTGAGTGGCTGGGACAGCAGGCGTGAGCACCGGCGCCCGCGGGCCCGCTGCCCGCGACCCCCGCGCTGCGACCCCCGCGCTGCGACCCCGCTGCCCGCGACCCCGCTGCCCGCGACCCCCGCTGCCCGCGACCCCGCTGCCCGCGACCCCCGCTGCCCGCGACCCCGCGCTGCGACCCCGCGCTGCGACCCCGCTGCCCGCGACCCCGCTGCCCGCGACCCCGCTGCCCGCGGCCCCGCTGCCCGCGGCCCCCGCTGCCCGCGACCCCCGCTGCCCGCGACCCCGCTGCCCGCGACCCCGCTGCCCGCGACCCCGCGCTGCGACCCCCGCTGCCCGCGACCCCGCTGCCCGCGACCCCGCTGCCCGCGACCCCGCGCTGCGACCCCCGCTGGCTGAGGCCCCGCTGCCCGCGACCCCGCTGCCCGCGACTCCGCGCTGCGACCTCGCTGCCCGCGACCCCCGCTGGCCGAGGCCCCGCTGCCTGTGGCCTCTCCCCCGCACAGCCGCCGAGGTGGCTGGGAACAGCAAGTTTCCCAGCCGCTGCCCGCGGCCCCACTGGCCGAGGCCCCGCTGCCTGTGACCCCCGCTGCCTGTGACCCCGCTGCCTGTGACCCCCGCTGCCTGCGACCCCCGCTGCCTGTGACCCCTCTGCCCGAGGCCCCGCTGCCCGCGACCCCCGCTGCCCGCGGCCCCACTGCCCGCGACCCCCGCTGCCCGCGGCCCCGCTGGCCGAGGCCTCTCTCCCCCATGGCCTCCGAGGTGGCGGGAACAGAGAGTTCCCCAGCCGCTGACTCCCAGACGTTTGCCTGCCTAGATTCCAGCCGCGTTCTCCTCGCCTCCTGAGGACGTTTGCAAATCATCCCGCACCCTTCCTGACATAAACAGGGCATAGTGAAATAACCTTCTAGGAGCTTCTGCAGAGCCCGGGGCTCCCAACTCAGACACTGTCCGCTTTGACTCCGGAGGGGGAGGGGGGGACCGTGGAGGCTCGGCAAGGTTTGGAGATCAACCCCGAGGCCACGGCTACAGAACAGCCCAGGCTCCGCGGAGTGCACAGCGCAGCGATGTACAGGAACATTCTAGAACAGATCCGGTGGAGAGGCAGGCCGAGCGGGAGAAGGGTCTGACAGCATCTGAGTGTCCGCAGGCAGGCTGCTGTCCGGAGGATGCCCTGGACGCGGTCAGCCTTGCCAGCGGGAAGCCATGTCCAGGCTGGCGGGGGCCACGGGACCCACCAGGCCAGTGGACAGCCCGGCCCCGGTGCCGTCCCCTTCCGTCTGTCCATCTCTCCATCTGTCCGTCTGTCTGTTCTCGCTTGACACTAAGATGGTCCGTTCACACCGACTCTGGGGCAGGGCAGCCACAGAGCTCCTGGCTCAGAGCCGCTGGACAGGGCACCCCAAAACCGGCGGCCTGAAGCCCCAGGTTGACAACCGCCCCGTTTCTGAGGACCAGGAGCTCTGGGTGGACAGGGACGTCCCCAGCGAACCACCAAAAGAAACATAAAAAGCCAGACGTGGCTCAGCGTGGTGGCGCGCTGGCCTCGAGTGGGGAGCGCTCAGGGGCAGCGCCTGCCCGGCCCTGAGTTCAAGACCCACGGAAGGAGGGAGGGAGGGAGGGGGGAGGGAGGGAGAGAGGAGGGGGGAGAAGCAGCCCTGAGGGCCGGAAGTGTGCTTGTGACCACCCCCTGCCTCTCCAGTTTCACAAGCACTACACTAAGTTTATCCGCTGTTCAAGGGAAAGAAGCTTCTAGAAGCTTCTGCCAGAGCCCTAAGCTTTGATCTTTGGCTCTGAGTCTGCCCTGGTGGCCACCCAGGAGGTGAGACCTCACCAGCCACCAGACCCGGGACTGGCAGGGAAAGGCCAGGCCCGCCACCCCTCACCCCTGCCGGGCCAGGCCCGCCACTCCTCACCCCTGCCGGGCCAGGGCCCGCCACCCCTCACCCCTGCCCGGCCAGGGCCCGCCACCCCTCACCCCTGCCGGGCCAGGGCCCGCCACCCCTCACCCCTGCCGGGCCAGGGCCCGCCACCCTCACCCCTGCCCGGCCAGGGCCCGCCACCCCTCACCCCTGCCGGGCCAGGGCCCGCCACCCCTCACCCCTGCCGGGCCAGGGCCTGCCACCCCTCACCCCTGCCCAGCCAGGGCCCGCCACCCTCACCCCTGCCCGGGCAGGGCCTGCCACCCCTCACCCCTGCCGGGCCAGGGCCCGCCACCCTCACCCCTGCCGGGCCAGGGCCCGCCACCCTCACCCCTCACCCCTCACCCCTCACCCCTGCCGGGCCAGGGCCTGCCACCCCTCACCCCTGCCGGGCCAGGGCCCGCCACCCTCACCCCTGCCGGGCCAGGGCCCGCCACCCTCACCCCTCACCCCTCACCCCTGCCGGGCCAGGGCCCCTCCGCTTCACCTCGCTCACTCACACAGACCCCGTCCCATTCTCCAAGGGGAAACCGGCAGGGATGCCACGTGGCGTGGCCGTGTTCTCTCCGGGATCTGGGGGCACAGGCCAATGAACTGGGGCCCTGGGGGGGGGGCCCACAGTGGGAGCCTGATTAGCTGTGAGTTCTTGGCTGCCGGGGTGCGTCTGCCCTTCCCGGGGTATGTCTGCCCTTCCCGGGGTGCGTCTGCCCTTCCCGGGGTGCATCTGCCCTTCCCGGGGTATGTCTGCCCTTCCCGGGGTGCGTCTGCCCTTCCCGGGGTGCGTCTGCCCTCTGGGGTGCGTCTGCCCTCTGGGGTGCGTCTGCATCTGGGGTGCGTCTGTCCTCTGGGGTACGTCTGCATCTGGGGTGCGTCTGCCCTCTCGGGTGCGTCTGCCCTCTGGGGTGCGTCTGCATCTGGGGTGCGTCTGCCCTTCCCGGGGTGCGTCTGCCCTCTGGGGTGTGTCTGCATCTGGGGTGCGTCTGTCCTCTGGGGTGCGTCTGCCCTTCCCGGGGTGCGTCTGCCCTCTGGGGTGCGTCTGCGTCGGGTGCATCTGCGTCTGGGGTGCTGCCTGGCGGGGCCTGGCCTCCTCAGCGTCCTCAGCTCCCAGATCCTGTGCCCCCCTCTCCCCCCCATTTATGGGCGGGCCTTGCCCTGTGCCGGGTGCGGTGGGGTGCGGCGACCCTGCCTGCGGGGCTCTCAAAATTCACTGCCAGGCACCGACTCCCCCACCCTGGCTGGACACGGTGACAGCACAGCCAGGGGAAGCCCGCGGGGCAGCGAGCCTTCCAGACAAAGGGGAGGCTGGCCGACAGCGCCGCCCCTCCCTTTAAGCAAACTCCCAGACGCCCCTTCTGGTGACTGCTCACACGTAACTGGCCAGCCAGTGCACCTTGGGTGCAAGGTCTTCTGGGAAACGTAGTCTTTCCATCCCACCCGGCAGCACTGGGCTGGCACTGGGCCCGACTGGCACAGGGGCTGGGGGCAGGGGCGAGGAGGGGGAGAGGGGACAGACGCAGGAAGCAGCTTCCGTGACCCCATGCCCCCTCTCCCCCCTCCCTGCCCCTCCCTGTCTGCACCCACACCCTCTCCCTGTCCCTCCCCCCCCCTTCACAGACAGGACGATTTCTGGGGCAGGTGGACGGTGCCCTCATGGCCCAGCTGCTGGACATGGGTGTGTTCAGCCAGTAAGCAGCCCCTCCTGAACCTAGGCAGTCCAGATAGAGCCCCCAAAGCGGCCCTTCAGGCCTGCGGGGGGGGGTGGTAAGCAGGGGTGCGGCACCCCAAGCCCCCTCCAGTCCTGAGCCAGCCAGGGCCCCCAACACACGCGTGCACTGAGCTGCCGGCCCCGACACGCAAGCACTGGGTCCTGAGCAGAGGCCGGGCGTGGCCCCAGCCTCCCCGACCACCTCTGACCCCCAGGGTGACCATGTACGACTACCAGGCCATGTGCAAGGCCCCGGCCCAGCGGCCCAGTGCCGCCCATCCCCTGGCCAGCGTGAGTGTCACCCTGCCCCCCCCACCATACTGCCCACCCAGGCCTGGGGCCCGTCCCGCCCCCCCCCCGCCCCCCCCCACCCCGCCATGCTGCCCGCCCGGGCCTGGGGCCAGTCCCGCCCCCCATGCTGCCCGCCCGGGCCTGGGGCCAGTCCTGCCCCCCCCCATGCTGCCCGCCTGGGCCTGGGGCCAGTCCCGTCCCCCCCATGCTGCCCGCCTGGGCCTGGGCCCCCCACCCCACCATGCTGCCCACCCGGGCCTGGGCCCCCCCCTCCGCCATGCTGCCTGGGCCCCCACCCTCCGCCATGCTGCCCGCCCGGGCCTGGGGCCGGTCCTGCCCCCCCATCAGGCTGTCACGGGGAGGGTGGGCTTGGAGGAGCGCATCCTGACCCCCCGGGGCCGTCTGTAGGGGCCAGCCCACGCTGGGGATGTGCAGCGTGGAGGGCGGCCCTGCTCCGCGGCCTGCCTGACGCGCTCTGCCCTTCACAGCCGCTCTCCGCCTGCCTCGCCGTGGCTCGCTGGCTGATGCATGAGCTGCTGCTGTGAGTGCGGCCTGCGGCCTCCCGCGTCCCCCCTGCGCCCCTCCCGCGTCCTCCCGCGTCCCCCCTGCGCCCCTCCCGCGTCCTCCTGCGTCCCCCCTGCGCCCCTCCCGCGTCCTCCCGCGTCCCCCCTGCGGCCCTCCCGCGTCCCCCCTGCGGCCCTCCCGCGTCCCCCCTGCGGCTCTCCCGCGTCCCCCCTGCGGCCCTCCCATGTCCTTCCTGTGGCCCCCTCCCCATCTGGCCTCCACACACACCTGTAGGGAGGAGGGGGAGGAGGGGTGGGGGAGGAGAGGGAGGAAGGGGAGGAGGGGCAGGGAGGTGGGGGAGGAGGAGTAGGGAGGAGGGGGAGGAGGGGGAGGAGGGGCAGGGAGGAGGGGAGGAGGGGTAGGGAGGAGGGGGAGGAGGGGGAGGAGGGGCAGGGAGGAGGGGAGGAGGGGGAGGAGGGGCAGGGAGGAGGGGAGGAGGGGGAGGAGGGGCAGGGAGGAGGGGAGGAGGGGGAGGAGGGGCAGGGAGGAGGGGAGGAGGGGGGCGGAGGAGGGGGAGGAGTGGGAGGAGGGGAGGAGGGGAGGAGGGGCGGGGAGGAGGGGGAGGAGGGGGAGGAGTGGGAGGAGGGGAGGAGGGTCGGGGAGGAGGGGGAAGAGGGGCAGGGAGGAGGGGCAGGGAGGAGGGGGAGGAGGGGAGGAGGGGCAGGGAGGAGGGGAGGAGGGGCGGGGAGGAGGGGCGGGGAGGAGGGGGAGAAGGGGGAGGAGTGGGAGGAGGGGGAGGAGGGGCAGGGAGGAGGAGGGGGAGGAGGGGGAGGAGGGGAGGAGGGGCGGGGAGGATGGAGGAGGGGCGGGGAGGAGGGGAGGAGGGGCAGGGAGGAGGAGAGGGAGGAGGGGCGGGGAGGAGGGGGAGGAGGGGAGGAGGGGCGGGGAGGAGGGGGAGGAGGGGAGGAGGGGCGGGGAGGAGGGGGAGGAGTGGGAGGAGGGGAGGAGGGAGGAGGGGCGGGGAGGAGGGAGGAGGGGCGGGGGCCGGGAGGAGGCCCGGCGGGGAGTGTCAGCTGTCCGTGCGTCTGTCCGTGCGTCCGTCCGCAGGTCCCTGCTGGAGTGGAGCTCCTGGGGCTCCTGGCTGGACAGAGGGGCAGAGGGTGAGTCGGGGTCTCTGGTCAGGGCGTGGTCAGCGCGGGGGGGGGGGGGGGTCATCGCTCACCATCTCACACCGCCCCCCCCATCGCCCCCCGCCCGACCCCCACCTGTCACCTGGGGACCTCACGGGACCCCATCCGTCCCATGACATCACCGCGGTCACGGGACTCCATCATCCTGCGACATCACCGCCCCTCAACGTCATTGTCCTGTGATGTTATCGCCACCTGTGACCTCGTCATGCGACATCACCACCCACGTCACCTCGCCCTGTGATGTCATCCCTGCCCTGTGACGTCATCCTGTGACATCACCACCCGCAACACCCTCACCCTGTGACGTCATCCTGTGACATCACCACCCTCACCCTGTGACGTCATCACTGCCCTGTGGCGTCATCGTCACCCTGTGACATCACCCCCCCACATCACCCTCGCCGCCTCCCTGACACCGCGGCCCCCCGTGTGGCCCGGTCCCATCCCGCGCCTCACTCACCCTGGGCCCGGCGGGTCCCTGGGCAGCCAAAGCCGTCTTCCATCACTGTGAGTGGCTCTGGCCGGGGCGGGGCGGGGGGCGGGGCCTGGGGCTGTCTGGGGGCGGGGCCTGGGGCCACCGGGGGGCGGGGCCTGGGCGGGGCTGTCGGGGGCGGGGCCTGGGGCTGCCTGGGGCGGGGCCTGGGGCTGCCTGGGGCGGGGGGCTGCCGGGGGCGGGGCCTGGGGCTGCCTGGGGCGGGGGGCTGTCCAGGGGCGGGGCCTGGGGCTGCCTGGGGCGGGGGGCTGTCCAGGGGCGGGGCCTGGGGCTGCCTGGGGCGGGGGCTGTCCGGGGGCGGGGCCTGGGGCTGTCTGGGGGCGGGGCCTGGGGCTGCCTGGGGCGGGGGGCTGGGGCTGCCTGGGGCGGGGGGCTGCCGGGGGCGGGGCCTGGGGCTGCCTGGGGCGGGGGGCTGGGGCTGCCTGGGGCGGGGGGCTGTCCGGGGGCGGGGCCAGGGCGGGTCTGGGGTTGTCTGGGGCCGGCCCTCTGCGCCCCGTGCCCGGCCGGGGCCCCACGCGCCCCCGCGGGGCTCTGGTCTCCGAGGGGCGGTGCCCTGGCGGGCCGAGGCCCTGGCGGCCAGGGGTCCCCCGGCCCCGGACGCCACCACAACGGCCCCCTCCGGCCCCGCCACAGCGCACAAGCACAAGAAGCAGGACGTGCTGCACCCCTGCGACACCGAGTACCCGGTGTTCGTGCACCAGGCGGCCGCGCGCCAGGCCAGCGGGGCCATCCCGTGCGGGGCCTGCTGGAAGTAAGTCCGCCCCGGCCCCGCCCAGCCACGCCCACGCCCTGCCCGCCCCGGCCACACCCCCACCCAGCCACGCCCACGCCCAGCCACGCCCTGCCCCCCTGGCCACACCCCCTGTGCTCCAGCCAAGCCCCCAGCTTGCTCTGGCCGCGCCCCCACCTGTGTCCCGTCACGCCCCCAGCTTGCTCCGGCCGCGCCCCCAGCTTGCTCCGGCCGCGCCCCCAGCTTGCTCCGGCCGCGCCCCCAGCTTGCTCCGGCCGCGCCCCCAGCTTGCTCCGGCCGCGCCCCAGCTTGCTCCGGCCGCGCCCCCAGCTTGCTCCGGCCGCGCCCCCAGCTTGCTCCGGCCGCGTCCCCAGCTTGCTCCGGCCGCGCCCCCACCTGTGTCCTGTCACGCCCCCAGCTTGCTCCGGCCGCGCCCCCAGCTTGCTCCGGCCGCGCCCCGCAGAGCTCGGGCAGGGCGGGCTCCTTGGGGGCCCAGCCCGGGCCGCGCTGCTCCCGCAGGCCCACCGCGTCTCCACCCGAGTTCAGGAGCCGCGTCCCCCCGACGCCCTCGGACTGGCCCGGGCACGTCCGTGTGTCCGCGCCGCGTCTGTGTCCATGTGCCACGTGTGTCCGTGCACCACGTGCTGCGTGTGTCCATGAATTGTCCGTGCTGCCTGTGTCCGTGTGTCTGTGCCGCGTGTGTCCGTGCTGTGTCTGTGCTGGCTGTGTCCGTGCTGTATCCGTGCTGTGTCCGTGCTGTGTCCGTGCTGCCTGTGTCCGTGCTGTGTCCCTGCTGTGTCCGTGCTGCCTGTGTCCGTGCTGTGTCCGTGCTGCCTGTGTCCGTGCTGTGTCCGTGCTGTGTCCGTGCTGCCTGTGTCCATGCTGTGTCCGTGCTGTGTCCATGCTGTGTCCGTGCTGTGTCCGTGCTGCCTGTGTCCATGCTGTGTCCGTGCTGTGTCCGTGCTGTGTCCGTGTGTCCGTGCTGTGTCCGTGCTGTGTCCGTGCTGCCTGTGTCCGTGCTGTGTCCGTGCTGTGTCCGTGCTGTGTGTGTCCGTGCTGTGTCCGTGCTGTGTGTGTCCGTGCTGTATCTGTGTTGCCTGTGTCAGTGCTGTGTCCGTGCTGTGTCCGTGCTGTGTCCGTGCTGTGTCCGTGCTGTGTCTGTGTTGCCTGTGTCTGTGCTGTGTCCGTGCTGTGTCCGTGCTGTGTCCGTGCTGTGTGTGTCCGTGCTGTGTCTGTGTTGCCTGTGTCCGTGCTGTGTCCGTGCTGTGTCCGTGCTGTGTCCGTGCTGTGTCTGTGTTGCCTGTGTCTGTGCTGTGTCCGTGCTGTGTCCCTGCTGTGTCCCTGCTGTGTCCGTGCTGTGTCCGTGCTGTGTGTGTCCGTGCTGTGTCCGTGCTGCGTGTGTCCGTGCTGTGTCCGTGCTGCCTGTGTCCGTGCTGTGTCCGTGCTGTGTGTGTCCGTGCTGTGTCCGTGCTGTGTGTGTCCATGCTGTGTCCGTGCTGTGTCCGTGCTGTGTGTGTCCGTGCTGTGTCCGTGCTGTGTCCGTGCTGCGTCCGTGCTGTGTGTGTCCGTGCTGTGTCCGTGCTGCATGTCCGTGCTGCATGTCCGTGCTGCATGTCCGTGTGCTGCGTGTGTCCGTGCTGCATGTCCATGCGCTGCGTGTCCATGCACTGCCTGTGTCCGTGTGCTGCGTGTGTCCGTGTGCTGTGTGTCCGTGCGCTCCGTGTCCGTGCTGCCTGTCTGTGCTGCCTGTGTCTGTGCTGCGTGTGTCCGTGCTGCCTGTGTCTGTGCTGCGTGTCTGTGCTGCCTGTGTCCGTGCTGCCTGTGTCCATGCACTGCCTGTGTCCATGCACTGCCTGTGTCCGTGCTGCCTGTGTCCGTGCTGCCTGTGTCTGTGCTGCGTGTGTCCGTGCTGCCTGTGTCCATGCACTGCCTGTGTCTGTGCTGCCTGTGTCCATGCACTGCCTGTGTCCGTGCTGCCTGTGTGAACGTGCGGATGCCAGTCTGGGGTTCTCAGCCTCCTGGTGCAAATGCAGCCAAGTGTGGGCACCGGGCGCCACCTTGTGGTCAGCCTGGGAGCTGCGCCCTCCCTGTGCCCTCCCCCGTGTGTGGGGGCGCGCGGAGCCCAGCTGGGGTCCCCCAGCCCCCCCCCAGCCCCCGGCCCCTGTCCCACCCCAGATCTTCCCCTGAGCCCCACCCCCACCCCCTCTGCTGCAGGGCGTTTGCGATGCAACAGATCCCCCGCAGCAACCTCCTCCTGCTGGCCACTGACCCGGACTGCAGCTGCAGTGACTTCCCACCCATCCTGCGGGAGGCCGCGGAGGTCAGATATATCCTGTCCTGTGGGGGGGGTCACGGAGGTCAGATATATCCTGTGTCCTGTGGGGGGGGGTCACAGAGGTCAGCTCTGTCCTGTGTCCTGTGGGGGAGTCACGGAGGTCAGATATACCTGTGTCCTATGGGGGGGTCACAGAGGTCAGCTCTGTCCTGTGTCCTGTGGGGGGTCACAGAGGTCAGCTCTGTCCTGTGTCCTGTGGGGGAGTCACGGAGGTCAGATATATCCTGTGTCCTGTGGGGAGGTCATGGAGGTCAGATATATCCTGTGTGCTATGGGGGGGTCACAGAGGTCAGCTCTGTCCTGTGTCCTGTGGGGGGTCACAGAGGTCAGCTCTGTCCTGTGTCCTGTGGGGGGCCATGGAGGTCAGCTCTGTCCTGTGTCCTGTGGGGGACCTCAGAGGTCAGCTCTGTCCTGTGGGGGGTCACAGAGGTCAGCTCTGTCCTGTGTCCTGTGGGGGGGCCCAGAGGTCAGCTCCACCCCCACATGGGATGAGGGGAGGGCCCTGAAGCCCATCTCACCCCCAGAGCGCTGGGGAGCTCACCCCAGCCACTTGCTGTGGGGGCCTGAGGCCGCTGGGCAGGGCAGGGACCACCTTGGGTCCCCAGGGCGCCTGATCCTTGCTGTTGGCCTTGACCACGGGTCCGCACACAACGCCTCGGTCAAGTGTGAGCGCATGCGCTCCCAGAAGCCCCGGCGGCGCCCGGACGCCTGCCACGCCTTTCATCCCGAGGTGAGGGGGGCCGGCCATGGGGCAAAGGGGGAGGGAGGCTCCTTCCCACAGTGTCCCTGGGGGGCTCTTCCCACAGACAGTGCGTCCTGGGGGGCTCCTTCCCACAGACAGTGTCCTGGAGAGCTCCTTCCCACAGACTGTGTAGGGGGGGGGTCCTTCCCACAGACAGTGTCCTGGAGAGCTCCTTCCCACAGACAGTGCGTCCTGGGGGGCTCCTTCCCACAGACAGTGCGTCCTGGGGGGCTCCTTCCCACAGACAGTGCGTCCTGGGGGGGGGCTCCTTCCCACAGACAGTGCGTCCTGGGGGGCTCCTTCCCACAGACAGTGCGTCCTGGAGAGCTCCTTCCCACAGACAGTGCGTCCTGGGGGGATCCTTCCCACAGACAGTGCATCCTGTAGAGCTCCTTCCCACAGACAGTGCGTCCTGGAGAGCTCCTTCCCACAGACAGTGCGTCCTGGGGGGCTCCTTCCCACAGACAGTGCGTCCTGGGGGGCTCCTTCCCACTGACAGTGCGTCCTGGAGGGCTCCTTCCCACAGACAGTGCGTCCTTGAGGGGGCTCCTTCCCACAGTGCGTCCTGGGGGGCTCCTTCCCACAGAGTGTCCTGGGGGGGCTCCTTCCCACAGACAGTGTGTCCGGGGGGGGTCCTTCCCACAGACACTGCATCCTTGAGGGGCTCCTTCCCACAGACACTGCGTCCTTGAGGGGGCTCCTTCCCACAGTGCATCCTGGGGGGCTCCTTCCCACAGTGCGTCCTGGGGGGCTCCTTCCCACAGTGTGTCCTGGGGGGCTCCTTCCCACAGACAGTGTGTCCGGGGGGGGGTCCTTCCCACAGACAGTGCGTCCTGGGGGGCTCCTTCCCACAGACAGTGCGTCCTGGGGGGCTCCTTCCCACAGACAGTGGGTCCTGGGGGCTCCTTCCCACAGACAGTGCGTCCTGGGGGCTCCTTCCCACAGACAGTGGGTCCTGGGGGCTCCTTCCCACAGACAGTGCGTCCTGGGGGGCTCCTTCCCACAGACAGTGGGTCCTGGGGGCTCCTTCCCACAGACAGTGCGTCCGTGGGGTCACAGTGGGGGTCCCCTGCTGGCGGGTCGGGGCAGGGCCCCACGCGCTCTCCTTGGGTCTCAGGAGAACGCGCAGGACTGCGGAGGCGCCTCGCACACCTGGCCTTCGCTCCCGCTGCTCCTGCTCACCACGTGGGGCTGGCTGCCGGCGCCCTGGCTGCTCTGACCCCACCATGCTGACCGCGCCGGGCCGGGGCGTCCGTGCGGAGACCCCGCACACCAGCAGCGCCCGCCGGCCGCCTGCAGCCGCACCCAGACACCCCAGAACCTGCCTCAGCGCCCCGGAGGCCAGCAGCCCCCCCCAGCCCCCCCCCACTGGGGCGACGTGCTCACCGTCTCCAGATGACGAGGGAACACAGCCCAGGCCCGACCCGCCAGCAGGATGGGGCGGGGGGGGGGGGGGGTGAGGTAGGGAAAAAGCAGGGAGGAGGATGGGGAGGACGGGCGGAAGCAGGCCGTGTCTGTGGCCCGCGCCCTGCCTCCACGTGGGAAGCCCTGAAGCTCCGTGTGCACTCAACACGTGGGTCCAGGAAGGCCCTGACCTGCATCCCTGTAATCCTGAGGACCCCGCTCCCGGAGGGACAGGGAGCACTGTGCTCAGAACGGACATCACCGGTGCTGAAGACTGACGGCCAGACCTCCATTTCCCTAAGGCAGGGAGGCCGGTGTGTCCCCTCAACCCACAGGGGCCAAGCCCGGGAGCCCCAGAACCCCAGCCTCTCCCGGCAGCTGAGGACCTCACGCAGGCCCTCAGCCCCCCATGGCTGGACTTTTGGGGTTTGTGGGGGATGAGGCTTGACCTCAGGGTCCGACACTGTCCCTGAACTATCTACATTTGAGCCACGGCGATTGGACATAAAAAGATCTCACGGGCTTCCCTGCCCGGGCTGGCTTTGAACCGCAATCCTCCCACCTCCGCCTCCTGAGTAGCCAGGGTGACAGGCGTGAGCGCCGCGCCCAGCACAGGCGGCTGCTTGTAAATCGTTAATGACGCAGAGCGACCCCCTCTCCTTCCCCCGGGGGACTGCTCGGGCTCAAGGTGCCGTGGTGACCGGGCAGTAAAGCGCACGGCACTCGGCTCAGCTTCCGTTTGACTTTTTATTAGAGAAACCGCGAATACAGCAAGTAAGAACCCCCGTGGTGAGTGGAACCCCCATCCGGTGCCTTCCTGGAATCCCGACCTTCCACGACACCCCAAAATGTGCTCTGTGGCTTCAGCGAGCTGTGGTGGGGAGGGCAGGGGAATACTGAGAAAGGCCACCATGGAATGGAGAAGCAGGCGCCGCGGGGCCTGGCCGCCGGAGTAAGGCACGCAGGCACCGGCCTGGCGGGTTCCTGGCGGGCCGCGGGGCGGCGGCCGGGCCCTGGAGGGGGCTCGCTGGAGTCAGGTCGGCGGCGGGGGCTCCTCAGCCCCAAGGGTTTGTGCTATGTTGAACCAGATCCTTCCTGCGTCGGGGCGTGGGTTGACGGCCCGGGGCCGCACCCCAGAACGGGGGCAGGCCAGGCCTGGCCTCTGATATGTGCTGACGTCCCGACACCGCGCCCCGGCCCCCCACGGGTCACGAGGGCCGCGCCAGGGCAGGATGAGGCGGCCAGGCCCCCGCCCCGCCCCGCCCCACGCAGCGTGGACCCCGTCCCCACCCAACCGCCCGCGCTACCCCTTGCCGAGCTGACCCCGCGGGGCCGGCGCCGGGGAGCCGCCGCGCCAGGGCAACAGCACCACGCGGAGGCCGGGCTCCGAGCCCGGGCGGCGCCGCGGGGCCGGGCCAGGAGGGCAGTGATCGTTAGCGGCCACACGTGGCCCATCCACGCTCCCGCCAGGACACGGCTGGCCCAGGCCGGTGCTCCCAAGGGCCCCGGCCTCACCCGCCCCTTCTTTCCGGTGCCGATGCCGGCCGGGAGCGGGGGCTGGGCTCCTGGAGGGCCATGCATGCCCCTCGCCCCGCGGGGGAGGCCCCGGCCCGGCCTCCCCAGGCTCCGTGCAAATGGAAACAGTGTGTGGTACTGGTGTCCGCGCTGTAAACAGTTCTCGTAGAAATCCTTGCCGGAACAGCTAGAAATCGTACGCACGTCGATCGCCGCGCGGCCGTGCGCAGGCTCCTGGCGGCCGGGCCGCGGAGGGCGGAGGGCGGGCGGCGCGCACAGCTGCTGTGGAGCCGGTCACCGCGGCGGGCGCGGCGCGGGCCGCCCTGCCAACGACGCCCTTCCGTGAGGTATGATTTATTTTTGCTTTTCTCTCCTCGGCCTGTGCCAGGCTGGGTCCCCGGGCCACGCCCAAGGCCCACGGGGCTGGGCGGCCGCGGCAGGCGCGTGGGGCCGGAGCGGGTGAGGCCCGCCGGCGCGGCCGTCACAGCGCGTCCTCCTCCGAGCAGCCCCCGCCGACCATGAACCGGAACTCCTGCAGGTTCGAGACGCCGTGGAAGTGGACGAAGGCGCCAGCCACCACGAAGATGTGGAAGAGCTGATGGGAGTGGAACTGCGGAGAGCGGGGGCGCGTCACCGGGCCCGCCACGGCCACGCAGGCCCCACACCACGTGGACCCCACACCACGTGGACCCCACACCACGCAGACCCCACACCACACCATGCGGACCCCACACCACGTGGACCCCACACCACACCACGCAGACCCCACGCCACACCACGCAGACCCCACACCACACCACGCAGACCCCACACCACGTGGACCCCACACCACACCACGCAGACCCCACGCCACACCACGCAGACCCCACGCCATACCACGCGGACCCCACACCACGTGGACCCCACACCACGCAGACCCCACACCACACCACGCAGACCCCACACCACGCGGACCCCACACCACACCACGCGGACACCACACCACACCACGCGGACACCACACCACGCGGACCCCACACCACACATACCCCACACCACGCGGACCCCACACCACGCGGACCCCACGCCACGCGGACCCCACGCCACACCACGCGGACACCACACCACACGTACCCCACACCACGCGGACCCCACGCCACACCACGCGGACCCCACGCCACACCACGCGGACCCCACGCCACACCACGCGGACACCACACCACGCGGACCCCACGCCACACCACGCGGACTCCACACCACACCACGCGGACCCCACGCCACACCACGCGGACCCCACGCCACACCACGCGGACACCACACCACGCGGACCCCACACCAGGCGGACACCACACCACGCGGACTTCACACCGCTGCCCAGTGGGGAGAGCGGGGGCGTGGGGCCGAGGGGAAGGGTGCTGAGTGGACCGGGGTCTCATGAAGACCTGATGTCTCACACCATGGAGGCGTGTCTCCCCCACCTGGCCCGGCCCCAGGGTTGGCGCTGCACAGACCTTAGGGGAATCTGGCTGGGCGCCCCGCTTCCAGCAACCAGGAAACGCAACTGGAGGCATGGCTCCAGCGGTGGAGCACCAGCCGGGAGCCAGCACACAGCAGAGCGAGCGCCAAGCCCGGGCTGGTAGTGAGGCTCTGGGCACCAAGGCTGAGCCGGCCAGGACCTCAGAGCACCCGGCCTGGCTCCACTCCAGCCCTACACCTGACAACCCCTCACCTCGGCCTGCCCTCCCTCATCGGTGGCCCCCCTCAGACGCCCTCGGGAGGATCAGCAGGGGAGACGCGGCCAGCACCAACGGCCAGCATGGCCGGGCCGGTGCCGCACCGCACAGACCGCCGGCAGCACTCACCCAGATATCACATTTGCCAGGGAAGAAGCGCTCCGGGATGCGCGCGGCGTAGAGCGCGGCCCCTGTGATGTACAGACTGGCCATGAGCATGAGCCAGCCGATCTGCCCGATGGTGGCCGCCTTCAGGAAGCCCTCCGAGATGACATAGTGCAGGGTGGGGATGATGCCACTCAGGCCCAGGCCCAGGAACACGCCTGGGGGGGGGGGGGGGGGAGAAGGACTCAGGCCCAGGATCATGCGGGGGGGGGGGGGGGGGAGAGAAGGACTCAGGCCCAGGATCACGCCTGGGGGGAGGGGGGGAGAAGGACTCGGGCCCAGGATCACGCCTGGGGTTGGGCAGGAGGACTCAGGCCCAGGATCACGCCTGGGGGTGGGGAGGAGGACTCAGGCCCAGGATCACACCTGTGTGGAGGGAGGACTCAGGACCAGGATCACACCTGGGGGTGCGGAGGACTCAGGCCCAGGATCACGCCTGGGAGGAGGGGGGAGGAGGACTCAGGCCCAGGATCACGCCTGGGGGTTGGGAGGAGGACTCAGGCCCAGGATCACACCTGGGTGGAGGGAGGACTCAGGACCAGGATCACACCTGGGGGTGCGGAGGACTCAGGCCCAGGATCACGCCTGGGGGGAGGGGGGAGGAGGACTCAGGCCCAGGATCACGCCTGGGGTTGGGCAGGAGGACTCAGGCCCAGGATCACGCCTGGGGGTGGGGAGGAGGACTCAGGCCCAGGATCACACCTGTGTGGAGGGAGGACTCAGGACCAGGATCACACCTGGGGGTGCGGAGGACTCAGGCCCAGGATCACGCCTGGGAGGAGGGGGGAGGAGGACTCAGGCCCAGGATCACGCCTGGGGGTGGGGAGGAGGACTCAGGCCCAGGATCACACCTGGGTGGAGGGAGGACTCAGGACCAGGATCACACCTGGGGGTGCGGAGGACTCAGGCCCAGGATCACGCCTGGGGGGAGGGGGGAGGAGGACTCAGGCCCAGGATCACGCCTGGGGGTGGGGAGGAGGACTCAGGCCCAGGATCACGCCTGGGTGGAGGAGGACTCAGGACCAGGATCACACCTGGGGGTGCGGAGGACTCAGGCCCAGGATCACGCCTGGGGGGAGGGGGGAGGAGGACTCAGGCCCAGGATCACGCCTGGGGGTGGGGAGGAGGACTCAGGCCCAGGATCACGCCTGGGTGGAGGAGGACTCAGGCCCAGGATCACACCTGGGTGGAGGAGGACTCAGGCCCAGGATCACACCTGGGGGTGCGGAGGACTCAGGCCCAGGATCACGCCTGGGGGTGGGGAGGAGGACTCAGGCCCAGGATCACACCTGGGTGGGGAGGAGGACTCAGGCCCAGGATCACGCCTGGGGGTGGGGAGGAGGACTCAGGCCCAGGATCACGCCTGGGGGTGGGGAGGAGGACTCAGGCCCAGGATCACGCCTGGGGGTGGGGAGGAGGACTCAGGCCCAGGATCACGCCTGGGGGTGGGGAGGAGGACTCAGGCCCAGGATCACGCCTGGGGGTGGGGAGGAGGACTCAGGCCCAGGATCACGCCTGGGTGGGGAGGAGGACTCAGGCCCAGGATCACGCCTGGGGGTGGGGAGGACTCAGACCCAGGATCACACCTGGGGGTGGGGAGGAGGACTCAGGCCCAGGATCACGCCTGGGGGTGGGGAGGACTCAGGCCCAGGATCACGCCTGGGGGTGGGGAGGGAGGACTCAGGCCCAGGATCACGCCTGGGGGTGGGGAGGAGGACTCAGGCCCAGGATCACACCTGTGTGGAGGGAGGACTCAGGACCAGGATCACACCTGGGGGTGCGGAGGACTCAGGCCCAGGATCACGCCTGGGAGGAGGGGGGAGGAGGACTCAGGCCCAGGATCACGCCTGGGGGTGGGGAGGAGGACTCAGGCCCAGGATCACACCTGGGTGGAGGGAGGACTCAGGACCAGGATCACACCTGGGGGTGCGGAGGACTCAGGCCCAGGATCACGCCTGGGGGGAGGGGGGAGGAGGACTCAGGCCCAGGATCACGCCTGGGGGTGGGGAGGAGGACTCAGGCCCAGGATCACGCCTGGGTGGAGGAGGACTCAGGACCAGGATCACACCTGGGGGTGCGGAGGACTCAGGCCCAGGATCACGCCTGGGGGGAGGGGGGAGGAGGACTCAGGCCCAGGATCACGCCTGGGGGTGGGGAGGAGGACTCAGGCCCAGGATCACGCCTGGGTGGAGGAGGACTCAGGCCCAGGATCACACCTGGGTGGAGGAGGACTCAGGCCCAGGATCACACCTGGGGGTGCGGAGGACTCAGGCCCAGGATCACGCCTGGGGGTGGGGAGGAGGACTCAGGCCCAGGATCACACCTGGGTGGGGAGGAGGACTCAGGCCCAGGATCACGCCTGGGGGTGGGGAGGAGGACTCAGGCCCAGGATCACGCCTGGGGGTGGGGAGGAGGACTCAGGCCCAGGATCACGCCTGGGGGTGGGGAGGAGGACTCAGGCCCAGGATCACGCCTGGGGGTGGGGAGGAGGACTCAGGCCCAGGATCACGCCTGGGGGTGGGGAGGAGGACTCAGGCCCAGGATCACGCCTGGGTGGGGAGGAGGACTCAGGCCCAGGATCACGCCTGGGGGTGGGGAGGACTCAGACCCAGGATCACACCTGGGGGTGGGGAGGAGGACTCAGGCCCAGGATCACGCCTGGGGGTGGGGAGGACTCAGGCCCAGGATCACGCCTGGGGGTGGGGAGGGAGGACTCAGGCCCAGGATCACGCCTGGGGGTGGGGAGGAGGACTCAGGCCCAGGATCATACCTGGGGTTGGGGAGGACTCAGGCCCAGGATCACGCCTGGGGTTGTGCAGGAAGACTCAGGCCCAGGATCATACCTGGGGTTGGGGAGGAGGACTCAGGCCCAGGATCACACCTGGGGGTGGGGAGGACTCAGGCCCAGGATCACACCTGGGGGTGGGGAGGACTCAGGCCCAGGATCACGCCTGGGGGTGGGGAGGGAGGACTCAGGCCCAGGATCACGCCTGGGGGATGGGCAGAAGGCAGTGAGCACCCTGGGGTCAACCGAGGCTGCTGTCCCGGCCACTGGGAGGCCCTGGCCCGGGCTGCAGCCACGCCCGGCCCTGCTGCGACTGCCCCCAAGGAGCCACGGCAGCGCTGGGGCTGCAGGCAGGACTGCGCACCGCGCACGCGCAGCCCCAGCCCCGGCCTCAGCCACCCTGCCCCGTGAGGCCCTCCTCGCGCAGTGCGCGTCCACGCAAGGCCCCTGCGTACCTGCTCTGACCCCGCGGTACTGAGGGGTGGCGAACATGTCCCACTGGGAGACGATGATGGCGGCGATGCCCAGCACGCAGATGACTATCAGGTAGATGAAGCAGGGCTGCGGGTTGCAGTAGAAGGAGTAGTAGAGCCACGGGACGAAGCTCCCCATGATCAGGAGGGCGATGCCCGAGTAGTCCAGTCTAGGGAGGAGAGGAGGAAAGGCCGTGTGCCACACAGAGCCAGCTCCCAGCGGACGCCCCAGCCCACGCCGCCCACACCGGGCACAGGCACGCGGCCACTGGCTCCGGCCGAGGAAAAGTGCTTCCACTTGATGACACCAAGAATTCCAAGCCTAGCCACCCACTGGCGGCTCACACCGGCCACCCCGGCTACTCAGGAAGCTGAGATCTGAGGATCATGGTTCAAAGCCAGGCCGGACAGAAAAGGCCGTGAAACGCTTCAATCAACCACCAGAAAACCGGAAGCGCAACTGTGGCTCAGGTGGTGGAGCGGCCGCCTTGAGCTGAAGAGCTGAGGGACAGCGCCCAGGCCCAGAGTTCAAGGCCCGCAACAGACCAAAAAAAAACAAGAAAAAAGGATCCCGAGTGTGTAATCCTAGCTACTCGGAAGAGGAGACCAGGAGGACTGTAGTTCCAGCACAGCCCAGGCGGAGTTAGAGCAAGTTCCTATCTGAAAAAACCTCAGTAAGACAAAAGCAGGCGCAGGGGCCGCGCGGTGCGGTACTCACTTGGAGAAGAGCCGGGAGACCCCTTCCGAGTGGCAGTAGACGGTGTGGAAGAGCCACGAGAAGGAGAGGCAGAGGATGGCGCCCAGGAAGAAGAGCCCGAAGACCACCTTCTCTTGTAGGGGGGCCACGAAGGAGATGTTGGGGCGGAACATGTGGAAGATGCCCAGGCACAGGAAGAACACGCAGCCTGGGGGAGAGCGTGGGGCCGCGTGAGCGCGGGGCCACGGGACGCACGCACCAGCCGCACGGCCACCGCCAGCCACAAGGGACGCACGCACCAGCGGCACGGCCACCGCCAGCCACAAGGGCCAGCCACAAGGGACGCACGCACCAGCCGCACAGCCACTGCCAGCCACACAAGACACACGCGCCAGCCGCACGGCCACCGCCAGCCACTCGGGACGCACGCGCCAGCCACACGGCCACCGCCAGCCACACGGGACGCACGCGCCAGCCCCACAGCCACCGCCAGCCCACACGCAGCCGGCTCTCTCAGAACTCCACAGGAGAAGCGCTGCCGGCCTGGGCTGAGCGTACTCCATGGCACCGCGGCGTCCACGCGGCCCGATCGTGGTGCAGCTCCTGCTTGGCGCCAGCACGCAGCCGCCCCCCACACGCACAGAGCCCCGGCGGGCTGACCAGCACGGCCCTTCCATGTGTGCGTGCGTGCAAGCACGCGGGATGCATCCTACACGGCTGCACTGACTCCCGCGGCCGCGGCCCTCACCCAGGAGGTGGGTCCAGATGTTGCCGGTCTCCGTGTGGATGCGGAAGATGCTGCGGAAGCAGGCGCGGAAGGAGGGCATGGGCGGCCGGTGCCCGTGCAGCAGGAAGTCATTGTCCTTCAGCCAGTCGGGCAGCACGTCATGCGGGATCACGCGCCAGCGGCCCTCCCACACCTGCAAGGGGCGGGCCCACGTCAGCACGGCCACGCACGCTCACACCACGTGCGACCTCAGCCACATGGCCACGCACGCTCACACCGCGTGTGACACGCCCCGCGTTACTACAATGGACAAGCTGCTCTGGGCAGATCTGAGAGAAACGCCTGTCATCCCAGCTCCTCAGGAGGCTGAGATCTGAGGATCGTGGTTCAAATCTAGCCCAGGCAGGGAAGTCCATGAGACTCTGATCTCCCATAAACCACCAGAAAACCAGAAGTGGCACTGTGGCTCAAGTGGTAGAGCACCAGCCTTGAGTTGAAGAGCTGAGGGACGGCGCCCAGGCCCAGAGTTCAAGCCTCACGAGCAACAAAAAGAGAGAGACAGACAGAGAGGAAGAAAGAGAGCGAGCGAGCGAGGGAGAGAGGCTGGCTCTGAGCGGCGCTCCTTAGCTCTCAGCCTCCTGAGGAGCAAGCCTGATGGGCGGGCGGGCGGCGCCCCGCCGGCAGGAGGTTTCACCAATGACTAAACCTGCGAGCCTGCGCGGGGCTTGAGGAAGGGTGGGGGGCGTGAGCGGCGCTCAGAGTCCCGGAGGCGGCCGGCGCGTCTGAAGGCGTGGGACAGAAAGACCCCGGGATGTTCCCACTGACCTGAAAACACCGGGCGGTGCAGTGCGGCCCCGGGAGGCCCGGCCGCCTCCAAAGCCCAAGCACGGGCTGGGGTGGCATGTGAGCGGCCCCGCCCCCGCCCGCCCCCAACACTTCCGGTGCCTCCCGGAGCAGCGTTTACTTTTTTCTTTCCTTCTTTTAACATTTGTAGCTGCACAGCCGTTTAACAAGGCTGTGACAAACACGCCAGTCTCAATCCGGCCACCCCTTCACCCTCTCCCCCGTCCCCCCAGCCACCCCCCCTTCCCCCCCACCATATTTACTCTTAACCGGGATGGTGTTTGGGCTCGCCAGACTGACTGCAGCTGCTGCCAGCTCCGACGCCCGGTGCCCCAGCCCCGTGCTGCCGTGGGGCGTCTGTCTGGCGGGGAGATGGAGGGACGCAGTCTTACCTTGCACACGAACTCCTCCACTCTCTCCATGGCGTGGTGGGCCTGCAGGAGGGGGGACATGCCCATGAACCCCTCGTCCCCCTGAGACACGCCATCGTCGCTCCCGGGGTGCTCCGCGCCCTGCGGGGCAAACAGAGGGCTGTCAGGGCTGCGGCCGGCAGCAGGGGCGCGGTCCCCAGAGCAGCGGCCACGCGGCTGCCCACGGCCAGGCGGGGTCAGCAGCCACGCCGGGCTTGTCTTTGGGTTAGACGATCTTCACAGACCACATCCTAACACTACACACAAAACCACTGCTGCAGCCTTCCAGACTAAACCCTGAGCCCCTGCAGGCCAGCGGGCTCCCTCGGCCAGCCACGCCCAGCCCCTCGGCCCACAGGACATCTTCAGCGTTGGCCCCAGGAAAGGGCTCCACGCCGGTGACGCCACCCAGGGTGACACCCACAACCCCTCCCCCGACGCCACACAAAAGGCCCAATGAGCTACCCACTGTCCTCCCCAGGCCTAAGGAAAGAACCCCTTTGTCCAGAAACATGAAGAAATGAGCTGCCCTGGGCCGGACCGGGGGTGCCCACCTGCAGGCCCAGCATGCTGGGGTGCAACGTGGTGAGGCTCTACCTCAAGTCCAGGGTGACACCCTGATGCTGCCTGTAGGGACACGTCATCAAGGTCTCTGGCCGGGCATGACAGTGCACACACGTAATCCCAGCACTGGGTCAGGAGCATTAAGGCTCCTATTTACACACACACACACACACACACACACACACACACACACAAAGAGCAAAGGCAAGCCAGGGCTGGGGCCATGGTTTGGTGGTAAGAGCACTGGTGGCCTGCGCATGTGCACAGCCCTAAATTCAGTTGGGGGAGGGGTTTAATCCCTTCTTACTTTACAAGGTATTACACACATAGGCAATTAATAACAGATTACGACGACACACCCAGCCTCAAGCGTGTCCTCAAAGTGTCCCGTCTTTACCCCAACAAAATCTAGGGCTATGCCTAAACACAGAAGTGATTTTAAAACATCATTTAAAAGCCGGGTGCCGGTGGCTCATGCCTGTCATCCCAGCTACTCTGGAGGCTGAGATCCGAGGATCACAGTTCAAAGCCAGCCTTGGCAGCAAAGTCTGTGAGACTCGTATCTCCAATAAGCTCACCGCACAAAGTGCTCACTGCACACACTGTATACACCTCACACTGCACACACTGCACACTTTGCTCACTGCAAACTGCACGCATTGCTCACTGCACACACTGCACGCATTGCTCACTGCAGTGCTCACTGCACACACTGTATACACCTCACACTGCACACACTGCACGTTTTCCTCACTGCACACACTGCACACATTGCTCACTGCACACAGTGCTCACTGCTCACACTGTATACACTTCTCATACTGCACACACTGCTCACATTGCTCACTGCACACACTGCACACAGTGCTCACTCTGCTCACACCGCACAGGCTGCTAACACCGCTCACTCTGCTCACACCGCTCACTCCGCTCACACCGCGCAGGCTGCTCACACCGCTCACTCTGCTCACACCACTCTGCTCACACCGCACAGGCTGCTCACACCGCACAGGCTGCTCACACCGCTCACTCCGCTCACACCGCTCACTCCGCTCACACCGCTCACTCCGCTCACACCGCTCACTCCGCTCACACCGTGCAGGCTGCTCACACCGCGCAGGCTGCTCACACCGCTCACTCTGCTCACTCCGCTCACTCTGCTCACTCCGCTCACTCTGCTCACACCGCTCACTCTGCTCACTCCGCTCACTCTGCTCACACCGCTCACTTCGCTCACACCGCGCAGGCTGCTCACACCGCGCAGGCTGCTCACACCGCTCGGCTGCGCCCTTCACTGCTCACGGCTCACCACACTGCTCAGGGGGAAGGGCAGGGCTCCTTCCCAGCAAACCGTGTGGAGAGAACAGGAAACCACACACGTGACCGCCCTGGGCCCAGCTTACTCCACACCGAAGCCAGTTCAAAACAGGACGTAAGCTTTAACACAAAAAGGACCTCAATCCCTAAGACCGCTGGAATCAAGCAAGAGCAGCTTCACCACACTAGCCACAGAACTAACACCAAACGCACACGCAACAGGAGCAGCATCGGGGCCTGGGTGGAGACAGCCAATGGAACAAGAGCAGCATCGGGGCCTGGGTGGAGACAGCCAATGGAACAAGAGCAGTATCGGGGCTGGGTGGAGACAGCCAATGGAATAAGAGCAGCATCGGGGCCTGGGTGGAGACAGCCAATGGAACAAGAGCAGTATCGGGGCTGGGTGGAGACAGCCAATGGAATAAGAGCAGCATCGGGGCCTGGGTGGAGACAGCCAATGAAACAAGAGCAGCATCGGGGCCTGGGTGGAGACAGCCAATGAAACAAGAGCAGCATCGGGGCCTGGGTGGAGACAGCCAATGGAACAAGAGCAGCATCGGGGCCTGGGTGGAGACAGCCAATGGAACAAGAGCAGCATCGGGGCCTGGGTGGAGACAGCCAATGAAACAAGAGCAGCATCGGGGCCTGGGTGGAGACAGCCAATGGAACAAGAGCAGCATCGGGGCCTGGGTGGAGACAGCCAATGAAACAAGAGCAGCATCGGGGCCTGGGTGGAGACAGCCAATGGAACAAGAGCAGCATCGGGGCCTGGGTGGAGACAGCCAATGGAACAAGAGCAGCGGGGGTCACTGAAAGTGTGTGCACAGCCAAGCCATCATGACTGATGGAGAGGCCGCCTTCCAGACACAACTACAGCGGGAAAGCCGCACTGCGGGGGATGGACTCAGCGTCTAGGGGCCAGCCCGCAGGAGGCGCTCAGTCCAAATCCCAGCACGGTCGGCCTCGACTCCGATGCCGCAGCAGGAAGCTGGGCCTCTGAGCAGTGCTCTGGGCGGCGCGCTGGGCGGCACGCTGGGCCTCTGAGCAGTGCTCCGGGCGGCGCACTGGGCAGCACGCTGGGCCTCTGAGCCGTGCTCCGGGCGGCGCGCTGGGCGGCACGCTGGGCCTCTGAGCAGTGCTCCAGGCGGCGCGCTGAGCCTCTGAGCAGTGCTCCGGGCGGCACGCTGGGCCTCTGAGCAGTGCTCCGGGCGGCACGCTGGGCCTCTGAGCAGTGCTCTGGGCGGCACGCTGGGCCTCTGAGCAGTGCTCCGGGCGGCACGCTGAGCCTCTGAGCAGTGCTCCGGGCGGCACGCTGGGCCTCTGAGCAGTGCTCCTGGCGGCACACTGGGCGGCATGCTGAGCCTCTGAGCAGTGCTCTGGGCGGCACGCTGGGCCTCTGAGCAGTGCTCTGGGCGGCACGCTGGGCCTCTGAGCAGTGCTCCGGGCGGCACGCTGGGCCTCTGGGCAGCACGCCGGGCGGCACGCTGGGCCTCTGAGCAGTGCTCCGGGCGGCATGCTGAGCCTCTGAGCAGTGCTCCGGGCGGCACGCTGGGCCTCTGAGCAGTGCTCCGGGCGGCACGCTGGGCGGCACACTGAGCCTCTGAGCAGTGCTCCGAGCGGCACGCTGGGCCGGCCCCGCCTCTCCTCCCCCTCCCCCGTGCACATACACACACGCGCGCGCACACACACACACACACACACACACACACACACACACACACGGGCTTCCCCCTCTCGCTGCTGGCACACTCACGTGTGAATGGAGAGAAGGACAGACAGAAGCCCCTAGAGCGGGCTCCAGGCCTCCCGGGCAGCTGTCCTCCTGGCCTCTGTGGCTACCATCAAGGCAGTGGCCCTTTCTGAGCCTTAGGTCTGGCTCTGGAGTCCCGGTGTACCCCAACTGGTTTTCTGCTGGCTCGTTCATGGGGTACCCACGCCTTTCTTATAGGAGCTCTCTCTTCTGTCTCTTCTCCTGGGAAATTTGGTTTTTAGGACAGTGAGTTGACCCTAGGGAGCAAAATGTGTTTAGTAAGTTATCATCCAAGTGGACACATCAAGTCTGTGCAAAGAGTCGTCAGGTAGATACACACCGAGACAACAGAAAATCAGCAACCACTAAGAATGGCAAATACAAGCATTACGGTACAGACACAGTAATACAGTAACTACTGGAGACATTCAGAGCAGACATTCCCAGACAGGGGTGATCACAGCGCAAGCTTCTTTACCTCTGTCCTGCCTGCGTTTTTTCCTTTTTTCAGTTAGAAACACGCCTGACTAGAACACATTACAATCTCACTAACCCTCACCTGACCGCACTACTGTATAAAATAATAACACAAAACCGGGCTGGGAAGGTGGCTCAGCGGTAGAGCGCTTGCCTTGCATGCATGAGGCCCTGGTTCCATTTCTCAGCACCACATAGGCAGAAAAAACCGGCAGTGGTGCTGTGGCTCAAGTGTAGAGCGCTAGCCTTGAGCTGAAGAGCTGAGGGACAGTGCCCAGGCCCAGAGTTCAAGCCCCACGACTGACAAAAAAACAAAAATAAAATAAAGCCAGGTGCCAGTGGCTCATGAGGCTAAGATCTGAGGACTGAAGTTCAAAGCCAGCCCAGGCAGAAAAGTCTGGAGAGCTGTGGCTCAAAGTGGTAGAGTATTCACCTTGAGCAAAAGGCCAGGGACAGCGCTCAGGCCCTGAGTACAAAGCCTAAAATAAGATAAAACCCTCCCAAGAAACACACAGAAAAGTGCTGTGTGCTCTCTCCCTGGAGAGAGCCCCAGATTCCCACCCCAGGTCCCCCGGGGTCAGCCAGCCTGGTCGCATGGCTTGCTGTCGCTCTGCTTGGAGAAGAAATCACTCACTCCCTTCAGACGCCCCCAGCAACGTTCTAGTCTTCGAGTCATCTAGAACACCCCCCGCCGGTCACAGACACAGGAGACTACTACACTTAAAACCAAGATGGAGAAGACACACACGGACCCCGCGTGAACACTGCCTTCCACACGCGGACCCCGCGTGAACGCTGCCTTCCACACACACAGACCCCGCGTGAACGCTGCCTTCCACACTTGGACCCCGCGTGAACGCTGCCTTCCACAAGCGGACCCCGCGTGAACACTGCCTTCCACATGCGGACCCCGCGTGAACGCTGCCTTCCACATGCGGACCCCGCGTGAACGCTGCCTTCCACATGCGGACCCCGCGTGAACGCTGCCTTCCACATGCGGACCCCGCGTGAACACTGCCTTCCACATGCGGACCCCACGTGAACACTGCCTTCCACATGCAGACCCCACGTGAAAGCTGCCCGCCTTCCCCTCGGGAAACCCACCTGCAGATTGACAGGCCCGGCGCAGTGATTTGAGGCGCAGACGCGCGAACCATCAGCGGTACAAGAAAACCGCGGTCCGCTTAAGTAACACGGACCAACCAGCCTCCCAAGCTCCCACGGCGTGAGAACCAGCGCCCACGGCGGCCCTGCTCACAGGCCTGCTCCCCCCTTCCCCCCTCAGCAAGGATAAATACCCACAGAGAAGCCAGCGCGGTCCCCCACAGCCCTACCCCCCCAGCTTCTGCCTCCCAGTCTGCCTACAGGAGCCTTCTGGGGAGCACTCACCCAACCCGCAGCGCGGAGCACGGGGGAAGACCTCACAGAGGCTTCACAACTGCCCAGTAATAAAAACGAGCACCTGGGGGCTGGGAAGGTGGCCCAGTGGTAGAGCGCTCGCCTTGCATGCCTGAGGCCCTGGGTTTGATTCCTCAGCGCTACATAAGCAAAAAGAAAAAAGCCGGAAGTGGCGCTGTGGCTCAAGTGGTGGAGCGCTCGCCTTGAGCTGAGGGACAGCGCCCAGGCCCAGAGTTCAGGCCCACGACCGAACCAAAAAATAAATAAAACAATGAGCACCTGGCGCCTCTATCTGATGTTTCACAACTGAGCCCTCCGTCCAGCACCAGGGGTGTGCGTGTGTGTGTGCGTGTGCGTGTGCAATAACCGACATGTGAAGATTTGTTACAACTGTATGGTGGATAATGAATCGATTCTACATGTTAATCTGTTAGCCAAACAAAACACACATCTTGAAAGCTAATTTCCAACCAACGCTCCAATCACATTCATTAGCTTGAAAATCAATGCTTAGTATCACTTTTCTTTAACCTACAGCTTAAAAAAAAAGAAAGAAAGAAAAAGAAAACAGCATTCAGGTAATGCGCAATTTAAATAACTCTTAGAACCCTAAATCAGACACCGGTGGCTCACACCTGTCACCCCAGCTACTCAGGATGCTGAGCTCTAAGGATCACAGTTCGAAGCCAGCCCGGGCAGGAAAGTCCAAGAGACTCTCGTCTCCAATGAACCACCAGAAAACCAGAAGTAGAGCTGTGGTTCAAGTGGTAGAGCACTGGCCTTGAAAAATCTCTGCGACAGTGTCCAGGCCCATGACCAACATAAACAAAAATATATATGGAAATATTTACTCCTAAAAAAAAAAGTCACTTCTTCTTCCAGGGCTTGAACTCAGGGCCTGAGCCATCCCTGAGCTTTTCAGCTCAAGGCTGGAGCTCTAACACTTTGAGCACAGTGCCACTTCCAGTTTTCTGGAAGTTAATTGGAGATCAGAGTTTCATGGACTTTCCTGCCCAGGCTGGCTTCAAACCACGACCCTCAGATCTCAGCCTCCTGAGTAGCTAGAATGACAGGTGTGAGCCTCCAGCACACAGCAATTTTTATATTTTTTATTCCTAAATTACTGAATTGCAATGCCAGCTGCTGATTTATTTCTCCTTTTATACATATTTCAATCACACTTCTGTATATTTTTCATTACGTTACAGGGCATTTTTTCTGGAACAAAAAGAGGCAAAATTAATTTCAAGAAAACACACAGTAAGGGGCTGGGAAGGTGGCTCAGTGGTAGAGCGCTTGCCTTGCATGCATGAGGCCCTGGGTTCGATTCCTCAGCACCACATAAGCAAAAAGAAAAAAGCTGGAAGTGGCGCTGTGGCTCAAGTGGTAGAGTGCTCGCCTTGAGCTGAAGAGGGACAGCGCCCAGGCCCAGAGTCCAGGCCCCACGACTGACAAAAAAGAAAAGAAAACAGAGTGACCCTTCTGCTCCATTCCCACCATACTTCCTCTCTGACCAGAGCGCTGGGTGTGTGGACACAACTCTGCACGCGAGGGGCTCACTGAATCTGGTTTTGGAGCACACTTGCAGCGTGCTGCCAGTGATAGGTCGTTGCTCACGCGCTCACGCCACACAGCAGAAGCGCACGCGCAGCTAGTCACCTCTGCCTGCCCAGCGCCGTGCTCTTCGCTGCTCTCTGCTCTCCAGTGTCCATCTCTATGTGCAGCCCCCCCCCCCCGCCCCGCCTCCACAGAGACCCCAAGCCTCCTTTCCCCTTCCCATCCCTAAAGATCATCACCTGGTGGGGCCCAGAAGGACACCTGCCTTTCCCGGGTCACACGCCGGTTACGTCCGCCAGGAGACATTAGCCAACACACACATCCCTATACAACAACGGCACCCTCCAACAGAAACTTCCAGACCTCAGGAGCACGGCTGCGCATCAGCTGCTCACCTTCCAGACTCACAGAAAACACAGCCGCGGCAATCCTGTGCTGCGGCTCCCACCACGTTCGCGTCTCAGCGCAGCGCCTCGCGGGGCAGCAGGCGGCGAGGGCCGCAGGGAGCGGCAGGGAGTGGGCGGGGACCCCGCACAGGCGGAGACGCTCCAGCGATCACACTGCGCGGGTGTTCACCGTGACACTGCTGCTAATGACACATGTGACTGCGCTGTTGTGGCATGCGCTCACACCCGTAAAAAGCTTGCTGCAGGCCAGACAGCGCCGTGTCACGCCCGCGTGCCACCCCCACGGCGGCCCCACTAATCTGCTGTGTGAAGGTTCAGGACAGCACAGAGAGGTCATGTCCGAGTCAGGTGTCGGGGGCTCACGCCCGCCACCCTAGCTACTCAGGATCCCAGTTCAAAGCCAGCCTGGGCTGAAAGTCTGTGAGACTCTCTCATCTCCAATTAACCAGCAAAAAGCCAAAGTGAAGCTGTGGCTCACGTAGCAGAGTGTCAGCCTTGGGTGACAAAGCCGAGCGTGAGGCCCTCCATTCAAGGAACTGGACCATGCTTCCAGGTCTGCGGAAGTGTGCCCTGTGGTGGTTGGTGACACTGGGTCACCCAAGTCTCAGAACAGAGCGCTGTCTCCGGGTGACGCTGACTACCTGACAGGTCAGCAAGTTAGGGAGGGAGAGATCACCCACTGTGCGGGAAAGGCCACGGGAGCCGGTGTACCGCGCCCCTCACCCTCCCTCACCCCAGTCAGCTCCAGAAGAAGATGCTAAAAACACAACACGTCTACCGGCCAGGCATCGTGGCCCATGCCTATAACCCTAGCACCTAGACGAGGGAGGCAGAGGATCTGAGGATTGCAATTCAGAGCCAGCCCAGACAGACAACCCGGGGAGCCGGGTCTCCAACTGACCTGCGAACAGCGGAAACTGAAGGCTCAGGGGTAGCATAGCCAGGAACAAAGAAGCTGAGCAAGAGAGCAAGCCTCAGTACCAGCGTGTGCGCACACACGTGCACTCACACTGCACAAGGGCACACGACACATAAACATGTCAAACTCTAAGTCCCTTGTACAACCATTTTTGAAGACTGAAAAGTAAAAATAAATAACTATGTACATCTACTGCATGAAGGCTTCCCTGTTAGGAGGAAGCCGGGCATGGTGGCTCCTGTCCCTGACCCCCGCACTAGGTCAGCTGAGGTAAGAGGATGAACTCTAGGCCGGCTCCCGCTTCAGAACCATGTCAAAGCCAGCCTCTGCTGTACAGACACTGCCCAACAACCACCAAAAAACCAAAAACAGTCAGCCAGGTGCCGCCGGCTCACGCCTGTCATCCCAGCTACTCAGGAGGCTGAGGTCTGAGGATCGCGGTTCAAAGCCAGCCCAGGCAGGAAAGGCTGTGAGACTCTGATCTCCAATAAACCAGCAGAAAACCAGAAGTGGCGCTGTGGCTCAAGTGGTAGAGCGCCAGCCTTGAGCTGAAGAGCTGAGGGACAGAGTCCAGGCCCAGAGTTCAAGCCTCATGTCTGACAAAAAAAAAAAAAAAAAATCAAGGGCTGGGGATACATGTCTCTCAGTAAAAGCAGGATAAAGTCCTGAGTTCAAGCCTTAGTCAAAACAGAAAAGAAATGAAAAGTCAATGCAGGTGTACTGACAGGAGAGCTACCCACAAACATTAACTTCTCTAAGAACACGTGACTGCAAGCCAAGCGGGCCGCAGCCTGCTGCCAGGGCTCTGCAGGTCCCGTCCGCCCAGGGCTCCCTGCTCCGCAGAGGTGGGCTGGCTGGCTCGGGCCAGGGTGTCGCCTTCCTGAGGCCTGCTTGCTGCAAGCCTGGTCGGCAGCCACACGTCCGGCAAGCGCCGGAATCTACTAGAACACATCCACTGGCCTGCCCTTCTGAGTTCCTACTGCAACGGAGTCCTCACCTCAGTCCACCACCCAGGCAGCCCGGCGGAGCGTGGCGCTGGGGCACGGGCGCGCTGGCCGCGGCCGCTCCCGGGTGGTCTCACCTGCAAGCCTTCTGACCGCACTGCGAAGCGCGGTCCCCAGAGCAGAGGGGCAGACGCAAGCCAAGCGCAAGCTCGCGTGGGTAGACTCCCGCCCACTCCCGTGAGGCCGCAGGCAGCTGCACGGGTCTCTCCGGACGCGCAGACTGACCTCTGCGGAGGGATCGTCTCAAATGAGGCCAAAACTGTTCCATCTGATCCCAACTGCCTGGCAACAGTTACTCCTTGCGGCCCTTCTTCCTGTTTCGGGGACAGAATCTCTACAGACCCTGGCTGGCCTCAAACCCACCACGGTCCTACCTCAGCTCCCGAGTGCTGGGCGCACAGCCCGGCAGCGTCCACGCTGGAGGGAGAGGAGAGGGAGAGAGAGACAAAGACAGAGACAGAGAGAGAAAGAGCACACGAGACAGACAGACAGACAGACAGACAGATAGACAGAGCAGGCAACGCACAGCAGCCGGAGCTGAGGAGAAAGCCTCCAAGGCAGCGGCCAGACCTGCAACCCTCAGGGCAAGGCCCGAACACCCCAAAGTGGGCAGCAGAGACACAGCACGCACTTAGCCCCCTCCCCGCTGCTCCTCACTCTGAACCCCAGACCATACAGGAAGCCCCTGCAGCCCAGGCACGGCAAGACCCCATCGACACCCCAAGACACCACCGACATCCCGAGACCCCACCATCACCCCAAGACCCCACCGACACCCCAAGACCCCACCGACACCCCGAGACACCACCGACACCCCGAGGCCCCACCGATACCCCGAGGCCCCACTGACACCCCGAGACCCCACCATCACCCCGAGACCCCACCGACACCCCGAGACCCCACCCACACCCCGAGACACCACCGTCACCCCAAGACACCACCAACACCCCGAGGCCCCACTGACACCCCGAGACACCACCGACACCCCGAGACACCACCGTCACCCCAAGACACCACCAACACCCCGAGGCCCCACTGACACCCCAGGAGGTTGAAGCTCAGCAGAGAGGCTGAGCAGCCGTCCCTGGAGGAGCAGGAGCCGCAGCTGCAGAAAGATTTTCAGAAAAATCTACAAAGTCCAACTAAGAAAAAAACGCAAAAATCTCTCCTATGTTAAATCCCATAAGAGGAAACGCAGGACACAGACAAGAGGAGTCCCGGAGAGAAACCGCGGCGGACACAGACCTCAGCAGCAGCTGCAGGGAGTCCCGAGAAGAGTAGAGCCACAGCTCCCAGGACACCCGAGCCGCTGGCCCAGCCGGGGCCGGACCAGCCTCGGGGAGGGCGAGGGGGAGGGGCAGAGGGAGGGGAGGGGCTGAACCCTGACAAGGGATAAGAGCCACTGACAAGGCCAGAAAAAGAGAAGACGGTAGGGGTGTGGCTCCAAGGTTAGAGCACCTGGCCTAACTTGGAGACCTACTCGGGAGACCCTGTGTTAGAAACCTAGCACCACTAGAAAATGGGAGCCTAGGGGTGCACAATGCTCCGGGTTCAATCCCCAGTAACACAAAAAATGAGAAGGGCGATAATGAAAAATACTAGTTTTTAAATTATATAGAAATAGCCGGGCATGGGGCTGGGAAGGTGGCTCAGTGGTAGAGCGCTTGCCTTGCATGCCTGAGGCCCTGGGTTCGATTCCTCAGCACCACATAAGCAAAAAGAAAAAAGCCGGAAGTGGCGCTGTGGCTCAAGGGGTAGAGCGCTAGCCTTGGGCTAAAGCGCTGAGGGACAGTGCCCAGGCCCAGAGTTCAGGCCCCACAACTGGACCCAAAAATTAAAAAATAAAAAAATAAATAAATAGCCGGGCACCAGCGGCTCACACCTGTCATCCTAACTACTCAGGAGGCTGAGATCTGAGGATCGTGGTTCAGAGCCAGCCCAGACAGGAAAGTCCATGAGACTCTTATCTACAATGAGCCACTAGAAAACCAGAAGTGGGACTGTGGCTCAAAGTGGTACCAGCCTTGAGCTCAGGGACAGCGCCCAGGCCAGGAGTTCAAGCCCTAGGACTGGCAAAAAAGAAAAATACTATAAACCAATACTTAACAAATTGATCCTGTTTGTATAAAAATGATCACAAAGAGATTTTGTAAGGATAATTACCAAACCAACCAACCCTGTGGTACAATTCTGGATTTTAACTTTCTCTTTACTACTTTCCTGACTTTGTTTTAACTTTGTACAATAAATGTCACACACACACACACACACACACACACCTACCTTTTTTTTTTAAAGGCAAAGTAGCTCTGGCCTTGAACTCTAGATCTTTTGGCCTCCTGAGTATTAGGTGTGGCACAGTGACTTGAATATGCACCCTTCTTAATAGACTATTGAGGGCTAGAGTCAAACTTCAGGCTGGATGGGTCTGGTACAGCCTCACCACATGACTGTGTGACCAGGATCAGGCACGGTGATACCTAACACGCACAGGGACACATTCCAATAAAACTCCATTTACCAAAACAAGCAGCGGCCGGCGCCCATGGCTCACACCTGTAATCCCAGCCACTCATGAGACTGAGATGTATGGATTGTGGCTCGAAGCCAGCCCAGGCAGGAAGTCTGTGAGACTCCATCTTCAGTTAACCATCAAAAACCCTGAAATAAAGCTGTGTCTCAAGAGGTAGAGTGCTAGCCTTGGGCAGAAAAGCTCAGGATCAGCACTCTGATCCTGAGTTCAAACCCTAGCATTGCACACTTGAGCGCATAAGTGCGTGCGCGCGCGCGCGCGCGCGCGCGCACACACACACACACACACACACACACACACACAGAGTAGTAGACAGGATTTGGCCTGCAGACTGGTTTGCCTACCTCTGAAGTAAAACTGTTTTACATTTAGGAAGATAAACATTGAAATAAAGTATGCGAGCCAAATTGATAGCACTCGACTGACAAGATCTATTCATTTATAAATTCACACACTGAACGGGGACAGGAAACACAAATCTTTAAACCCTGTAAACTAGCTCACGTCCCCACACCCAGAGATGAAATCTGCTGCTAACTAGTCCAAAGTCGAGGCAGAGAAGTCAGGAGAGAGAGGAGGCCTTTCCTATGCAGACCAATTTGAACTCCTCCTTCTTTTGTATTCCAGTGCCAATTGGCTGCCACCTTATCTACCAAGTCTTTTTTTTTTTTTTGGGGGGGGGGGTCCGGTCATGGGGCCTGGACTCTGGGCCTGGGCGCTGACCCTCAGCTCTTCAGCTCAAGGCTAGCACTCTACCACTTGAGCCACAGCGCCACTTCTGGCTTTTTTTTTCTGGGTATGTGGTGCTAAGGAATTGAACCCAGGGCCTCATGCATGCAAGGCAAGCGCTCTACCACTGAGCCACCTTCCCAGCCCTCTACCAAGTCTTAATGCTGATGACGGCATCAAGCCTTCGACACTGTGACAAATCTCAAAGGAAGAAGAATGGAAATAAGCAGTCTCTAACAGTGTGAGCGTCCACAGTGTGCCTTACAGGGGTATACAGGACAAGCTGAGGCCTAGGCCCTGCCCAGCACCGGCCTATCAGTTGTGGCTTTAACCCGGGGCCGAGCCCCAGCCCTGAGGTAGATCCTGACTGGTGTCAAAAACAAAGCTCTGAGCTGAAGGAATTTCCTAATAGAAGGTCTGTTTTCAGAAGACAGAGTGTGATACACGCCTGAGAAACCACGTCAGAACATACACGTATATGTCTGTCATATATGTCCATACTATATATGTGTGTATTACATGTGTGCAATGTATACATATGTATGTGCCACATGTCGTGTCTTATATAGTACTATGTGTGATGTGCGTGTGTTACATGTGTGTTGTATGTGTCTGTTACGTGTGTCACCTGTGCATGTGCTGTATTATACACGCATACACCATGTGTTGTGGGGGGGTGTGTTACATGTGTGTGTTGTGTTACGTGTGTCACCTGTGCGTGTGCTGTGTGTATTGTACATGCATACACTGTTGTGTGTGTAATACGAAGCACTACATGTATGCACAGATTAGATACACGACACTCTCCCACACACCACGGGGAAAACAAACCTGGGCCCCCCACCCCGCCCGGGTGGGACCGAGACGCTGCGGGGTCGCCAAAGTGGGGGGAAGGGGGTCGCGGGGAAGAGCCGGGGCCGGGGTTGAGGGGACGAGGGCCGGGACGGGAAGCAGGGATGGGAACCGGGGGCTGGGGGGGGGGGGGGGGGACCGGGACGGGGACCAGGACAAGGACCGGGGTTGAGGACCGGGTCGAGGACGGGGACGGGGAGGGTGAGGGCCGGGACGGGAAGCAGGGATGGGAACCGGGGGCTGGGGGGGGGGGGGAGGACCGGGACGGGGACCAGGACAAGGATCGGGGTCAGGGACCGGGAACGGGGAGGGTGAGGACCGGGACGGAGACCGGGACGGGGTCGGGGACCGGGACGGGGACCGGGTCGGGGACCGGGACGGGGTCGGGGACGGGGTCGGGGACCGGGACGGGGACGGGGACCGGGACGGGGACGGAGACCGGGACGGGGTCGGGGACGGGGTCGGGGACCGGGACGGGGACCGGGACGGGGACCGGGTCGGGGTCGGGGACCGGGACGGGGTCGGGGACGGGGTCGGGGACCGGGACGGGGACGGGGACCGGGACGGGGACGGGGACCGGGTCGGGGTCGGGGACCGGGACGGGGACCGGGTCGGGGTCGGGGACCGGGACGGGGTCGGGGACGGGGTCGGGGACCGGGACGGGGTCGGGGACCGGGACGGGGACGGGGACGGGGACCGGGACGGGGACGGGGACCGGGTCGGGGTCGGGGACCGGGACGGGGACCGGGTCGGGGTCGGGGACCGGGACGGGGTCGGGGACGGGGTCGGGGACCGGGACGGGGTCGGGGACCGGGACGGGGACGGGGACGGGGACCGGGACGGGGACGGGGACAGGGACGGGGTCGGGGACGGGGTCGGGGACGGGGACAGGGACAGGGACGGGGTCGGGGGTGAGGACCGGGTCGGGGTCAGGGGTGAGGACGGGGTCGGGGTCGCGGCGCCCCGGCCCCGGCCGCCCCCGCCACGGCGGGGCGGGTCAGAGGTCGCGGCCCGCGCGCTTCCGCCGCCGCCCGGCGTCCCGTCACCTCCGCGCCCGGACGGCGCGGCGGGAGCCGAGCGAGGTCCTCACCGGAGGCGGAGGCCGCCGCTGAGGGAGGGAGGAGGCCGGAGGAGGGCCCGGCCGCCGCCGCCGCCGCCGCGATCCGCGTCTGGACGGAGCTCGCGCCGCCCGACCGCCGCCGCCGCCGCCGCGCGTCTCCCCGCCCCCGCCGCGCGCGTCGCCGTGACGTGATCGCCCGAGGCGGCGCGACCCAATCGGCGCCCGCCCCGCGCGCAGGCGCGCTGCCCCAAACAGGAAGTCGCCTCGCCGGGCGGGCGGGGTGCGGAGAGGCGCTCGCTGCCTCGGTGCATCCTGGGAGTTGTAGTTCGGCCGGGAAGCGGGCGTCCGCGGCGGCGGGACGGAGCGCAGGAGGGCGTGGGGGGTGGGGGGGGGGGGCGAGCGCTTCCCCGGCCGGGCGGAGGCAGCGGCGCGGACGCCCGGCCCGGTCTCCGTGGATACCGGTGCACAATGGCGCACGCGGGCCGGGGCGTCGGTGGCGGCCCCGGGGGCTGCGATCGGGAGGACCGCGGTGCGAGGCCAGCCCCGGCAGGAAGGGCGGCCCAGGCCGCGGGCTCGAGCCCCGGTTCCGGCCCCGCGCGCGCGCGCTCATCCGTATCACTTTACTCATGGCGGGTCCTGGGCCTTGAACTCGGGGCCTGGGCGCTCTACCACCTGAGCCACAGCGCCACTTCCGGCTCTTCCTGCCCAGGACTCGAACCCAGGGCCCCAGGCATGGTAGGCGAGCGCTCCACCTGCCCTCGGGGCGGAGGCCTGCACCCGGAGTAGGAGGGCCAGCCCGGCCCGGCCCTCTGGGGCTGACCCTCTGGGGCTGACCCCCCCCCCCCCCCCAGCCGGGCAGCCGAGGCCCCAGGGAGGCCGCCAGGCCCGGACTCCAGCCCAGCCCGGCCCTCCCGCCTCCACCCCACCCGCTCAGGAGGCTGAGATCTGAAGACCCAGGTTCGAAACCAGCCCGGGCAGAAGTGAGACTCTGATCTCCAATTAACCAGCAAAAGGAAAGAGCTGGAGGTGGAGCTGTGGCTCAGAGGGTACGGCACCACCCGAGGGGCAGCGCCCGGGCCGGAGGCGCTCACGGAGCCCGCTCAGAACGGGAGTGAGATGACCACCAAAGCGGAGGTAAACGCAAGCCAGATTCTTCTCCAGGAATAGCTGACTCTGCAAACTGAATTACTGTTTTTTAAAATTTACCTTATTCATAAAAGACATACCAATCACCATGTCTGTCTGTCTGGGTCAAGACATCAAGTTTTGGGGTTTGGGGTTCTTTTGGTGATCATGGGACTTGAGCTCAGGGCCTGGGCGCTGTCCCTCAGCTCTTCAGCTCAAGGCCGGCGCTCTACCACTCGAGCCACAGCGCCACTTCCTGTTTTCTAGTGGTTCATTGGAGATCAGAGTCTCATAGACTTTCCTGCCCAGGCTGGCTTTGAACCACGATCCTCAGATCTCAGCCTCCAGCGTAGTAGCTAGGTTGACCAACGTGAGCCACTGGCATCCGGTTAGGCCTGAAGTTCTTAGTGCTGAGGCAAACCATACCATTTCTTCCCCTTGCTCACTCGCTCCGCCCAAACAGGGACTGCCTCACCCTCCCTGACCAGAGAAGGATTTCCTGAGCTCCACCTGTATGACAGCCCCATCCTCCCTCCCAGCCTGGCCTCCCTCCCCCCCCATCCCTCTCCCTTCCCAGCCTGGCCTCCCTCCCCCATCCCTCTCCCTCCCCAGCCAGGCCTCCCTCCCCCATCCCTCTCCCTCCCCAGCCAGGCCTCCCTCCCCCCCACATCCCTCTCCCTCCCCAGCCTGGCCTCCCCCCATCCCTCCCCCTCCCCAGCCTGGCCTCCCTCCCCCCACATCCCTCTCCCTCCTCGCCTTTCTATACGGTCTTCTGGTGAGCTGGAAGGAAACCCGGAGGGCTCGGTGGAAACCTGTGTGGTCCAGCGTCACCTGCAGGTCTTGAGACCCCCAGTGCCTTCCATCTTTAGGGGGTCATGCCTCTCATTCCCCACGGCTCCATGGCTCCCAGAACCGCTTCCTGCCCCCTACCTCCCTGTCCCCCGCCCCCTCCCAGTGACCCAACAGTGCTCCGTGGGTGGTGAGGTCATCGTCCCTGTCATTTGTTGACAAAGAGGGTGTCACCCAAGGTGGGTAGCTGGTGGCTTGGGTGACAGGTGCGCTGGCCTTGATCGCAGCCTGGGCTGTGAGTCAGCCAGGAAGACTGGAGACCCGGGAAGGTCAGGCTGTGAACTGAGCCTGGAATTTCCCAGAGGCAAGTGACCAGGTCTCTGCCTGGTCTCCGGGAAGGCCAGTCCAATCCTGCCTCAGCCTCAGAGTAACCAGGGGCTGGGCGCACACACCTAACTAAAGCAGGTGCTCTGTGTGTGTGTGTGTGTGTG
The DNA here is from genome assembly GCF_019054845.1 of Dipodomys spectabilis. Lineage (NCBI taxonomy): Eukaryota > Metazoa > Chordata > Mammalia > Rodentia > Heteromyidae > Dipodomys > Dipodomys spectabilis. The sequence goes on along the minus strand of NW_024871198.1, from coordinate 330,796 downwards.
TGTGTGTGCGCGCGCGCACGCGCGTGCGCCCATCCTGGGGCTTGAACTCAGGGCCTGGAGCTCTATTACTGAGCTTTAGTGCTCAAGGCTAGTGCTCTACCCCTTGAACCACAGTTCCACTTCCAGCTTTTTGCTGGTTAATTGGTGATAAGTAAGAGCCTCCTGGAGTTTTCTGCCTGGGCTGGCTTTGAACTGCGATCCTCAGATCTCAGCCTCCTGAGTAGCTAGGATTACAGGCATGAGCCAATAGCGCCCAGCTAGTTTTGCTTTTCTTTGCAATGGATCTGCTCAAATCTTTAATTTAAATATATATATATATATATATATATATATATATATATATATATATAAGTATTGAGGTCTCTTGCATTACAAATAATCTACCACTGAACTCCGTCCACCCCCGTTTTTATTTTTTCTTTGGAGACAGGATCTCACTGAGTTGCCAGCGCCAACCTTAAGCTGCGATCCTCTTACCTCAGCCCCGGAATGCTGGGATTACAATCACATGCCACCCCACCCAGCCTTTTGCCTATTTTGTTAAAATTCAGTTCTTACCATTTCTTAACTGTCGCGTTACAAGAGGTCTCTGTGTATTCTTCAATTCAAATGTTTTGCCAAAATAAAAGGCGAGCAAAGAATTGTTTAAGAACTTGGGGAGCGACGGGGTGTGATCACGTTACACCGCACGTAGGTAGCCATGTCACAGGAGACCCCGTTGGGCCCAACTGACCCTAATGAAAACGTGTGGGGAGGAAAAAAACCTATTTAACAACCCAGGTCTTCCCGCAGTCCCAAGTGACAACAGGTTGATTTGGCTGGGCATCTCCTTTGCGGCGAGAATCAAGATGGGAACACAAAAGCGTCACACAGTGTTAACAGTCATCGGGCGCCGGTGGCTCACGCCTGCCACCCTAGCTACTCAGGAAGCCGAGAGTTGGGGATTCCAAGGAAAAGTCCATGAGACTCTTACTTCCAATAAAAATAAATAGCAGGAAGTGGAGCTGTGGCTTCATTGGTAGAGCGCCAGCCTTGAGTGAGAAAACTCAGGAACAGCAACCAGGCCCCAGGACTGGTACACACACACACACACACACGCGCGCGCGCGCGCACGCACCATCAGTCATAAATGCTTTGTGTTAGAAAAGGACAGATCCTGAAAGACAGGAAGTAGAGGCGACCATCAATAAACAAAAAGTAATTTCCCCAGTAAGCTGGGAGCACCTGTTAACTTTTTTTTTTTTAATCTGTCAGCTCTTTATTAAGGAAAAATTGAAGATAGCATCTGCTCAGAAAAAATCAACTGCCTAAGCAATCACCCACACACAGAAAACCATGAGCCAGGAAAAAGAAAAAAGAGCATTTTTAACTGTTGCTGCTACACACTTAAAATCCGTAACACGAAGAGGTTTGTTCCCCTGGAAATAGTGTGCCAGGACAGCCAGACTCTGAGCTGAAGACCCAGGTTCTTAGTCAGGGTAATTTGAGGAGACTTGGGTCCCCAAGTGCCAGGGGAGGAACTCTGGTGACCCGGTGAGGAGACAGTTTGCAGAAGTTGAGCTCCAAGAAAGGGCTGGTGTGTCCTGAGCAGGAAGCGGAGCCGAGGTGGAGCCTCCAACTCCTAGGACTGAGACAAAATCCCCGCCCGGGCCCTGCGTCTCAGGTCTGCTTTTCCATCCCAGCGATGAGAGACAGAAGCAAAACCCAACCAGGTACTCAGGAGGCTGAGATCTGAGGATCACGGTTCAAAGCCAGCCCGGGGAAGGAAAAGTCCATGAGACTCTTATCTCCAATGAACCACCAGAAAACCAGAAGTGGCGCTGTGGCTCAAGTGGTAGAGTGCTCACCTTGAGCTGAAGAGCTGAGGGACAGCGCCCAGGCCCAGGGTTCAAGCCCCATGATCAGAGAGACAGAGAGACAGAGAGAGACAGGTGGGGGGGGGGGGGGAGACAGATCACTGCTAACCTAGAACTTCATTCTCCAGTCTCTCACTTCTAGATTCTGACAGTAAACGGATGCACACTGTCAGATTTTTAACTCTAGGATAGAATTCAGGGTAAAATGGACAGAAACATTCTACTGGGGGCAGGCAGAGTAGCTCAAGTGGTAGAGCGCCTGGCTGATAAACAAGAGGCCAGGGTTCAAACCCCAGTACTGCCAAGTAAAAAAAGAAATACGATATTTGAAGCAAAGTGAAAGCTAATTGGCAAGTCAGGTATGATTGCACACACCTCCAATCCCAGCCCCAGCAGGAGGAAGGGCCAGGAGGACCGTGAGTTCGAGGCCAGCCTGGGCTACCTGGGTATCTATGTATCTATCTATGTATCTATCTATCTATCGTCTATCTATCTGTCTATCTCAGCCAGCCCAGTGACACATGCCTGTAATCCTAGCCATTCAAAAGGCTGAGAACTGAGATCCAGGCTCAAAGCCAGTCCCAGCACCAAAAAGCCTGAAGTACTGTGGGACCAAGTGGTAGAGTGAAAAAGCTCAAGGGAAAAGCATGTATGCTCCAAGTTCAAACCAAAAAAAAAAAAAAAAAAAGTCCGTTTATAGCGGTTTAAAGAGAAGTGCTTTCCTCGTGTTGATCCTTTGGTGTCACAGATTGTCATTGCCACCAGATTCTGCTTCAGACAGCAGCTTGTGGACAGGGCAGGACCTGGGGCTAAGGAGAATACAGGAGTAGGTCGGCACCGGGGTCACAGCATGCTAGGGTCAGCGTTGGGGTGGGTGTCAGCCCCGCCCCCCCCCCCCCCCCCCCCCCCCGCTTTGAACAATCAACACATATGTTGAGCAGGCCCAGTTGGAGGGGAGGGTCTGAGGGGGAGGGGCAGGGCGGAGGAGGGAGAGCCCGCTCAGAACAGCCAGCCACTGGCTGGTTGAGTTGAGAAAGAGGAGGGGGGGGGGGAGAGAGCCTCATCGAGGTCCAAGGTCTGCATGTGTCTGTCAGGATGAAGCTCCGGGGCTGGGAAGGTGGCTCCATGGTAGAGTGCTCATCTAGCATGCACGCAGCCCTGGGTTCGAGTCCTCAGCACCACATACACAGAAAAAGCCGGACGTGGCGGGGTGGCTCAAGCGGTAGAGCGCCAGCCTGGAGCCAAAGAAGTTCAGGGACAGCACCCGGGCCCTGAGTTCAAGCCCCAGGACTGGCAAACTAACAAACACCGCAGTGCTACCAAAAAGAAAGCTGAACATCCAGGAGAGACAGGGCTGGCCGGCCATGGGGCAGAGCCCAGGCGAGCGGGCAGTCCTGCGTGCAGGTGCTAGACATCTCGTCACCCTGGCCGTGAGCGGCGCTGAATGTCCACCCTCAGGCATCTGATCATTAAGGCCGTGAGCAGCCCGGCGTGCAGGCTCCGGGCGCCCTTCCTGGCTCAGTGCCCCTGGAAGACTTGCCTGGGAACCCAGAGGTGCCAGAACGAGCAGCCAATCAGAAGGGCTGGAAGAGAGTAGCATACTTATGCAGCCAATCAGAGGAGCTGAGGAGGAGTACTCACAGCCAATCAGAAGGGCTGATGGAGTGTGGCATGTTTGCAGCCCATTGGAGGGGGGGGGGAGTACTCATGCAGCCAATCAGAGGGGTTGAAGAGTACTCACAGCCAATCAGAGGGGCTGGAGGAGTGTGGAGTGCTCATGCAGCCAATCGGAGGGGTTGAGGAGGAACACTAGCAGCCAATCGGGCTGGAGTGGTGTGAGGGTTTACAGCCAATCAGAGGGGCTGGAGGTGTGGGGGGAGCTGCTGAGGAGCCTCTGATTGGGTCTGGGCACTGACATGTCTATGACCTGTCCAGTGATCTTGATCACGTGACTGCTACAGATGTGTTAGGTCCTTTGCACACACCCCACCCCAGACCCTGCTTGTCCTGGACACCTCTCCTGCCTACTGGGAGCGCTGATTGTGTGTGTGTGTGTGTGTGTGTGTGTGTGCGCGCGCGTGTGTGCATGTGTGCAAGTCCAAGCCAGCTTGAACTTGAATTCAGAGCCCAGGTATTGTCCCTAAGCCTTTCCTGCTCAAAGCCAGAGCTATACCACTGGGGGCCTCGGCTCCACTGGTGACTTTTTGGTGGTTTTTTCCAACCACGATCCTCAGATATCAGCCTCCCGAGTAGCCGGGAGGACAGACAGCGTGGGCCACTGGCGCCCGGGCTCTGATCACCGTTTCTTCAACTAAGATTTGCCTTGTTTCCTCTCCATGTCCACCCGTGTTGGAGAGCAAACCAGGACTGGACCCGGGTGCAGTTTACGCATTCAAAGAAACTGCAACGAAACGAAACCAAACCCAGAGATCCACTTTCTACCTCAGTTTACCATCTGTCCTTCAGAGGCCGCGTCCCCTGTAGCCTTGACTTCTCAGTCTTCAGATAGGGGTTCACCTCTCCACTCTCTGGCAGAACCTGAGTGCGAGGAGGCCGATGGTCACGTTGGTCTGAACTTCGGAAGCATCTAGAACACGTCCTCTCATCCTCCACGGGGAAGAGCAAGCGGAGCTGAGGATCCTGTGGTTGGTGAAGGGCCTGGGCTCCAGCAGCAACCTGTGACCTTTTGCACCACCTGTTGGAGTTCATTTGAGGGGAACCAGTAAGACGAATCCTGTGTGAAGCCTGGCACCAGTGGCTCACATCTGTCATCCCAGCTGCTCAGGAGGCTGAGATCTGAGGATCACGGTTCAAAGCCAGCCTGGGCAGGGAAGTCCATGAGACTCTGATCTCCCATGAACCCCCAGAAAAACAAAGTAGTGCTGTGGCTCAAGTGGTAGAGCGCCAGTCTTGAACTGAAGAGCTGAGGGACAGTGCCCAGGCCCTGAGTTCAAGCCCCCCAACCAGCAAAAGAAACAGTTGGAGAAAGGAGACCGATGAGGGATTTTTTTTTTATCGAGACTTCCCAATTGATGTAGAGTTTGGGCTGACCCCTTCCCTCCGCGTGTCCCGCAGCGGTCACAGCTTGCAGCCCCAAGCACAGGGGCTTGAGGGACAAAGGGCAGAAGTCCGGGCATTGGGGAAGGCAGGTCCCTGGGGGGCAGAGGGAGCCCACAGTGGGGGGTGGCCTCGGTTTTGGGTCACACTGTGTCCAGAGGGAGCGTAGATGGAGCGGGCTGGCCTGAGTCTGGGCCAGCAAGGATTGGGTCATGGCCACAGAAAGTTACAAAACCTGCATTTGGCAGGAGACAGCTGACAGCAATATCGCTCTGAGATAGAGGTCCTCTGCCCCAGTTCCGAGTCCAAAGTGCAAGACTTCCCTGCACCCCGAGATTCAAGTAGGATCCGGTGTTCAAGATGGAAAAATGGGGGTGTACCACACAGGCCCCAGGGGAGGGGCAGCTCGGGGGAGGGGGGAGGAATCTGGGGAAGGGGGGCGGCCGGTGTGTTTTGCAAGTTGTCCCTTGGTGGTTGTTTTCTAAGACAAGGTCTTCCTGTGTCACCCGGCTGGCCTCAGAGTCTCTGTGTGGGGTGCTAGGATTACAGGCCGGCGTCACCACGGCTGGCCTGGACTGGGTGTTATTTACCAAATGCTACCTATGTTCCTCTGTGGGCGTGCTGGGGGGGGGGTCGGGTGACTTTCACACTCGCAGCTTGTCCTTGGCCACTGCAGAAAAAGGGGACATTTCCGTGTCCTAAGAAGCAAACCAGGGGCTGGGCAGGTGGCTCAGTGGTCCAGTGCTCGCCTAGCATGCATGAAGTCCTGGCTTCCATCTCTCTGCACCACAAACACAGAAAAAGCTGGAAGTGGTGCCGTGGCTCAAGTGGTAGAGCGCCAGCCTAGAGCTAAAGAAGCTCAGGGACAGTGCCTAGGTCCTGAGTTCAAGCCCCAGGACTGGCACTAAAAAAAAAAGAAGTAAATGAGACATTCCCTGCTGCTGGTTTTGTTACTGAATATCCCATGCGCTTGGAGAGCCGGGGTGAAGCAAGGGCCGAGGGAGGGGAGAGGCGGGCAGTGGCCTGCATGTGCAAATCTGTCTTCTTGGGACACGTGTTCGGAAAATGCCGTGCCAGTGTGATCTGACTCCGGGGCCTCCGGTGTCCAAAGGTCACGTCTATGTGCCAAGAGCAGGCCGAGTTCAGAGTTAGCAGCAACCGTAAAAGGATCATTAGTGTGCGTGGTACCATCTGGAGACACGCTCTGGCCTCGTGATCCAGACAGGTGTGACCCAGGATGCCATGCAGACACCGGAGCACAAAGCTCAAATCAGGGTGTGTGTGTGTGTGTGTGTGCGCGGCCCTGGGGATTCAACCCAGGGTCCCGGGCAGACGAGGAAAGCAGTCTCCACTGAGCCTCAAATGAGCCATTTAAAAACTAGGGCCGGGGCTGGGCAGGTGGCTCCATGGTAGAGCGCTCGCCTTGCATGCACGAAGCCCAGGGTTCGATTCCTCAGCTCCACATATGCAGAAAAAGCTGGAAGTGGCGCTGCGGCTCAAGTAAGCGCGCTCGCCTTGAGCACAGAGGGGCTCAGTGGCCAGTCCCTGGGTTCAAGCCCCGCAATTGTCAACAATGAAGTTGCTCCTTCCTGCACCCCCCCAAAAAACGGGGGGGGACAGAGGGTGAACTGAACAGACGCAGCCATGGTCCTCACTGGACACGAGCTGGGAAATGAGCTCTACAACTTCTGGGAGGAGGGGCGGGAGGGGATAACTGGGAGATGTCCAAAAAGAAAGGCACTCTATTTTACGCCGGGAGGCGGTAGCTCGCGCCTGACACCCCGGCAGATCGGACGCTGAGATCCCCATCTCCCAACCACCCCCTTCCCCGACTTGTGGAAGGAAGGACTCTGTGTCCAGTGCTCCGTCCCTGGCAGCCGGTTGGATCTGTTATGGACGTTTCTTGGAGGAGGGTATCTGGTGGCGCGACGGGGGTTAGGCAATCTTCTTGGCTGGGAACCTGCCCGCACCACCCCAGCCACCGGCCTTGGGGGAGGGGGGCATAGCTGGGCACAGGCCGGCCTGGCCGCCCCGCCCCCACGGGGGACAGCCAGCCAGCGCTGGCCCCAACGCCGGGACACCGTGTCCCCAGTGTCCCAGAGAAAGCCTATTGTTCCCGGAGAATTCCCCAGGCCCCGCAGATAAACAAGGCCACGCGCAGCCCTGGTCACTCAGCCCAGAGGACTTGAGTCCAGCAGCCCCCGGCCTGAAGCAAAAATGAGGGCGTAGCCCGGCCCGGAGCCCTGGGTGCCCTGTCAGAGCCCACGGGAAGAGGGGGCCTGGCCAGCCTCACGGGGGTCAGACCCTCCCCCACCCCAGGCCTCTGGCTCTCGTCCTGTCTAGAGACGCCCAGGCCAGGCCCGGCAGCTTCACTGTGGCCTTTGTCCCACAGAAACAATGGAGCAGGAAAACAAGCCAGGGAGGAAGGGCTGGGGTGGGACCTGGGGCTCCACAGTCACCCCATGGATGACTGGGGGCTCTGGGTCCTGTCCACCCGAGACAGACCCACAGACAGGAGCCACGCGGTGTGGCCCTGGGATGCCGCCCTCCCCCCTTCTTCCCCTTCCCTCCCTCCCACCCTCCTCCCTTTCTTTTCCTGTGCTGGGAATTGAACTCAAGACCTGGAGAAGCTAGACAGGCTCTCTACTTCCAGTGCTATTTCAATTTTTATTTCAATTTTTTAAAACAGGTGATTTTTTTTATTTCTATCTTGGGTTTTTTCGTGTGTGTGCATGTGTGTGTGTGTGTGTGTGTGTGTGTCTGTCTGTCTGTCTGTCTGTCTGTCGTGGGGCCTGAACTCTGGGCCTGGGCGCTGTCTCTCAGTTCTTCAGCTCAAGGCTGGCACTCTACCACTTGAGCCACAGCGCCACTTCTGGCTTTTTTCTGCTTCTGTGGTGCTGAGGAATCGAACCCAGGGCCTCATGCATGCAAGGCAAGCGCTCTACCACTGAGCCACCTTCCTAGCCCTATCTTGGATTTTTTTTAAAATTCCTTTTTTGTCATTCCTGGGGCTTGAACTCAGGGCCTGGGCACTGTCCCTGAGCTTCTTTTGCTCAAGGCTAACTCTACCACTTGAGCCACAGCACCTCTTTCGGCTTTTTCTATGTATGTGGTATTGAGGAATTGAACCCAGGACTTCCTGCATGCTAGGCAAGTACTCTACCTCTGAGCCAGTTTCCCAGCCCAAAATGTGTACTTTAAAAAATATATAACATCTTTCTATGTTAATATATTTCATATAATAATACAAAAATTCAAATATCGCTGCAAGTGTATATAGGTATATATGCATGTTTATATACTTGCATACATACTCATGCGTGTGCGCGTGTGTGCACTGGCGTGTGTGTGTCCTCGGTGGGGGCTGGCCGGTGGGGCCTCCACACCCAACCCCGCTGTCAGGTGCCCTGGAGGCTGCTGCTCCCCACTGGCTCCCCACGGGAGGCCGGACTCACCGCCCCAGGCTGAAATGCGTCTCCTCCCTCCCTGGCCCTGCACTCTGGGTGCTGGAGGATCGCACACGCACACACGCCACAACACTCCTGTTCTTAAGCTCTTTGGAGAGTGAGGGCTGTAACTCTCCACTACCTGTAGCCACGTCTGCCCTGACGAGAAAGCCTTCCCTCACCCCCACCACAACTGCTTTGTGGCAGAAGAGGAAGAGGAGGAGGAGGAGGAGGAGAGGAGGAAGAAGAAGAGGAGGAGGAGAAGGAGGAAGAGGAGGAGGAGGAGGAGAAGAAGGAGGAGGAGGAGGAGGAGAGGAAGAAGAGGAAGAAGAGAAGGAGGAGGGGGAGGAGGAGGGAGAGGAGGAGAGGAAGAAGAGGAAGAAGAGGAGGAGGAGGAGGAGGAGGAGGAGGAGAGGAAGAAGAGGAAGAAGAGGAGGAAGAGGAGGAGGAGGAGGAGGAGGAGGAGGAGGAAATGTTTGGCAGGAAAAGTGTTTCTCATTACCTTGTTACGTTGTCAGGGGAAAAAGGCAATAAGGGGCTGAAAAAGAAGCCAGGGCACAGTGGCTCCCGCCTGTCACCCCAGCTACTCAGGAGGCTGCGATCTGAGGATCACGGTTCAAAGCCAGCCTGGGCAGGAAAGTCCGTGATCTCCAATAAACCACTCAGAAAACCGGAAGTGGCGCTGTGGCTCAAGTGGCAGAGCGCCAGCCTTGAGCTGAAGAGCTGAGGGACAGTGCCCAGGCCCAGAGTTCAAGACCCAGGACCAGCACAAAACAACAACAACAACAACAACATAATCAGATCAAACTCCCTGGAGGCCAGGGGCCCATGTGTCTCAGGTTCCAGGCTCTGAGTTCTGCCCCTAGCAGTGACAGTCTCAGTGTGGATGGAGACTCGTGGGAGAGGGGAGCTCTTTAATGTGGGAGGGGACCCCCACGGGGCGGAGGTGATGGGCGTGCCTGGCCACGGGTCCTGTCCCCTGCTGCCCAGGCCACTTCTACTCTCCACGAAGCACGGTGCCCCCCCCATCAGAGGACGAAAAGCCCCCCCTCCCCGTCACATCGGGGTGAGGCCCCCCCAAACCTGGGGGTGGCGGGGGGTGGGGGCACTAGGCCCAGCGGTCACGGTGCGTCCCTTGCCTCCCATCCACTCACACGTACGAAGGCGTTTTCTCTGGGACTCTGCGATGCCGACTCCTCACTTGCACACGTACTGCTCCACGGGCCGCCAGCACTTCCTGCAGCGCACGAAGCAGCACCAGTGGAATTGCAGCCGCAGCGCTCCACGCACAGGCCGCGCCAGGCCTGGAAGCCGCGCCCGCAGCACAGCAGGTCGCAGCCCTCCGTGCCGGCCGAGGTCTTGTTGCACGCGCGGCCGTGGGTGCCGGGCGAGCAGGTAGTACTCGGGGCTGGGGTCCAGGTAGACCAGGTCGTCGGGCGTGGGCCGCGTGAAGGGGCTGTGGGCGCGCGGGGTCACGCGCACAGCGGCCGCGGGGTCGTACCTCTCCTTCAGCCCCACCCTCCAGAACGGGGCCAGCTGCAGCCAGGCTGCAGGAGCCCACACCCCGTGACACCCGGCAGGACGTGTCTGCCATCTGGTACACAGCCTGCGGGGAGCAGGGAGGGAGGGAAGGGCCAGGGAGCGCTCAGCCTCCTCAAGCTGCATTACTGGGGCTTGAACTCGGGGCCTGGGCACTGTCCCTCAGCTCTTCAGCTCAAGGCAGGCACTCTACCGCTTGAGCCACAGAGCCCCTTCTGGTTTTCTGGTGGTTTATGGGAGATGAGAGTCTCACGGACTTTCCTGCCCGGGCTGGCTTTGAATCGCAATCCTCAGATCTCAGCCTGCTGAGCAGCTGGGATGACAGGCCTGGGCTGGTAAACTGTCCCGTTGTCTGCAAGACCACTTTCTCCGTCCCAGGGCCCCAGGCACCTTCTGGGAGGGGCTGAGGGGGTGGGGGGGCTGCTCACCTCCAAGGGTCATTTCCTTTGAAAACAAATCTACCCCAACTAGGACCAAGCAGAAGGGCTTGGAACTCCGGCTCTCGCTTCCACACGGTGTGGGGCGTCACGCACACCCCCCCCCAAAAAAAAAAAAAACGAAAACACCCACAATTTTCTGGGGACTGAGTGAGTGGGTCCAGCTGAGCCGGGACAAGCAAGTGTTTCTTTTAGATTTCTCTTGGAGATGTGTCTCCCGCTCAGCTCCAGGAACCCCGAAGGTCTCCGCAGCCTCCCCTGGTCCCCTTCCTCCCCCACGCACCCATGTGCTTAGATCTCAGGTGGTTTGGAGGAGGAGAGGGAGGTGAAGGGCTGATACCCCATCTCCACAGCACTTCAAAGACCGGCCCTGCCATTACCCGTCCGTCCCGCATGCCCGGGCCTGGGCCAGGCCGGACATTGCTGTGGAAATGACCCTTGGGTTTAGAGGCGGCCATCGGACCACCCTGCCCGCAGGAAGGAGGAAGCAGGAAGCTTCTAGAACTGTGTACCTTTCCCCTAAACCCCACTGACTGGGGAACAAACACCCCACAGACAGACAGACAGACAGGAAGGGCAGGATCTCAGCTAAACAAACCCGAGACACAGTTGCTCTCTAGCTCATGGCCATGTTTTTGTTTTGTTCTCTTCATATTTTACAAGCTCCTTCTCTGTGTGTGTGTAGGGGGGGGAAGCAAGGGATGCTCCCAATTTTAGACCCTTCCTGTTTAACTCAAACAATAATAATAATGAGATACCAGGCCGGGCGTAGCTCAGTGTCAACCCCACCCCCGGTGTAAGTAAGAAGGCCCTGAGTTCAAACCCAAGCACTACTAAAAAAAAAAACAAAGTAGACTTAAAAACCCAATTTTAAGCCGGGCACCAGGGGCTCATGCCGGTCATCCCAGCTACTCAGGAGACTGAGAGCTGAGGATTGCGGTTCAAAGCCAGCCCGGGCAGGCTGGAAAGACATGAGACTCTAACTTCCAATGAACAACAACAATAACGACAATAATAATGATGATGATGTCTGGCTGGGCTGTCCTGCCTGTGCCTTGCAGGGCTGAGATCCCCAGAGGAGGAAACCCCCTCCCCCTGCTCCCCTCCCCCTCCCCCCGCCCCCTCCTGCCGTTCCCCATTCCCCCCTCCCCCCCCTCGTTGTTCTGCAGGTTCATGAGCGCGCGGCCCTGCTCCTCCGAGCCCCGGGCCGGGCTCCGCTCCAGCTACCACGTGTCCACGAACTCCCGGGTGAAGCGGTAGGCATAGTCCACGTTGTCCCCACAGCCTCCCCACAGCCAGTCCCGGGGCAGCTCCCTGGGACGCGAGGCCCGGCTGCAGCCGCAGGTGGACAGTGCGCCCTCCCGGCAGGCCCAGGCGATGGTGTCCACCACCCTGGCCGCTCTGACCGCGTGCGTGAAGGCCGCCTCCCGGCTGCCTGCCTCCCGGCTGCCTGGGGGGGGGACCAGGGTGGGTGATGCCCCTGAACCACGATCCTCTCCTTCCTGCCCTGCCCTGCCCAGCCCTGCCCAGCCTTGCCCTGCCCTGCCCAGCCTGCCCTGCCTTGCCCAGCCCTGCCCTGTCCCCCGTGCATGCCCACCCTGGGGCTTGAACTCAGAACCTGGAGTGCACGGTCTGTGAGCTTCTTAAGCTCAAGGCTGTTGCTCTTGCACTCCAGCCACAGCTCTGCTTCCGGAGCGAGGAGCTTCATGGGGGCAGAAGCTCCCCGGGAGCTTCATGGGGGCAGAAGCTCCCCGGGCTGGTGTGGAACTGCAATCCTCAGATCTCAGCCTCTCGGGCTGCTAGGATGACAGGTGTGAGCCACCAGCATGGGGCTAGAAGTTTGTTATCGGTGTGTGTGTGTGTGTGCACGCGCACGTGTGTGTATATGCGCACGTGCGCGCACGTGTGCACGCATGCACGTGGTCCTGGGGCTTAAACTCAGGGCCTAGGCACTATCCTAAGAAAAGTAAAAAGAAGGGGCCAGGAAGGTGGCTCAGGGGTAGCATGCTCACCTCGCACGCATGAAGCCCTGGGTTCAACTCCTCAGCACCACAGACACAGAAAAAACCGGAAGTGGTGCTGTGGCTCAAGTGGTAGAGCACTAGCCTTGAGCTGAAGAGTTGAGGGACAGCGCCCAGGCCCTGAGTTCAGGCCCCACAACTGGAAAAAAATAATAAAAAAGATAACCCAGCCAACAGGGTGCTAGGCAGAGAGAGAGGGAGGGGGAGAGGGAGGGAGAGAGGGAGGGAAGGAGAGAGAGAAAGAGGGAGGGAGGGAGGGAGGGAGGGACAGGGAGAGAGAGGGAGAGGGAGAGAGCACCCCCATGTCAATACGTCAATGCAACCCTTCCCAGGCAGCCACGGCCTGGGTGAAGGTGCCCCATGCCCTGACGGCCTCTGCTGCCCTCTCGTGGCAGGAGCGGCGCCCGCCGGGGCTGCCCTGAGTCTGGGTCCCCAGCCTGTAGCATGGGTCAGCAGGCTAGATGAGGCCCAGGGAAGGCCTCCAGTGGAGCTGAGGGTCAGGAGCTGCCATCAACCTGCCAGGACTGGGGGGGGCAGTCCGAGGCCACTCCGTCACCCGCCTGGCTGTCCCTACCATGGACTAACAGCACTTTCCCAGGCAGGAAAGTCCATGAGACTCTGACCTCCCACGAACCACCAGAAAACGGGAAGTGGCACTTGTGCTCAGGTGGTAGAGTGCCCGCCGTGAGCTGAAGAGCTGAGGGACGGCGCCCAGGCCCAGAGTTTGAGCCCAGGACCAAAAAATAAAAATTTAAAAATGCATATATATACACACACATATATGGTATTATAATAACACACATATATTATGTGGTACTTAATAAAACATATTACAATAAAATATATATTTATATTATACTGTACAATACAGTATGTGTTGATATTTGTTATATAATTTAGTATTACATATTAACACATGATATTACATGATGATATATTACATTGTTATATTATAATTAATATATTGTGTATATTAATAACATGTCATATAGCATATATTATCTTACTGTATAATATAATTATGTATTATATACATGTATATAGTATATATTAATATATCATATGTTGTTATATATAATTACATATGTATTATGATATGTATAATATATAATATTAAACATATGATATATCATAAAGGAATAGGCTTCTATGTATTAATAATATATGTGATATATAATAAAGGAACAGGTTACTCTCTGTTAATGTGATATCATATGCAGTATATAATAGGTTACTATGTGTCAATGGGATATCATATGCAGTATATAATAGGTTACTATGTGTCAATGGAATATCATATGCAGTATATAATAGGTTACTATGTGTCAATGGGATATCATGTGTGGTGTATAATAGGTCACTGGGTGTTAATGGGATGTCATGTGTGGTGTATAATAGGGTATTATGGGATGTCATGTGTGGTGTATAATAGGTTATTATGGGATGTCATGGGTGGTGTATAATAGGTTACTATGGGATGGGCATGGGTGGTGTATGATAGGTTATTATGGGATGTCACGGGTGGTGCATGATAGGGTATTATGGGGTGTCGTGGGTGGTGTATGATAGGTTATTATGGGATGTCATGGGTGGTGTATAATAGGTTACTATGGGATGGGCATGGGTGGTGTATAATAGGTTATTATGGGATGTCATGTGTGGTGTATAATAGGGTATTATGGGATGTCATGTGTGGTGTATAATAGGGTATTATAGGATGTCATGGGTGGTGTATAATAGGTTATTATGGGATGTCATGGGTGGTGCATGATAGGGTATTATGGGGTGTCATGGGTGGTGTATGATAGGTTACTATGGGGTGTCATGGGTGGTGTATGATAGGTTATTATGGGATGTCATGGGTGCTGTATGACAGGTTATTATGGGATGTCATGGGTGGTGTATGATAGCGTATTATGGGGTGTCGTGGGTGGTGTATGATAGGTTGCTGGTGTTACCGACATGGAATATGGGATCTGATGGTGGTGTTTATAATACTGCAATTATAATACATGGGTATGTTTTTATTACGCTCCACACAAGAGTGTGCAAAGCAAGTCCTGACCGGAGGCCCTGCGGCACCGCGGGCAGCTCCTCCACTCCGCGCACCTTCCCCTCCCCTCCGCTTCCATTCGAACCCGCCAGGCCCCGGGACGCCCGCGCGCAGGCGCACACGGCCCCACGGCCTCCGGGACGCCCGCGCGCAGGCGCACACGGCCCCACGGCCTCCGGGACGCCCGCGCGCAGGCGCACACGGCCCCACGGCCGCCGGGACACCCGCGCGCAGGCGCGCTCCGGCCCCGCCCCGCGCAGGCGCCCCGCCGGCCGCCTCCCCGCGCACGCGCGCCGCGCCTCTTACCGATCCGCAGGACGCGGCCGAAGCTGGAGGCGTCGGGACTGGTGCTGGCGCTCGCGGACGCCGGCCCGCGCGCCCGCCCCGACGAAGGCCAGGAGCTCCCGGTGCAGCCGGCACAGCGTCCGCCGGCCCGCGGACAGCCCGGGCAGCCGGCCGCACGCGGGGAGGCCGGGGGCGGGCCTGGAGCCCGGCCGGAGCCTCAGCCCGGGTCAGAGGTCACCCGGGTCAGAGGCTCAGCCGGGGTCAGAGGCTCAGCCGGGGTCAGAGCTCACCCGGGGTCAGAGGCTCAGCCCGGGGTCAGAGGCTCAGCCCGGGGTCAGAGGCTCAGCCCGGGGTGCAGGCCCTGGGACACCGGTCAGAGGCTCAGCCTGGGGTCAGAGGCTCAGCCCGGGATCAGAGGCTCAGCCCGGGGTCAGAGGCTCAGCCTGGGGTCAGAGGCTCAGCCTGGGGTCAGAGGCTCAGCCTGGGATCAGAGGCTCAGCCTGGGGTCAGAGGCTCAGCCCCAGGTGTGGGCCCTGGGACACCCCTCACAGTCAGAGGCTCAGCCCGGGGTCAGAGGCTCAGCCAGGGGTGCAGGCCCTGGACCCCCTCCCCCAGTCAGAGGCTCAGCCCGGGGTCAGAGGCTCAGCCCGGGGTCAGAGGCTCAGCCCGGGGTGCAGGCCCTGGGACTCCCCCACCCCTCACAGTCAGAGGCTCAGCACGGGGTGCAGGCCCTGGACGCCCCTCACAGTCCCAGCCACTCAGATGTAGGAGGCCTGAGGTGGCCAGGGAACCCTAGCTGCTCCTCGGAAGATCCCGGTTCAAAGCCAGCCAGGAGGAAAGCGGGGCTGTGGCTCAGGTGGTAGAGCACTAGCCTTGAGCACAACAGCTTGGGCCCTGAGTTCGAGCCCCAGGACAGGCACAAATAAAAAAACAAAACAAAACCCAACAAAGGGTTAAAAAGGCCAGCCAGGCACTGTGGCCCACTCCTGTAATCCCGGCTGCTTGGGAAGCGGCGACCAGGGCAAAAGGATGACAGTTCCAGGCCAAGCCCAGGCACAAAGTGTCCAAGACTCTGCCTGGACCACTAGGAAGCTGAGTCTGGCCTCAGCTCAGACAGAAGGACCACGGGCCGGGTGGGCCTGGGCCTAAAGGCAAGAAAGAGCAGAACAGAGCAGGCAAGGGCTGCGGGGCGTGGCTCAAGTGGCAGAGCACCTGCCTGACACCCTAGTAAAATGCCAGAAACAAAGCTGGACTGAAGGACAAACAGGGCACCCACACGGAGCAAAGCTGGGGTTGACGCCCTGCACGTCGGTCAGCTCAGCCAGGACCGTGGCCGGAGGACCACAGAGAGTCGGCCACGCTCCACTCACCCCTCAAGTACTGGTCAGTAGGAATCGCACCAAAGACGAAGGTGTATGTATGCAAATTATTTATACATGGGGCTTGAACTCAGGGCCTGGGCGCTGTCCCTCAGCTTTTCAGCCCAAGCCTGGCGCTCTACCACTTGAGCCACAGTGCCACTTCTGATTTTCTGGTGGTTCATGGGAGATCAGAATCTCATGGCCTTCCCTGCCCAGGGTGGCTCTGGACCGTGATTCTCAGATCTCAGCCTCCTGAGTAGCTGGGATGACAGGCGTGAGCCACCGATGCTAGGCTTTTTGTTTTCTTTTTCTGAGGTGTGCCTCTGACTGACTGCGGTTTTCACCAGGGCATGGCACCCCAGCCCTTCCGGTGTTACCCCAGGAGCCCCCCTCCACACACGCACGCAGGCACCACCAGGAGCTGGCCTCGGTCAGCAGCTGGGGAGCAGGGCCAGGGGTGGCAGCAGCAGCAGCAGGAGCAGGCTGGGCATGGTGGGCCTCAGCCTGGCCTGGTGCCCTGGGACCCAGGCCTGCTGAGGAGGGGCTTCCTGGAGGAGAGAACCAAGGGGACGTCCTTGAGCAGACAGGGCCCACGGGAGAGGCGGGCTCCAGGAAGCGGGGCTGGAGCGGCCCAGCGCCCGGCTCTATCCCTTCCAGACTGTCCTTCCCAGCACGGTCTTCCTCACCCCGGCTCAGGGTGCACCACGCTGGCCGGCCCAGGTGGGAGGGCTGCTCCTTCCAAGAGCCGGAGAGGGGGACCCCAAACGCCACCCCTGGGCTCACGCTCAGACCTTCAGGCTCCTCTTTGTAGGAGGAGTTGAAGCCAGGGAAGCTGGGCGCCAGAGGCTGGTGCCTGGCATCCCAGCCACTCAGGAGGCTAAGATGAGATCTGAGGATTGCAGTTCAAAGCCAGCCCGGGCGGCAAAGTCCGTGAGACTCTTCTCTCCAGTGAACCACCAAAAAAAGTCAGGAGTGGCGCTGTGGCTCAAGTGGTAGAGTGCCAGCCTTGATCACAAAAGCTCAGAGACGGTGCCCAGGCCAAGTTCATGCCCCAGGAGGTGAGACAAGCCTCTCCTACCCCCCCCCCCCCGCCCAATCTGGGTCCCCCATGGTGCCTCCAAACAGTCCTGCACCCCAGCCCACGCGCTGCGTGCCCCCAGCCCCGGCTCACGGGCCGGCCGGCCTCCACCCTCAGGCTCTGTGGGATGGGGTGGCAGGTGCGTGGGTCCTGGAGCACCAAGCCAAGGCGGTGGCTAGGGCTGGACGCAGCCTCTCCCCACCGAAGGTCTCCGCTAGAGGGCGGGGCCTGGTCCGCAGGTGCATGGAGACAGCAGTCAGATCAGAGGAGGGACCGGCTCCCCCCCCCCCCCCGCCCCCCAGCTTCGTCATGCAGAGCCTGCTCGGAAGCGGTCGTCCTCTGAGGGGACCCCCCCCCCCCATCCCCCAGGGCCGGGGACGGACCAGAGCCACCGGAGTTGGCCCAGAGATAGAACTGCAGCCAAGCTAAGAGCTAATGGGTTTATGGGGGGGGGGGGGGTGCCCTGGAGAAGCTTCAGAGAGCTGCCCCGTCCCAACAGCCCAGCCCTGGACCCGTCCCTGAGTCTCCAACCCCTCCCCGGCTGGCCCCTGCACCCCACACCCCACCCTGTCCCCCAGGCCAGGCCAGGGCCGGTCACCTCCCTCCAGGGATGCAGCTCCACCGGGCACATGCCTGGGTTCTGCCCCTCTGTGCCCAGCCAGGAGGGCCGTGTGTGTGTGTGTGTGTGTGTGTCTGTCTGTGTGTCTGTCCTGAGGCTTGAACTCAGGGCCTGGGCACTGCCCCTAAGCTTTTTCACTCAAGGCTGGTGCTCAGCTCCTTGAGCCACAGCGCCACTGCTGGCTTTTTGCTGGCTCATTGGAGATAAAGAGTCTCATGGAACTTTCTCAGAGCTGAAGCTGGGGGTGGAGGGGCACAGAGCCAGGGAGGGAGGGAGGGAAGCCCCGAGAGGGCGGCCGGGACCCTCCCGCAGCTCTGCCCCCCCCTCCCCCGCGTGTGACGGCCCTGTGACCCGGCTGGGGGCTGCGTCTGCAGGAATCGGGGTCCCCACTCGGGACCAGGGTGCTGGGGGTCGGCCCCAGGCCGCACCCCCCAGCCGGGGGCTCCCGCCTCGGTGGTCAGGGCAGGCTCTGGGGAAGGGGCAGGCCGCCCAGCCCTCATCGGAGTGGGCTCCGCTCTGCGCCTCCCTCCACCGCCCCATTCCCGGGATCCCCGGGCACCCACGCAGAGGCACCGGGTTCAAACCCAGCCCTGCCCACACCAATGACAGACACAAACCCGCAGCCAGCGTCCACCCACGCAGAGCCGGGGGACAACGGGGACCCACAAAAAGAAGGATCCAGAAAGAGAAAAGCGAAGGCTGGCTGCGCGCTCCGGCCGCGGTGGCCAGCGGGCGCCGTCAGCCCGGGGACCCGGGGGGCTGAGGACCCGGGTTCAAAGCCGGCCTGGGCAGGAAGAGCGAAGGCTGCGGCGCAGTGGGAGAGCGCCGGGGACCGCGGCCGGCCCCGGGTTCAAGTCTAGCTCGAGGCCGCTGGACGTGAAGGGCTGAGGTCTCCGCCGTGCCTCCGCGGGCCGCCCTGCGGGGGGGGGGGGGAGGGGGGCCTCTCCCACCCGGCCGCCCTGCGGGGGGGGGGGGGGCTTCCCACCCGGCCGCCCTGCGGGGGGGGGGGCCTCTCCCACCCGGCCGCCCTGCGGGGGGGGGGGGGGCCTCTCCCACCCGGCCGCCCTGCGGGGGGGGGCCCTCCCACTCGGCCGCCCTGCCCGGGGGTCTCCCCCCCTTCTGTGCTTTCATGTCGTGGAATACATCGGCGGCCCGGCTTGGCTATGTGGAGTCCCATTTATCCGTCGGGGTGGCGGGACCCCGCGGAGGAACCCGGCCTGGGGGAGGGCCGGAGGGAGGGGAAGGAGGAGGGAGGCTCCAGGCCCCGCTCCCTCCTCGAGGAGGGCCCGGGGCTTGAACCGGGGCCGGGCGCTGTCCCTGAACCCTCTTCCTCGGGCCACAGCGCCGCCAGGGACCATTGCAGCCCCGGGGCGCGCCTGCGCGGGTGTGCGCGCGCCTCTGTGCCCGCGCCTCTGTGCGTGCGTGGGCGCGCGCCCCTCATGCCCGGCGCCCCCGTGCGCGTGCCCCCCTCGCGCGCGCCCCTCGTGCCCGGCGCCCCCCGTGCGCGCGCCCCCTCGTGCCCGGCGCCCCCGTGCGCGCGCCCCCTCGTGCACGGCGCCCCCGTGCGCGCGCCCCCCTCGCGCGCGCCCCTCATGCCCGGCGCCCCCCGTGCGCGCGCCCCTCGTGCCCGGCGCTCCCCCGTGCGCGCGCCCCCTCGTGCCCGGCGCCCCCGTGCGCGCGCCCCCCCTCGCGCGCGCCCCTCATGCCCGGCGCCCCCCGTGCGCGCGCCCCTCGTGCCCGGCGCTCCCCCGTGCGCGCGCCCCCTCGTGCCCGGCGCCCCCGTGCGCGCGCCCCCCCTCGCGCGCGCCCCTCATGCCCGGCGCCCCCCGTGCGCGCGCCCCCTCGTGCCCGGCGCCCCCCCGTGCGCGCGCCCCCTCGTGCACGGCGCCCCCCCTTGCTTGCGCCCCTCGTGCCCGGCGCCCCCCCTTGCTTGCGCCCCTCGTGCCCGGCGCCCCCCCGTGCGCGCGCCCCGCGGCGGCCGCCCCGGCCGCAGACTCCGGGTCGCCGGGCGGCGAGGCCGCGGGACCGGAGCCCTTCCCGCAGCGCCGGCCGGAAGCCGAGCGAGGGACCCGGAAGGTCCGCCGGCGGGACCCGGAAGCCAGGGCGGATGATTCTAGAACATCCCTCCAGAAGGTTCCCGAAGCTAGCCTGGCGCGGGCCGGGCTGCGGCCTCCCCCGCCCGGGGCTGGGAGGGCCTCGCGGAAGTGGGTGATGGGCGCCGGGCACCGCCGGGGGGGCGGGGCCGGGTGCCGAGGGCGCGCGGCGGCCCGGCGCCGACAGGGTTAACCCGGCGGGGTGGGGGGCGGGGGAAAGGAACTCGGTTTCCCGGGCAACGGCCCCGCCCATTCCGGCCTCGCCGGCGCGTACCATTGGCGGGCAGCGGCGGGGCGAGCCGGGCGGCAGGCCGCGCACGCGCAGAGGAGGGGCGGCGGCGGCGCGTACCACTCGCGGGCGCCGGCGGGGGGGGGGGGGGGGGGGGGGAGCCGGGCGTTTGTACGCGTGCGCGCGCGGGGGGGGGGGGCGCCGAGGCGGCGGCGGCGGCGCGTACCACTCGCGGGGGTGTGTGTGGCGTGGGGGGGGAGCCGGGCGCTACCAAGGCCGCGCGTGCTCGCGGGGCCGGGGGGGGGGGGGCGGGGAGGCGGCGGCGGCGCGCCCGCCTCGCCCGCTCCGGGGTCCGCGCCCAGCTGCGCTCGCTCGGGCCGCGCGGGGTCCTCGGCGCCGGGGCTGCCCGGCCGCGGCCTATCTCCGCGGGCGGCGGGGGTAGGGGGCGCCCCTCCCTCCGCTTCGGCCTCCGGGTTCCCCCCCCCCGTCCCCCTCCACCCACCGCCGCGCCGGGCCGGGCCGGGGGGGGCGGCCGAGCGGCGGGGCCGGCAGACAAAGGCGGCGCCGGAAGCGGCCGGGGCCCGGGGCCCGGAGCGGGGCCCGCGGGATGCGGGCGGGCCCGGGCGCGGCGGCGGCGGCTTCCGGGCCCGGGCGGTGAGGCTGGGGCGGGCCGGATCGGGCCGGACGGACGGACGGACGGACGCGGGCGCCGGCCGGAAGGAGGGGTGGGAGGGGGGGCCGCGTCCCGCGCCTCGCCGGTCCCCCCCCGCCCCGCGCCGCAAGATGGAGACGCACATCTCGTGCCTGTTCCCCGAGCTGCTCGCCATGATCTTCGGCTACCTGGACGTGCGAGACAAGGGCCGCGCGGCGCAGGTGTGCGCGGCCTGGCGCGACGCCGCCTACCACAAGTCGGTGTGGCGGGGGGTGGAGGCCAAGCTGCACCTGCGCCGGGCCAACCCGTCGCTCTTCCCCAGCCTGCAGGCCCGGGGCATCCGCCGCGTGCAGATCCTGAGCCTGCGCCGCAGCCTGAGCGCCGTGGTGCAGGGCCTGGCGGGCATGGAGAGCCTCAACCTGAGCGGCTGCTACAACCTGACGGACCACGGGCTGGGCCACGCGCTGGTGGCCGAGGTGCGCTCGCTGCGCGCGCTCAACCTGAGCCTCTGCAAGCAGATCACCGACAGCAGCCTGGGCCGCATCGCGCAGTTCCTGCAGGGGCTGGAGGTGCTGGAGCTGGGCGGCTGCAGCAACGTCACCAACACGGGGCTGCTGCTGCTGGCCTGGGGGCTGCCGCGCCTGCGCAGCCTCAACCTGCGCTCGTGCCGGCACCTGTCGGACGCGGGCATCGCGCACCTGGCCGGGCTGACGCGCGGCGCGGCCGCCGGCTGCCTGCGGCTGGAGCAGCTGTCGCTGCAGGACTGCCAGCGCCTGTCCGACCTGGCGCTGCGCCACCTGGCGCGCGGCCTCACCGGCCTGCGCTCGCTCAACCTCAGCTTCTGCGGCGGCATCTCGGACGCGGGGCTGCTGCACCTGTCGGCCATGGGCAGCCTGCGCTCGCTCAACCTGCGCGCCTGCGACGGCGTCAGCGACGCGGGCATCGCGCACCTGGCCACCGGCGGCCTGCGCCTGGCCGGCCTCGACGTCTCCTTCTGCGACAAGGTGGGCGACCAGAGCCTGGCCTATATCGCGCAGGGCCTGGACGGGCTGCGCTCGCTCTCGCTCTGCTCCTGCCGCATCAGCGACGACGGCCTGGGCCGCATGGTGCGCCAGATGCACGGGCTGCGCACACTCAACATCGGGCAGTGCGCGCGCATCACCGACCGCGGCCTGGAGCTCATCGCCGAGCACCTGAGCCAGCTGACGGGCATCGACCTCTACGGCTGCACGCGCATCACCGAGCGCGGCCTGCAGCGCGTCACGCAGCTGCCGCGCCTCAAGGTGCTCAACCTGGGCCTGTGGCAGATGACGGACGGCGGCGAGAAGGTCAGGTGAGGCCGGGGCCGGCCCGGGGCCTCCCCGCGCCCCGCGCCCGCGCCGGGGCCGCCTGCGCGCCTCTTCCCCGTGTCTGCGGGGCGCAGCCGCCCCGGGCCTGGACTGGACGCGGCCCGGGGCTTCATCGATGACGACCGGACGCGCACCGGACTGCGGCGGGCCGGGGCTGGGCCGGAGGACTGGACGCCGGCCCCCCGAGGCCCACGCGGGACCCCCGCGCCCTCCGAGACCCACGCGGGACCCCCGCGCCCTCCGAGACCCACGCGGGACCCACGCGCCCCGAGGCCCACGCGGGACCCCCGAGGCCCACGCGGGACCCCCGCGCCCTCCGAGACCCACGCGGGACCCCCGCGCCCCGCGCGCTCGGCACCGATTGTGAATTTGTACAGAGGATCTCCCGGCTCCCGGAGACGTTTATATTCTTACCGCAAGAGGCTAAACCGATGATATTTATATAACGAGAGGAAGATGAAGTATGTTTTTGAGAAAAAAAGAGAGAAAAGCACACGCAAAAGAGACGCCTGTGTGGCTGAGTTCTTTCCGGGCTCGGGGCCTTGGGACGGGGGAGCGCGAGGGGGCAGAGCCTCCCCGGACACCGGGCCGGGGCCTCTGGGGGGACCGAGCTGGGGAGGAGGGGACGGGGCTGCAGGAGCCCAGCCATTGTTCTGCGGAGTTGAAAGGGCGGCCAGCCGAAGCTCTGGTGGCCGAGTCCCCCGGGGGAGGGGTCCTGCCCCTCTCTGGCCTTCTCCTAGGGGCACAGGACCTGCCCGGAGGCCGACCCTCCCGCCCCCCACCCCGCAGTGGGTTCTCAGACCCAGGCCATGGCAGATTAGGTGGGTACGGCCACTCCAGCCTGGGGTCCCCAGCCTGTGGCCTCCCCAGAAAGCGGGGTGGTGACCGCTCCCACCACGGAGCGGCCCGTGTGTCTCTTCGGGATTGAGGGGAGGGGGCATGGCTTTCCTGGTGGACCCCAGCTCTCAGGACTCACAAAAGCCACGGTGGGTCTGGAGCCCGCAGCTGGCCTGGGCATCTGCCCTGCCCGGGGCTCCTGGGGAGCCGTCCGTCCTCGGGGACGGCTGGCTGGCCACAGGAGGAGCCGGCGCTTCCATTCAGGGCCAGCTCGTTTATCTCGCTGTCTTAGTCAGCTGGTGGTGCAGTTCCTGGGCTCGCTGTTCTCCGAGACCACCCATCAAAACCCGACACCCCAAAATCTGACTGGCAGCGTGCACCACGGCTCCGACACACAGTCTCAGCATTGCTGGGTTTGAATTGGGCGCCTGCGCACCCCCCTCCCCCCTCTTTTTTTTTGGGTCTGGTCGTGGGGCCTGAACTCTGGGCCTGGGCGCTGCCCCTCAGCTCTTCAGCTCAAGGCTAGCACTCTACCACGGGAGCCACAGCGCCACTTCCGGCTTTTCCTGTTTATGTGGTGCTGAGGAATCGAACCCAGAGCCTCATGCATGCAAGGTAAGCGCTCTACCACTGAGCCACCTTCCCAGCCCCTTTTTTTCTTTTGCCCTGACTTATTATGTGAGCCTGACCTGGAGCTTGAACTCGGGGCCTGGGCACAGTCCCCCAGCTCCTGTGCTCTACCACCCGAGCCACACCTCCACATTCGGCTTTTTGGTGGTTCGCTTAAGATTAAAAAAAAGGAATCCACGGTCGTTCCTGGCCAAGCTTGGCTTCCAGCAGCCATTCCCAGATCTCAGCCTCCTGAGCAGCTCTTACCACCCAGCCCCCCTGAAACATCTCCAGCCAACCACCTGGAAGCCGGAAGTGGCCCTGTGGCTCGAGTGGTAGAGCGCTTGCCAGGAGCACAAGGGCTCCGATAGAGTCCAGGCCCTGAGTTCAAGCCCCAGGAAAAGGAAAAAGAAGTCTAGAAGTAAAGCTGTAGCTCCAACATTGAGCAATAACAGCTTAGGGAAACCCCCAGGCCCCGCGCTAACGTCCAGGACTGAGCTCGGGTCAGCACTTGTCAATTTTAACCGGCAAAGCAACTTGGCAAAACAGGTCTTTTTTACTTATAAGGCATAAACCTTAAGTCACCCAGCCAACGAGGGAGCCAGGTGTTGATCCTGCCTTATGTTATTCAGCCAATGAGGGAGCCAGATTTAAGCCTGTCTTATGTCTTCCAGCCAATGAGGGATCCAGGAGTTGAGCCTGCCTTAAGTCACCCAGCCAATGAGGGATTCAGGAGTTGAGCCTGCCTTAAGTCACCCAGCCAATGAGGGAGCCAGGATTTTAACTAGGCCACAGGGGAAGTCCAATTCCCTATCTCCCTGGGCAGGTTTGGGGCCTGGTCTCCAGGAAGGGGACCCTCACGGGAGAGGGTGGACAAAGCGGGGGGCTTGGGGTACACAAAGCCCTTCTTCCGGCCTTACCTACACCTAGGAGCAGGGGGCTAGGGTGTGGTGGGGCCACAGAGGAGGTGAGGAGGGGAAGCAGGGCTAGAGGGCGCTTGGGGCAGCACGCCTGTAATTCCAGCCACCCGGGAAGCTGAGACCCCAGGACAGAGCCTCGCACACAGCCAGCCCTGGCAAGAAAGGCCTTGGGATTCTTATCTCGGTTAACCAAAAAGCCGGATGTGGAGCTGTGGCCCAAGGGGTAGGGCACCAGCCTCAAGAGAAAAAGCCAAGGGACTGCACCCAGGTCCTAGGTTCAAGCCCCAGTACCGTCGCACACACAGAAAGGGGGCGAGGGCTGTGGCCCCTGGGACCAGGCCTGTTTGCAAGACTTAAGAAGCTCTGGTTTGTGAGATCAGATTTGTACAACAAAGCCAACGGGGGACCTGCCTTCTGCTGGGGGAGAGGGAGGGCTGGGGAGGGGGGAGGGAGGGCTGGGGAGGGGGGAGGGAGGGCTGGGGAGGGGGCTTCTCTCCTTTCTCTTTCCTCAACATCAAAGGCCTTCTCTTTTTAAATTCCACCCCTTTGGTAGAGGGCAGGACCTAAATCTTAGGGTGTGGGGGGGAATTCGAGGCCAGCTGGGCCTCGGGGTCACCTCGCTGAGTAGCTAGATAGAAATGTGTAAGGAGCACTTGTAGAGAGTCACCGTCCAGGGCTGAGGGGAGACGGGCTGGGCCGGCTGAGGGGAAGTGTGTGTGACAGCAACAAGGAGTAAACGCACCGGTCTCAGGTGAAGTACTCATCAGGGGCTGGGCGTGACCCAGGGCCTGGCCTCTGGGCCCACCACTGACCAAAAACAAAGCTTACAAAGACCCTCATAGTTCCAGCAGTGGGAAGTACAGGGTGGAGTCTCCATCACAAAGAGAAGGGGCCTGGGCACCAGCATGCACGCCTGTCATCCCAGCTCCTCCGGAGGCTGAGACCTGAGGCTCTCAGTTCAAAGCCAGCCCAGACACAGCGCATCTGAAAGACCCTCATCTCCAGTGAACCAACAACAACAGCCGGGCGCTGGTGGCTCACGCCTGTCATCCCAGCTACTCAGGAGGCTGAGACCTGAGGATTGTGGTTCAGAGGCAGCCTAGGCAGAAAAGTCCGTGAGACTCTGATCTCCCATGAACCACCAGGAAACCGGAAGTGGCGCTGTGGCTCAAGAGCGCTAGCCTTGAGCAAAAGGTGCTCAGGGACAGCGCCCCAGGCCCTGAGTTAAAGCCCCATGATTGACAAAAATAAAGCTGGGAGTAGAGGTGTAGCTTAAGTGGTAGAGCACCAGCCTTGAACACAAAAGCTCAAGTACAGGACTTGAGAGTTCAAGCCCCAGGACACACACACACACACACACACACACACACACACACACACACACGGAAGTCAGGGTCAGTAACTAAGGAGGAAGGCAGCTGCTTTGGGAGGGACTCTGTCCGGGGCCAGGGCAGGCCTGGACTGCAGGGCAGGTCCGGGCCACCGCCCCTGGAGTTGCCCACCCTGCGCCCCGTCCCTCTTACACAGGGGTGCCATGGCTGGGAGCGCCCCCGGTGCTGATTCTAGGGTGAGTGACCTGGCTGTGGGTCTCGGCCCTCTTCTCTTCCGAGGAGGAGGAGGAAGGCTCGCCGGACCTCAGGACCAGCGATCGCCGCTGCCAGCCGTAGCCCGGCAGGCAGCGCCCACACCAGGGGCCCCGACGCCCGGCCGGGCCGGGTAAGAAACCCTTCCTTAAGACCAGAGTCATTGTCCGAGGTCGAATGGAGCTGTTCGGTCAGTGACGTCTCAGGAGACACCGGTTTTCTCACCCCAAAGGCCGGGGGGTGGGTAAGTGGGGGGAGACACAGTAACTGGCACATCTGTGCTGACAAAACCCCAGGAGAGCCCCCCACTAGGCCCCACGGCTGGGTTGGTTTTGGTTTTTGTTTTGTCAGTGGTGGGGCTTGAACTCGGGGCCTAGGCGCTGTCCCTGAGCTTTTTACACTCAAGTGTGGGGCTCTACCACCTGAGCCGCGCAGCTCCACTTCTGGCTTCTCGGTGGTTCATGGGAGATCAGAGTCTCACAGACTTGCCCTGCCCGGGCTGGCTTCCAACCCCGCTCCTCAGATCTCAGCCTCCTGGGTAGCTGGGATGACGGCGTGACGTTCAGGTCGGGTGTGAGGCAGTGGCTGAAGCGCGGTTCAGGCAGAGCCTGGTGTGTGTTTGCTGCGGGAGGAGGTGGGGCCTGCAGTCCCCTGCATGGGCAGCAGGGGGCAGCGCTGCCCGGGACGTGGAGGCCGCAGGCTCCGGTCTCTGAGTCCCTCCCCTGGGCTTTGGGTCAGGAGTGGGGACAGGGCTCCCGGAGTTCTCTGGCCTCTGCGTTGGGGCACTGGGGACCTCCAGGCCTGGGGAACCCCCAGGGCAAAGCCTGAAGCCTACATCATCCATGTAGATGATTCCGGAACCTAGGGAAGGCCGTCCATGATGAGCAATTCCAGACGCCACCCGAGAAAACCCAGTGATGTCTGTGCATATATTATTCTGTTACACTACACGTAGTCACACAGAACATACAACTAGGTAGATTCCATGCACACGGGTTTTTAAGTTGAGGAGAGTCTACTTATATGACTACGAAAGGAGTACAGCACATTTATTGCCCCCCTGAAGTCATAAAATCTAAAGGAGCTGAATGCCTGTCGCGCACGCCTGTCATCCTAGCAACTCAGGAGGCTGAGATCTGAGGATCACGGTTCAAAGCCAGCCCAGGCAGGAAAGTCCGTGAGACTCTTATCTCCAATAAACCATCAAAAAGCCAGAAGCGGAGGTGTGGCTCAAGGGGTAGAGCACCAGCCTTGAGCCAAAAAAAAAAAAACAGCTCAGGGACAGTGCCCAGGCCGTGAGTTCAAGTCCCAGAATGGGCACACACACTAAATAAGGGCTAGGGAGGGGAGGGCCGGGCTGAGACAAGGCCAGTCTGGTACTGAGCCTTGAACTCAGGCTCCTGGGAGCAGGCTCGGGGTGGCACTGCGGGCTGCCCACCGTCCACAGGGCTCCAGCCCCAACCTGGCCCCACCCCCGCCCTCAGCGGCTTTTCTCCCCTAAGCCCCATAATAGTTTTACTAAAATCCCCTTTTGATGGGAAAACCCCCAGCTGGACACGGGGGCCCAGCACACACACCAGTGTGCGCATCCCTCTCCCGGGCACAAAGGCCGCCAATCAAGTGGAAAACGTGCCGGGGCCGCAGGTTTGGGTCTTCGATTATTTTTAGGGGATTACTGGAGAAGAATAGGAGGTGGCAGGCGGGGACCCCCCCCATGTCCCCCACCCCCCCTACTCCCCACCCCCTGCTTCCCACCCTGGGGCCTTCCCTCCCCAGGGGACTCCAGAGAGTGTGGCAGCCACATCCGGTCCCATTTGGACCCCACCCCCTTTATTTTGTCGGCCGTGGGTCTTGAACTCGGGGCCTGGGAGCTGTCCCTGAGCTCTTCAGCTCAAGGTTGGTGCTCTACCACTTGAGCCACAGCGCCACTTCTGGTTTTCTGGTGGTTCCTTGGAGATAAGAGACTCACGGCCTTTGCTGCCCGGGCTGGCCTTGAACCATGATCCTCATATCACAGCCTCCTGAGCCCTTGGGATGACAGGTGTGAGCCACGGGCACCCAGCTAAAACTTGTTTTTTGGGGGGAGGCAGAAGGGAGGGTACACGAATGGGAGGGAGGGGTGAGTGCAGTCATCCTGTTCAACATCCAGGCGTGGAGATGGAGCCGGGCAGCCGGGGGGAGCGGCGGGCAGGAGAGAGCGGAGGACAGCGGGAGGGGGTGTGGACCCACACATGCGGTGCTCATAAACACAAGTGGAACAGAAACCCCAGGCCGGGCGCCGGCGGCTCATGCCCGTCATCCTGGCAACTCAGGAGGCTGAGATCTGAGGATCACGGTTCAAAGGCACTCAGATCCAATTAACCAGCAAAGAGTGTAAGTAGGTAGAGGGTCAGCCTAGAGCAGAAAAGAAGACAAGCAAGCACACAAGGACTTAAATGTAAGCCCGGTGCCGGCATTAAAGGAGCGAGAACCGAACTTAGGCACCTGTGGCTCTTGCTGGTCATCCCGGCTACTCAGGAGGCTGAGGATTGCGGTTCAAAGCCAGCCCGGGCAGGAAAGTCTGTGAGACTCTTATCTCCCATTAATCACAGAAAAAGCCAGAAATGGTGCTGTGGCTCAGCTGGTAGAGCGCTAGCCCTGAACAAAAGAAGCTCAGGGACAGTGCCCAGACCCTGAGTTCAAACCCCAAGACTGGCAGAGAGAGAGAGAGAGACAGACAGAGACAGCAGAGAGAGACAGAGATGGAGACAGAGACAGAGACAGAGACAGAGAGAGAGAGGTCCCGGCTCGGTCAGGGAGGTATGTGTACAAGCCCAGAAAAAAGGAAGCAATGACAAATTCCCCAGATCCATCTGGAACCATCAGCCCTGAAAGTTCAACGTCAGTGCGCATTTCACACTGAACACCAGGCTGCGCCAAAACATAAAGAAATCCAAGTGCTCTCTGCACAGCCTTGCACCGGCTCCCAACGCCGCCACCCCAATGCCGCACGCTCTGCGTCTCCCCCGGAAGCCACGCGAGCTGGTGGCAGAGGCAGGAACACGGCGTTTCATACGTCGGCAGCTCGGTCCTGAGTGCAAATCTCCCGTCCGTGCTTCCCGCGGGCGGGTGTTCGAGAGGCTTTCCGGAGTGGTTTGTGTGATGCCGGGTATAGAACTCGTGTCCTGGCAGACCCTGGCCTGTGCTCCACCACTGGGCCACCCCCAGGCCTCAGAGGGGGCCCCTCCGGGGACCCCCCTCCCCGTACCATTTCCCACCGTTACTCAACTGCTTCACCCTTCTTAAAACCATTCTGAGGCGGGCGCCAGTGGCTCATGCCTGTCATCCAGACAGTCAGGAGGCTGAGATTTGAGGATCGTGGTTCAAAGCCAGCCCAGGCAAGGAAATTCAGTGAGACTCTCATCTCCAATGAACCACAAAAAAGCCAAAGTAGAGCTGTGGTTCAAGGGGTAGAGCGCCAATCCTGAGTGGAAAAGCTAAAGGACAATGCTCCAGCTTTGAGTTCAATCCCCGGTACTAGCACACACACACACACACACACACACACACACTCACACACACAACCACACAACCAACCAACATCCCTTTGCCCCACACTATACAAGATGATACCCACAGGAAAATCACACACTTGAGACCAGCCCGAGCTACACCAACAGACCCCGCCTCCCAAACCCTAACCAACACAGCCAGGAAAGCCACGCCCGGCCGGCCGGATCCACGGACGGGCCCACAGAGAGGTTGGGCCAGCTGGCTGCGTCACACAGCTGGACCGGCTCCGCTCCCTGATTCGGAGCCCTTCCCCCCATTTTCAATCACAGCAGCGCGCCTGGTGTTTGGGGGTTTGGTTCTTGTTGTTTTAATTCTAAGCCAGCGTCAAGGCCTACCAGTTCAGTTCTGTGCTGCGGAGGTTGGAACCTGAGTATAAGAAGGTTTGGTATATCAGTGTCAAGTTATCCATCGTAAAATGTCCACACAATCCAGTGCCCAGAACCCCTGCAGTTTGTCCAAACACCCCATTTCCGTGTCTCCCTGGGGGTCAGATCTGTACACACAGACAAGAGGAAAACACCAGCTGGGCTCTGGCGGCTCACGCCTGTCATCCTAACTACTCAGGAGGCTGAGATCTAAGGATCGTGGTTTGAAGCCAGCCCCGGCTGGAAAATCCATGAAATCCTTATTTCCAGTTAACTGGCAAAAAAGCTGGAAGTGGAGCTGTGGCTCAAGTGATAGAGCAAAGAAAGCTCAGAGCCTGAGTTCAAGACTCAGGACTGGCACCAGAGAGGTGGGGGGGGTGGAGGGAGAGAGAAAGGCTCAGCACCGCTTCTGTGGCCCCCAGTTTTGTCTCTCAGGCCTTGGAGGGGCGTGACTCTGCAGGGCCAGTGTCTGGGGGTCCCCCCCACCCCCCCTTGCGGGAGGAAGGGCTGATGAGGCAGCAGGGAGCCATGAGGAGCCTCAGGAACAAGGAAGTGTGAAGCTCAAGGCTGAGATCCAGGGCAAACATGGGCCTGGAAAAAGATGTGGCCAGATCGGGCTGTGCCGGGCAGGCTGGGCGGGGCAGGACGGGGCCGGGCTGGGCCCGGCTGAGCAGGGCAGGGCTGGGCTGTGTCGGGCTGGGCTGGGCTGGGCTGTGTTGGGCTGGGCTGGGCTGTGCCGGGCAGGGCTGGGCTGTGCCGGGCAGGGCCGGGCGGGGCTGGGCCGGGCGGGGCTGGGCGGGGCAGGGCGGGGCAGGACAGGGCTGGGCTGTGCCGGGCTGGGCTGGGCTCTGCCGGGCAAGGCTGGGCGAGGCAGGACGGGGCCGGGCTGGGCGGGGCTGGGCGGGGCCGGGCCGGGCTGGGCCAGGCTGGGGCCCAGTCCGTTCCTCTCCTGACAGCTGGGATCCGGGATCGGGGCCTGCCGTTCCCCAACGCCGTGGCTGTCATGGAACCCGCGGGGACCCGGTGTGTGTGTGTGGGGGGGGCCTCACCCCCCTTCCTCACCAGCTCCCCACACAGCAGTGCAGTTTGGAAGCCGGGAATTAGACAGGCGTGAGTGCCGGCGCCTGGTGCATCTTGGCATTTTGAGGCGCTACCTCTGTAGTTTTGGAACGAGGTACACCGGGAAGAGCGAAGGAGAAAGGAAGGCCGTGTGCATAGCAGCCTGGACAGAGGAGGCCCGTGATCCAGCCCTTCCCTGGCCCACAGCGGCATGGCTGAGAAAGTCACGTCCTAAATGCACACACTGGAAAAATTTTCCAGAAGGACGCTGGTCCTCAAACCTGCAGCTACGAGCACTTCATTATAAAGCTAAGTCCTCACCTGGCTCGGATGGCTCCCGCCTGTCATCCCAGCTACTCGGGAGGCTGAGATCTGAGGAGCCCGGTTCAAAGCCAGCCCGGGCAGGAAAGTCTGTGAGACTCTGATCTCCAGTGAACTACTCAAAAAAAAAAAAAAAGATGGATCCGTGGCTCAAGTGGTAGAGCACTAGTCTTGAGTAAGAAAAGAAGCTCAGGGGCTGGGAGGGTGGCTCACTGGTAGAGCGCTTGCCTTGCATGCATGAGGCCCTGGGTTCAATTCCTCAGCACCACATAAGCAAAAAGAAAAAAGCTGGAAGTGGTGCTGTGGCTCAAGTGGTAGAGCGCTAGCCTTGAGCTGAAGAGCTGAGGGACAGCGCCCAGGCCCAGAGTTCAGGCCCCACGACCGGAGGCCCCCCCCCCAAAAAGAAAAGAAGCTCAGGGACAGATAGTGCCCAGGCCCTGAGTTCAAGCCCCACAACTGGAGAAAAAGAAAAGGCGACACAGCTGACCCGTGCTGGGGTTCACTCCCCAAGGATGTGGGGGCTGGCTCCTGTCCCCCGGGTTGGAGGCCTTACCCTCCCCCCCCACCCCTTGGCTGCCCCGTCCGACCATTCCCTCCTCCTTCCAAACTGCTATACCAAGTCTCCGGAGGGGTTTAATGAGCTTGAGTGCAAATCTCCATCGCCACCAAGAAAAAAACCTGCGAGAGAGCCCACAGGGGGCAGGAAGGGGTGAAGCACCGTAAGCTGCGCTGACTGGAGAGGCTGGAGGCTGGCGGGTGGAGGCCGGAGGCTGGCGGGTGGAGGCCAGGGTGTCTGCCCACCCACCGGTGCGCGGTGCTGTGCCTGCAGCTTTCTAGATGTCTCGGTGTTCCGCATTTGCCTCTTCCCCTCCCTTCCCTCCCCTCTGCTCAGGACCCAGCAAATCCAACAACTGCCATCTGCAGATAACTCAAAAGCGCGGTGGTGGGGGAGGGGCGGGAGAGAACTTTCTAGAAAAGGTCACCTGCCTTTTCCAGCTTCCAGTGGGCTATCATTTCCAGGTCCACCTCATCTTCACAGATGACAGCTCCAAGCGTCTCCCTGCAGGACGCTGCACCCGTGGGGACCCAGGAGGCACAGGCCAGGGGGCGGGGACGTGGGCACCCCCCTCCCCGGACCCGCCATGAGGCGCGGAGTCCCACCTGAGCCTCCCCCCCACCCCCAGCACCGGCCCCTGCCCGCCCTGCCCCCACCTTCCCGCCAGCCTGGGCTGCAGCACGGCCTCAGTGGACCCCAGGTACAGACAAGAGGGACCCATGCTGGTCGGTCTCGTGCGTGGCATCTAGAATCCCCGAGGACTGGACTCGGAGCCAGGACCCAAGCGACCACGGAGGAAGGGGCCGGGCCCAGGGAGCGGGGAGACCACAGAAGAGGGTCAGGTGCCGCCCCAAGAGAGACCAGGCCCAACCACAGGGGCGCGGTGGGTGGGCAGGGGGGCGGGACCCGAGCCGAGGCAGCCGCCAGCCCAGAGTCAGTCTGGGCCCACAGGGCGGGTGTTTAAATTTAGCCAGGTAAACAGCCACCCAGGGGTGGCCCGGCCTGCCCTGTGGTGTGCTCTGCGGAAGGAAAAGTCCAGAAGCAAGCGGCAGGCCCGCTCTCAGAGCCCCACCGACTGCACCTCTGGATGCAACAGAGGTCTGTTCTACTTCCACAGGGGGCTAGATTAAAAATAATCAAGTCTGTGTGTGTGTGTGAGAGAGAGAGAGAGAGAGAGAGAGAGAGAGAGAGAGGGAGAGTGAGAAGGAGAGAGACAGAGACAGAGAGACAGAGAGAGCTAGAGAGTCCTGGGACTTGAGCTCAGGGCCTGAGCGCTGTCCCTGAGCTTTTTTGGTTTGCTCAAGGTTGGTGCTCTACCACTTGAGCCACAGCTTCACTTCCAGCTTTTTGGTGGTTCACTGAAGATAAACTCTCTCATCATTCCTGCCTGGGCAGGCTTTGAACCTCCATCCTCAGCCCTCAGCCTCCTGAGGGGCTGGGATGGCAGGCGTGGGCCACCGGCGCCCGGCTGGACGCAAAGCTTTGTGTTCCCACTGGCGTCTTCCTCTGAGAGGAAGAAGGAGGATTGTCTCAGCACGGGACGCGTCCCCACCACGCCACCTCGGATGCCGGGTGCGGCGAGCACAAGGCGCCGGGACTGTTCTAGAAGCAAGGTCAGCTCATCCCAGCCTGGCCCTCAGTGCCCTGTGAAGAAGAGCAAACCACACAACCTTCCAAAGCCCACTAGTGTTGGGAAATATTCCTCCCTTGTCACCACAGGACTGAAACTGGACTCCACACACACACACACACACACACACACACACACAACCTTACACACCTTCAGCACAAGCACACGCTCACACAGAACCTGGGAAAGCAGGAAATGAACCGGAGCTGTTTCCAGGATGACAGAGTGTGTTGCGTCCTCCCTCCCTCCGTGTGTGTGTGTGTGTGTGTGTGTGTGTGTGTGTGCGCATGCGTGCACACACACCAATTGTCCCTGAGCTTTTTTCACTCAAGGCTGGCGCTCTACCACTGGAGCCACAGCTCCGCTTCTGGCTTTTAGGGGGTTCATGGGAGATCAGAGTCTCACGGACTTTCCTGCCCAGCCAGGCTGGCTTTGAGCCTCGGTCCTCAGATCACAGCCTCCTGAGTGGTGGGATGACAGGGGTCAGTCACGGAGATGCCTGGCTCTTTGTCATTTAAGAGAGAAAAGGTGGGTGGGAAGGTGGCTCAGTGGTAGAGCGCTTGCCTCACATGCACGAGGCCCTGGGTTCGATTCCTCAGCACTACATAAGTAGAAAGAGCTGGAAGTGGTGCTGTGGCTCAAGGGGTAGAGCGCTCCCCTTGAGCTGAAGAGCTGAGGGACAGCGCCCAGGCCGACACAGCTGTCCTTTGGGACTTCCAGGCCCCTTCCTCCCCGGCCCCCTCTTCCCCCAGAGCCTCCAAAGCACCTGTTGGTAAGGAGGTCCGCTCCGCCTCCTGCCAGTGCCCGCGAGGACCCCCTGACTGCCGCGGGGCCCCAGGGAGGTCTCGCTCGGCTTGTCCCCCCTTGCCCCCCTTCCTTGCTGATGCAGCGACACACGGTCTGTGTCCAAAACCCAACAGACATGAATTTGAAGGGGAGGAAAACCAGTCCCCGGCCTTCTACCACGAATCGGTCGGGGGGCTCAGGGCTTGTGGGTGGCCGGGACGGGTGTGGGGCGTGGGGGGGGGTTGTGGGTGCGGGTGTGGGGCTGGCACCTGCGGCTGACCCTCTGTGAGCCCCGTCTCTCCAGGGTGGCCGGGTGGTCTTCATCCAGGGGCATCCACCCTCCCCACCCCCCAGCCAGCGGTGGCCTGGCCCTGACCGCAGGGGCCTGGCTGGGTGGCAACCGCAGCCGTTTTGGGGGTGGCTGGGAACCTGGGGGGCGCCCAGGGCAGCAGTTGCTGAAATCCTCCCGGCCAGGGCCAGGCTGGTGAGCGAGGCCCCGACCCCCTCCCACGCCCGCTGGTGGATCTGCGGAGGGGGGCGACATGGACACCCGAGGGCGTGGACACCCCAGACCCCGAGGGCGCGGACACCCCAGACCCTGAGAGTGCGGACACCTCAGACTCAGACCCCGAGGGCGCGGACACCCCAGACCCTGAGCGCGGTGACCCGGAGACCCCGAGGGCGCGGGCACCTGAGGGCGTGGTGACCCCGAGGGCGCGGTGACCCCCGAGGGCGCGGACACCTGAGGGCGCGGTGACCCCCGAGGGCGCGGTGACCCCGAGGGCGCGGACACCAGAGGGCGCGGTGACCCCGAGGGCGCGGTGACCCCGAGGGCGCGGTGACCCCGAGGGCGCGGACACCTGAGGGCGCGGTGACCCCGAGGGCGCGGTGACCCCGAGGGCGCGGACACCTGAGGGCGCGGTGACCCCGAGGGCGCGGTGACCCCGAGCGCACGGTGACCCCGAGCCCTGAGCGCGCGGTGACCCCGCCGCCGGCCCGGGGCTCGGCGCCTCCGCCGTCCGGGCGGGTCCCTGGCTGCGGCGTGGACCGGCGGGACGTCCGGTCGGGCGCTCGTCCCCGCCCCTCCGCCGCCGGGCCCGGCCGCCCCGCGGCGCTTACCTGGGTGTCGGCCGCCGCCGCTCGGGTCCGGCCGGCGGGCCGGGGTCGCCGCGGAGGGACGGCCGGCCCGGCCCGGGCTCCTCCCCTGCCGCCGGCCGGGGCGCGCGCCCCTCTCCGGGGGGCCGGGGGCCCGGGAGCTCCGGGCCCAGCGGGAGAACCGCGCGCCGGCCTCGGGCTGCGCGGGACACAAGTTTCCGCCCAAGTTGGCGCCCGCGGATCTCAGTGCGGGGCCCGCGGCCTCAGTGCGGGGGCGCCGCCGCCTCCGCCCCGGCCCCGCCCCGAAAGCCTGACCCCGCCCCGAAAGCCTGACCCCGCCCCTCAGCCCCGCCCCGGGATCCGTCCCTCAGTCTAGGCCACACCCCGGCCACGCCCCCGAGGGCCAGACCCCGCCCCCAAGTCCGGCCCCGCGATCTCTCCCTCCACCGCGGCCCCGCCCTCTGCCCCGCCCCTGTCCGCCAGATCCCGCCCCTTAGCTGGGCCCTGGGAGCCTGTCCCTCAGGCCTGCCCCGCCCCCTCCAGACTCCTCCCCCAGCTCCACCCCAGGATGCTGTCCCTCCACCTAGGCCCCGCCCCAACCCTCCAGACTCCGCCCCTCAGCCCGGCCCGGGATCTGTCCCTCTACTCAGGCCCCACCCCCGGCTGTCAAACCCCGCCCCTCAGCCCGGTCCCCTCCAGACCCTGCCCCAGCTCCACCCCCAGGATCCTGTCCCTCCACCCAGGCCCCACCCCGTCCTTCCAGGCCCGCCCCTCCGGCAAAGCCCCGCCCCTCAGCCCAGGCCCCGCCCCCGCTCAGGCCCCGCCCCACGACCTGTGGCGCACGGCAGCGCCAGGCAGAGCGGCCAGAGCGGCCTGGGCCCTGCGGTCCTCGTGGTGGCCCGGCTGCAGGGCCCGGGCTCAAGGCAGGCGCTCCACCGCCCGAGCCAGGCGCCACGGCTGGGGTTCCGGGGACGTCCCTGCCCGGGCTGGCCTCGAACCGCCGTCCTCGGAGCTCAGCCTCCTGCGCCCGGCGGACTCTGATTGTTATTATTGTTGTTGTTGTCATCGCAGAGCCTCCGCGGGGGCGCGGCCCCAGCAGCAGCGGCCTGTCGGCGTCTCCTTCCCAGGTCTGAACGGTGGTCAGCAGGCAGGCGGCTCGGAGAGCCCGGCCGTGCATGTGGGGTTCAGAAACTGCCAGAAACGGCCAGGGCCTGGATCCCGCGGGTAACCGGAGCCTGGATCCTGCAGGTAACCTGAGCCTGGACCTGGATCTTGTGGGTAACCTGAGCCTGGATCCTGCAGGTAACCTGAGCTTGGATCCTACAGGTAACCTGAGCTTGGATCTAACCAGAGCCTGGATCCTGCAGGTAACCTTAGCCTGGATCCCGCAGGTAACCTGAGCCTGGATCCTTCAGGTAACCTAACGTAGGTCAGGTTTTCCTACAGTCCCAGGAGTTCCCTCCCTGGTGGGGTTTTAATGAGGGGTCTGGAAAGGCCTCCGTGGTAACAAGGAAGGGATCAGGACCTCCTGGACACACCCCCCACAGCCCTCCGGCTTCACACTGGAGAGCCCCGGGTAAGGCCCCGGCACCCCCAGGTGCCTTGGGTGGAGGGAGGGCAGCCTCTTCTCTGGACAGCAGCTAAGGCAGAGGCGGGGGGGGGGGGGGGTCGGGGGTGTGTGGACAGAGTATTGGGGGTCCTGGGAGGGCAGAGGGGAGGGGGTTGTGGGTGACTCACGGCTGGCTGGCCACACAGGCAGGGGCTTTTATGGCTACTAAAGTACAGGTGCTCCATGGGATGGCAGAAATGCCAGGCGTTGAGATGGGTCTCTTAACTCCTGGGCTCAAGCCACCCTCCCGCCCCATCTGCCGGCCCCATGGACCCCGGTGCTGCGGGTGGGGGGAAGGGGGTCTGTGCAGCCTCCGCCCGGAGGGGTGTCCTGCCCTGGACAGACATGAGACGCTGTCCACCAGATCTCCTCACGATCCCAGGAGGCTGGGCGCATCCCCCCCAGGATGGAGGAAGCCTCGAAGTTAACAAAATGCCCGCAGTTGCCGCCAAGCCACAGGACGGAGACCCGGGGAGGGCGGACCAGCCCCCGAGGGCTGGGGAGGGGGAAAACAGGACCCCTGGCCCCCAGGAGCACCTCCCGGTGGACCGGCCTGCCAGGGCCCCTGGGGTCTGGACACCTGGGAAGAGGGCGAGGTGCTTGAAGTCCAGTGGGACGTGTAGATGAAGGAGTCACTTGTGGGTGAAGACCCCGGGAAACAAGGCCGGGAGGGTCTCTAGAAGATATGTGCACCCCATGGCCACCACCGCCCAGAGGTGGAGGCCACCCAAGGCCCGCAGATGGAGGAAGAGACAAACCAGAGGTAGCGTCACACGGAGTCGTAAAAAGGAAGGGAATGGGGACACAGCTGACACCGCGAGGCCAGGCTTCCCCCCCGCACAGATCTCAGCCACCAGTCGCCGGGATTACAGGTGTGAGCAGCACCCGGCTTTTTTTTTCGGCCTTCTTTCGTCTGAATGTTTCAACTTAGGTTGAAATTTCCTGCACATCGTCTGCGCCTGGAGTGAAATCTAGGGTGAATATTGTATTCAAATGCGGTGAAGTTTCGAAGAATAAGCAGGACTGCTTTCCTTGGCAGCCGAAATTTCTGGTCATGGTCAGGTGTGAGAGGCCACGGTCTCGTTCCGCTCCGCTGTTAGGAGAAAATTCTTCCCCCCTGAAGGAGGAAATGGTTGTATTTAACAGAAGCTAGAGCTGGGGATGGACACCCAGCCCTGGGCCGGGGAGAATTCCAAGGACATCAGAGGGATTCCCCGCCCCGGGGGCTCCCCAAGCCGCAGGCTGGTGTCCAAGGCTGCGCAGACGCTCCACGTTGCCCGGAGATCCGCGATCTGGTGGCCACGCCCGAGCTGCGCAGATGCTCTCCCCCCCCTTTTTTTTAACACCGTACAATAAAAGGACAACAGGGCCAGTGCTGTACTCACGCCTGTCATCCTAGCTACTCAGGAGGCTGAGATCTGAGGATCGCGGTTCAAAGCCAGCCTGGGCAGGAGAGTCTGTGAGACTCTTTTATTCTCAATTAGCCGCCAAAAAGGAGCTGGAAGCGGAGCTGTGGCTCAAGTGGTAGAGCACGAGCCTTGAGCCTCTGAACAAAGCCCAGGGACTGAGTTCAAGTCCCAGGACCAGCACCAAAAAAAAAAAAATAATAGGGAAACAGTAGCATTTCCAAAATCTGCAGCCACCAACACCAAGTGGACAGAACCCACTGGAGATGTGGCCAGGGCTGTTCCCACGAAGAAGACACAGCCATACACTCTGTTCAGCGTGACCAGGGCCGTTTACTTTTGAAAATGTCTTCGGAGTCCAGGCTGGCTTTGAACTCTCAATCCTGCTGCCCCGCGCTCGGCTGTGGCCTGTGGCGGATGCCGTGGACGGGGGAAGGCAGCGGGGAATGCTGTCTCGTGGCTCTCTGCCGGCCCCTTGGGACGGTCAGACGGGGCGGCCTCGAAAGAAAGGAGCGGAACATGGCTTTTAAATAACTTTATAATTTCCCGACGGATTTAGTTTGTGAATAAAAAAAAGAAGAGGAAAAAGAAGAAAAACAAAACACCCTGAACAACGTGTTTACAATAATGGTCAAGGCAGAGTGGAACAGAACACAATGTTTCTGTGACGTGAGCCGGTCAGAGACACGCGCGCCCCAAGGCCCCCACGTTCCCCCTGCCCCCGGGACCCAAGCTACAGGGAGCCAAGCACAGGGGGCGGGGGGCAGCTCCCCACTAAAGTGCAACGTGCCTCTCACGGAGCAGCCGCCGGGCCTGCTGCGTCTGGACGGGCGCAGGACTGGTGGGGTGCGGAGGAAGGGCGGGGCGGGGCACCAGCTCACTCTGGCCAGGGGTGGGGCCTCGCGCCTGGCGCTGGTCACCTCCTTTCCTGCCCAGGGTGGCTCTGGGAGCCCGGGCGCCGGCCGGGGCCGTGGTGAATGGCATAGCACCAAGTGGGCAGCAGGAGGGGCTGTGGCCAGCAGGAGGGGCCGAGGAGCCCGGGCTGCCACACAGTATTAGGCACACTGGGCTGGGACCGACATGGGGGTGAGGGTGGTCCGGGGCGGGGGGGTCACCAACTTGGAAGTCTTTCTGCCCAGAGGTCCCGAGGAGGTACAGCGGGTTCCTGGCAGGGGTGGGGCGCAGGCCCACGGCTCGGCCGGTCCCTGGGCAGTGGGCGCCCACCGGGAGCGTGGTCATGGTGTGCCAGGGGCTGGCACGGCCGGCGTGGGGGGGGGGGGGCTGGCTTCCCTGCAGCCGGAGTCCTTCATTCACGCGATCGCCCTGCACCCTGCATGGCCGACACGCCGCGCGGCTTCAACGTCTGCAGCTCTACGTCTACTTTTTAATAGTTTAATATGCTCAACAACGGACACAATGGAACCGCCCCGATTCTCTGAGCCACACGGACAACACGGACAAGCGGGGACGGAGGAGGAGGGTGGGACAGAGATCCACTCCCCGAGTTCACCCCTAAAAACCGCTGCTCCCCAAAAGGGGCAGGAGGAGGAATACCTAAGACAAGGCCACGGCACTCGCCACACACGTCGGGAAGAGGACACACGTGGTTCACGGTTTGACACTAAAACGTTGGAGAGAGTTTTTGCTTAAAAAGAGTCGGTAGGACAGCCATTTTGTTCAGAAGGATTTCGGGCTCCCGCGAGGCCCCGTCCTGAGCAGCCCGCGCTGGCAGTGATGGAGACCCTTGCGCTGGCCTCCGTCCCCCCGCGTGGGGACCGCGGCGGGAGGTGAGGCGGGCTCGGGGTCACTGATGTCCTGGACAGGGGGCGTGGGGGTGGGGAGGGCACAGGCAAGGCCGGGAGCAGCAGGGCTCTGGGTCCAGAGGCCACTCCTGGCCGTGGGGGGGGGGGGGGTAGGGGCCCCGCAGGGCCAGGGCAGACCTGTGCTGAGGGGTGGGCAAGACACCAGCTCCTCGTGGACAGCGGCCGGGGTGCAGGTCTTCAGGGGCGCCGGCGGTGGGGGAGGGTGCGTGGCAGCAGGAGGGGGTCTCGGGCTGGCGGGTGCGCGTAAGTGCGGGCCCGATAATGGCCTCAGCCCAGGAGGGGCCTCTCGTGGCCCTCCCCACGCACAGGCGGCCATGCGCGGTACCATGGAGCCAAGCACTGCCCAGATCCCTTCATGCCGGCTGCCCGCTGGAGCAGGACCAAGGGGGCTCCCTGCGGGGTCCCGGAGCCGCTGCCCAGCTGTGCCGAGCATCCGACCGTCCGACCGCTGTCCGTCCCGCCAGCCCGCCTCTCGGGATGAGGGCTGCGAACCTGGACCAGGCTGTGGGGTGCGTGGTCTCCCTGGAGCCTGGTGGGGCTTGGAGGCTGGGGTACTCCTGGCCGCCCAGCCTTCCACCGCTGACCCCCACGGGCGCCGCCCCAGCCCCCAGCACAACGCCGGGGTGGCACACATCCCGAGCCGCGTGACTGGCGAAAGACTCTTCTGGAAAAGTGCCCCGTGCTCTGACTCAAGGGCGTCTCGAAGCACCCACGCCCCGGCCCAGCTCTCAAAGTGGTGCCCAGCACCGGGCACACAGTCAACTGGAGGATGGGGGGGAGGGGAGGGACACATTCACTGTGCCCAAAGAAGGTTCCAGGCGTGGCACAAGGCTGCCGTTCTGACGTGCGGGTGAAGAGGCAGCGAGGACGGTGGGCACGGGGCAAGAGCCTGGGGCAGGCCGCGGAGAGCATTCTGGGGGTCCGGCATCTTCCTGGGGCGGGCAGCGGAGAGCATTCTGGGGGTCCACCATCTTCCTGGGGCGGGCAGTGGAGAGCATTCTGGGGGTCCGGCATCTTCCTGGGGCGGGAAGTGGAGAGCATTCTGGGGGGTCTGGCATCTTCCTGGGGCGGGCAGTGGAGAGCATTCTTGGGGTCCGGCATCTTCCTGGGGCGGGCAGTGGAGAGCATTCTGGGGTCTGACATCTTCCTGGGGCGGGCAGTGGAGAGCATTCTGGGGGGGCCTGGCATCTTCTTGGGGCGGGCAGTGGAGAGCATTCTGGGGATCCGGTATCTTCCTGGGGCGGGCAGTGGAGAGCATTCTGGGGTCTGACATCTTCCTGGGGCGGGCAGTGGAGAGCATTCTGGGGGGGCCTGGCATCTTCTTGGGGCGGGCAGTGGAGAGCATTCTGGGGATCCGGCATCTTCCTGGGGCGGGCAGTGGAGAGCATTCTGGGGTCCGGCATCTTTGTGACACCCAGGGCTGGGCTGGCACGGCACACACTCAGCTCCCTCGGCCTGGCGGCACCCCGCGGGAACAGCAGGGTGCGGGTGGGGGGGCTCCTGCCCTGTCCTTGGCACCCTCCTCCCGTTTTGGGAGAAAGCACCTGCGGCCACGCTAGACGGAGGGAGGGAGAGGGGTGGGCTGTGGCCCCGCCCCCGCTGG
This sequence comes from Dipodomys spectabilis, assembly GCF_019054845.1. Classification (NCBI taxonomy): domain Eukaryota; kingdom Metazoa; phylum Chordata; class Mammalia; order Rodentia; family Heteromyidae; genus Dipodomys; species Dipodomys spectabilis. Next base: position 288,967 of record NW_024871198.1, on the reverse strand, counting down.
GGGCTCCTCAGGGAGACCAGCGACACCGGCCCATCAGAGACCCATCAGAGACTACACCGGAGGCAGAAGGCCCGGGCAACGGGTGGGAGACGCCGCACTCACGCTTCTTCGCGGAGCAGCAGGCAGGGCGTGCTTCGGAGGGGAGGGTCCGACGCCTGCTGCAGGCTGCCCCCGCCGGGCGGGCGGGCGGGCGGGCAGAGGGGTCAGCAGGACTCCTCCAGGGCATTGACCACCTGCTCCAGGATGTCGGGGCAGTGGTCGGCGATCTGCTGGAGGATGGCGTTGGCGAACTCCTGCAGCTCCGCGTTGTCGCGCTCACCCTTCTCCAAGGCGCTCTGGAGCTGGAAGGCAAAGGCGGGGCGGCTTCAGGCCCGGGCCATGGAGGATTGGGGTTCCTCACCGGCCCATGTAACCCCCCCCCCCTACGCCCGCCGTGTCTGAAGTGTTGGGGAAGCTGGGCAGGGGCGGCCTCTCCACGCACCCTGCTCCCTGCCCTGGGGGGACTGAAGCCCTTCTGGCCTGCTCCACCACCTTGGGCCTAGTGGTTTTCCCCCCAAAAACCCTGACTTTCCTTTAAGCATTTGGGCCCAATTTCCTGAGTGCCTACTGTATGCCGTGAAAGCGAATGGTGGCCGGGGGCACCGTGAGGCCGGGGCAGAGGTGTGGCGCGTGAGGGGGAGGTGGGAGGCAGGAACCTGGGCAAGAGTGGAGACCCTGTCTTAAGAATCATCAGTAAGCCGGGCGCTGGTGGCTCACGCCTGTAATCCTAGCTACTCAGGAGGCTGAGATCTGAGGATCGAGGTTCAAAGCCAGCCCGGGCAGGAGAGACCGTGAGACTCCTATCTCCAATAAACCACCAGAAAACCGGAAGTGGCGCTGTAGCTCAAGTGGTAGAGCGCTTGCCTTGAGCTGAAGAGCTGAGGGACAGCGCCCAGGCCCAGAGTTCAAGACCCACGGCCGACAAAAAAAAAAAAAAAAAAAAAAATCACCAGTAAAACCCAAGGCTGGAAGTGTGGCTCAGCAGTACAGCGCCTGCCTCGTGGGCACAAGGTGCCCAGTTCAAACCCCAGTAACCACGCCCCAGAAAGGAATGAGGCTCTGACTCATGCTACATTACACATAGCTGCTGAGCCGGGCACCAGTGCTCATGCCTGTAATGCTGGCTAGCTACTCAGGAGGTTGAGATATGAGGATCGTGATTCAAAGCCAGCCCAGAAAAGTCCGTGAGACTCATCTCCAATGAACTACCAGAAAACTGGAAGTGGCGTAGTGGCTCAAGTGGTAGAGCATGCGCCTTGAGCTGAAGAGCTGAGGGACAGTGCCTAGACCCCGAGCTCAAGACCCACAACCGACCAAACCAAAAAATTAAAAAATCCTGCTTAGCCAGGTGCCAGTGCTCATGCCTGTCATCCCAGCCACTCAGGAGGCTGAGATCTGAGAATCGTGGTTCAAAGACAGCCCTGACAATAAAGCCTGCGAGATAATTCCTTTTGTATATGACATCCAGACTACACAAACCAGAGACAGAAGGGGGACCCCTGGTGTCTAGGCATGAGGGGTGTTTGGGAACTGGGAGTCACTGCTAGGGAGCACTGGCTCCTCTGGGGTGGATTAATGATGAGGACGGCTTGGAATGGATTATGGTGATGTTTGCACAACTGGAAACATGCCCAAACTACTGACTGCTAGAGAAATCTACTGGCAACCGGTGAACTGTTTGCTGTGTGAATTACAGCTCCTACAACCGTACAGAAACCTTGCCCCTGGACCACGCCACAGACCCAAGCCAACCTCTTTATTTTTCTGACCGTGCACTCTGAGGACTGTGTTATCAGCTTTCAACATAGACACAGGCAGACATCTTGCTTCCCTTCTGGTTCTCCTAGGTCAGATCTGAGCATGTGGCTCTCATGCTGTTCTTTAAGGACGCAGAAGGCTTCTTATTCTCCCTGGCTTTTCAAATAGGTCCCATCCTCAAACAAGGCACAGACGAATCAAGCTCACAGTTACCCACAGGCCTCCGAAGCCGAAGGGTGAGTGTGTACCTGCTTGTTCTGGCCTGGCCTCTTACACCTAGCTATGTAGGCAGCATTGGAAGGCTTGGATAAAAAGAGCTCTGGGTAACCACCAGAAGATGATAGAAACTTAAAAAAAAATTTGTGCCATTTCTTCTTTTACCTTATACAAGGACAATAATCTAGGAGTTTCACAATCTGCTGTTTCAAATGTAGAACACGCCAGATTATTCCCACCCTAGCAAGAGCCAGATCATTGGTAATTGGTAAAGTCCCGGAGATGAGCATGTCTTTGGAAGAAGCAGTAGGCAGGTGGGGAGGTGAACAGGAAGTAGACAGCTCACTACTCAGGTTTCTAGGGTCGGGGCATGGGCCAGCGGCGGGAGCCCCACCACCAGGGTGTCCACTGGCCACCCCAGGCCAGCCTCAGCCGACTCATCCAGTGACTCGTTTACCCCCAAAGCTCAACAGCTCCCCAAAGACAAGGAGAGATCCACACTACTAACCTGGTAAAAACCTGTTTCCCTCCCAGACCTTCGTCCGGAGGCTGTCCAAGCACGTGATAACGTATAGCAAGTTGACTGTGTCCCTGACCCCTCTCTATGTCTGTCCTTTGAGACACATAAGGCAGTGGCTCTGGGGGAGGAGTCTGGGGGAGCAACTTGGAAGACTATCCATGACCTCCCATCGGGGAGGGGTGGTAATTTTTGGGGGTGAGGGATGGGAAGGTGCTGGTGGAAATTCACTGTTTCAGCTCCGGCAGGCAGAGTTAAGCGCAAGTGGGTGGGTATACGGAGCACATCCACCATCCTGGAGAACGGTGTACCGAGCTCTTGAAAACAGCTGTAAGCTGTCATTCTCACCAGAAAACAAACGCAATGCATGCCTTTCCACGCCAGCCCCAGAGAGTCCCCCCGGGCTGTGTGTAATTCCACAAATGACCCGTATAGTGCACTTTTTTGGTGGATTGAAGAAACAAATGGGAACTGATACGTCAGTTAAGAAATGGTTTCTGGAACCGTGTCCTTCCCATGGAGCTGCCAAAGGCCACTCCTGGAGTGTCGGCCCACGGCAGTGCCGACCTTTGCCAGGCTCGGGTCAAAGGTCGGCTGAGACTCACCTGTTCCTGGGTCATCTTCTGCAGCTCAGTCTCCCAAGCTGCCCGGTCGCCGTCCGCGTGGTAGGAGGCTGGTGGAGTGAGCCCGCGGAGGATCAGGGGGTCTCGGTCATGGCAGAGGGCTGTCAGGTGTCCGATGTACAACTCTAGCTTGCTTCTATTTTGGTCAAGTTCTAACAGGGGCTGGATGATCTGAAGTAGCGGGGGGAGGAGAGTCAGGGTCAGTCAGAGATGAGATGTTCAAGTGCTCTGCTACGCCAGAGACCAGCCAGGGACTGAGCACCCAGCTCCGAGATCACGGCCCTGGGCGCCCATCCCAGGTGGAGAACTCTGAATACTGGCGGGTCGCTGGGACAAGATGCAGCCCCAGAGGCCCCGAGGCACCCCCCCCCCCCCATCCTCTTTTCCTGTCATGGTGAGCAAGTTACAAAGTGACTGCTGGTCTGGAAGACGGGAGGAGAGCTCGCCGCCCAGGCTCAGCCCCCTCTCGTTCACAGTGGCTGTCAACGCCTCTCCCAAAGGGCCCAAGAAATCCTTCCAGGACACCCAGCCGGACTCTCAGCCACAGGCCCGGAAACTCCCTCACGTCTAGCACCCGTTCTGCTCTGAACGTCTTTCTTTTCTGTCCTTCACCCTGATGAATCCCAAGCCCTCCCCGCCCCACCCCAGAGCCCACTGACGGCCGGGCACGGGGTGCTGAGGAAGAGTCAGGCTGGAGGGAGAGTCAGGCAGCAGGAGCCCTGAGCACAGCGGCTGGCCCTGGAACCAGCCACCCTGAGCGTTCCCAGGGCTTCCGGCGGGAGGGCGGGCATTTTCGTGAGGATACTCCCCGATACATCCTGGCTGAGAGCTCACGGATGCAAGGGTCCGCCCGAATGGGCCCTGGTACTTAGTGCCTTCAACGGTGACACCGAGTACTTTGTGGATCCCAGAGAGAACGATCCTGAGTTCAGGGTTTAGGCCTATGGAGTATAACGTGGTATCGAGTCTGGGGCCTGTCTGGACCCAGTAGACTCAAGTGTACTTTAATTTTCATCCTGGATCAAAACCCCATTGCATGCAACCCACCGCCAGAATGCTTAGTCTTTCTTATCCCATCAAAGGGAAATGGTTACCAACAAAACAAAGCCAGGATTGGTGGCTCACGCCTGTCATCCTAGCTACTCAGGAGGGTGAGATCTGAGGATCCCAGTTCATGCCAGCCCAGGCAGGAAAGGCCTTCTCCCAATAAACCACTCAAAAAACTGGAAGTGGCGCTGTGGCTCAAGTGGTGGAGCGCTAGCCTTGAGCTGAAGAGCTGAGGGACAGCGCCCAGGCCCAGAGTTCAGCCCCACGATTGAGAAAAACAAAACATAGTCACGTAAGCATCTGGAGGTCTGTGACCCCGTCCCACCAGCACAGTCCCGCATCTGCCCATTAAAAGTCACTTTGGCCTCTGGAATATGTGAGCCGTATCAGTCAAGAGAAATGCCCTTATCTGCCCTCCTCCCTGACCCCCCGCCCTCCCCCCCCACCCCCGGCCTGTCTCTCTCTTTTTTTTTGTTAAAAAAATGTACTCTTTATTTGGTTTATGTAACTGTAACCCCTCTGTTCATCACCTTTACAATAACAGTAAATAATTTTTAAAAAACTAAATTTAAAAATATAGATAAGTATGGAGGTAGTCTGAGCTGTTGTTCTGATAGTAGTCTAAATAGGCAGAACTACTGCAATGAGAGCATTTCCATGAAAGGAAAAAAGATAAAGACATAAAAGGTAAACAACAAAGACTGTACACACTTATGGTGCCAAAAGGAAACGAAGTCATGTTCAGAGAAACATACAAAGAACCTATAAAGGGCCTTGTATTTGTCTTTTGTTGTTGTTGTTGCTATAAAAGTTACCTGAGGCATGTAAGCCTATAAAGACAAAAAGGGTTTATTTAGCTCATTGTTTTAGGGGCTGGAAGTCCAAATAGCAAATCCAATGTTGAGAATTGGAGCACAGAAAACCAGACTGACTTGTGGTGACCTACCACCAAGCAAATTCTCCCCAGGCCTTTTTACAGTGTCTCTCTCAAGCTGCAATGGAAGGGAGGTTCACAATGATCTCCACTCTTTACAAAGCATTTTTTTTTTCATGTTGCAAAATATGGAGACTTTGTCATTGCTGTAGGGCAAGCATCCTTGAGAGTACGGAGGAAACAAAGTAAATCTGGGCTATAGCCAGATTTCTCACAGAGAACCAGAACGTGGTTCACAGTGAAGCGTCTCTCAAAGTCTGTTCCTTTTTCTGCTTTCTTCTTGCTGTTAATTTCCTAGTAACCATAGGCTTCAACTATAGCCTTCATTCACTGAAGTCACTGAAACCATTGCACCATAGTTTCTGCTCAACATCTTCTCTTTCCACATCTCTTAGTGTATGCATCAACCCTAGATTATCATTGGTTTGTCAGAAGTCTGTTTTCCTTTAGCTGGGTCTCTCTATGCATTAGTTGCAGCTCTAAATTTCTCAAGAGGAATTTGATACAAAGCTTACACAAAGAGAGAGGAGACAGCAGGTTGTCGTTCTCTGAACTACATTGACTTTGTCCACCCTTCCTTTGACTGTGCATTTTGGGGAAAGGCCCCAAGTTTTGAGGTAGGGTCTCCCCTAGGCACCCCAGGCTGACCTCCAACGAGTGGTCCCCCGCCTCTCAGAGTCTGGGGCTACACGTGTGCGTCACCGCACCCGGCAGCGCAGCTTCTCTTCTCCGGGGCGGGGCGGGGGGCTGCGTGGCCGTGGTCGGCAGCAAGCGGGCCCTGGCGGGTTGCGGCGTGGGTTCAAGGACTGGTCCGAGGCCGTCTCAACCCAGAGGCAGATCTGCGTTGGCGTGCAATCTCACACCCTGCCAGTGGTGCAGAACTGCCTCGCGGCACAGGGCCGAAGTCAGGAGGGCGGGCGCTGGGAACACCGCCTGGCTCGGCCCCTGGGCCTGCCACGACTACCAGCAAGCCGCAGGGCCTGCGCTTTATGGGGTGGTAATAACCCACGTGCCGTCACCGCCTGGCTCGGTTCCTGGGCCTGCCACGACTTACCAGCAAGCTGCGGGGCCTGCGCTTTATGGGGTGGTAATAACCCACGTGCTGTCACTGCTGCGGCTCTCCGGTCATCATCAACTTGCTTTTTTTGTTTGTTTTTCCCACCTATCTTGGAATAAAGCTAGTCTTGGGAGGGCTGCAGATACACATTTTCAGCACGGTTATTCTGGAGTTGGGAGTCTCACAATTTTTTTCTGCCTAGGCTGGACTTGATCCACATCTCTGGATCTTGTCTCCTGAGCAATCAGGATTACAGGCACCTGACATTACAGCCCAGCTTTTTAAAACCAGAAGTGTTTGTGTGCTAGCACCAGGGCTTGAACTCAAGAGATCTAAGAGTCTCTTTTGTCTTTCTTGCTCACGGATGGAGCTCTATCACTTGGGCCACACCTCCAGCCCGGCTTTTTTTTTTTTTTTTGCCAGTCCTGGGGCTTGAACAGGGCCTGGGTGCTGTCCCTGAGCCTCTTTTGTGTTCAAGGTTAGTGCTCTACCAGTGCAGTCACAGTGCTACTTCTGGCCTTTTCTGAGTTGTTTATTGGCGTTAGCCTCACAGACTTCTGCCCAGTTTGGCTTCTTACCATGATCCTCAGATCTCAGCCTCCTGAGTAGCTAGGATTACCAGTGTGAGCCACGGGCACCTGGCTCAGCCTGGCTTTGAGTTAAGTGGAGATGGAATCACCTGGTTGTTTGGGCTGGCTCTGAATCACAATCCTCCATCCAGGTCTAAGCCTCCTGAGTAGCTAGGATGACAGGCATGAGCCACCAGCGCCCGTGTCTAATGGAAGTATTCCATGCGGATCTGAGGACTGGCAGGCACATGGTGAAGGAGTGTGTCAAAAAGCGAAGTCAGTGATAAATGCTGGGTCAGTGCCTGGAGGGCCTAATGCCACGAATGCTACATCAAAAGATAGCCACCATGTGACCAAACTGAACATGTTTGCTTGACACCAGGGTGTCAAAAGCAGATCTGGGTCACCTCATTTCCTAGTCACGCGGAAGGAGCTCCGGCAGCAGAGGCCCTTCCTGGGCTTGCCCGAGTCCTCCTGGTTCTGGAATTTGTGCCTCCGGTCCTGACAGGGAGCAGCAGGGCTATAGGTCCAGTGCTGCAGGGTTTCAATGAGGTCTTGCTAACAAGTGTTTTGTCTTAAATCCTGAATTTTTACCAAGAAGAACAAGGCATCTGTTTTGCGTATCTAAACACTAAGTCCCATCTGTACACAACTGTGGTTTCCTGACATCACCAGTAGCCGGCGACGCAGCCCAGCTACACCTCAATCAAGTGCATCATTAAGTACATCCCAGAAATACTGACTGCAGATCTAGATCTTACCCACCACGGGTAACTGGGAGGTGGGGGGTTCTAGAAAGTACAGTAGGCCTGTCTGGGTCACTGGGACCCAGACAAGTGGCAGCTCAGAGGATGACATGCTGGGGCGCAGGGGAGGAAGGCTGGGAACAGCTCCCGGCATACAAGGACGGCAGAGTGAGTAGGAAACAGACAACGATCCTTCCGGAAATAGCTTTTCTGTGTGACGCCGGGGACTGAACCAAGGACTTGGCGTACGCTAGGCGCATGCTAGAGTGCTCTACTACGGGTCTACATGCACTGCGAGCCCTCACTCGTATTTTCAGGCACTAAGAATTTTTTTTTTGGGGGGGGTGTCCGGTCGTGGGGCCTGAACTCTGGGCCTGGGTGCTGTCCCTCAGCTCTTCAGCTCAAGGCGAGCGCTCTACCCTTTGAGCCACAGCACCACTTCCGGCTTTTTCTGCTTATGTGGTGCTGAGAACTCGAACCTAAGGCCTCAAGCATGCAAGGCAAGCGCTCTACCACTGAGCCACCTGCCCAGCCCCATGAGTAAAAATCTGTATGGTGTCGTGATGGTTGTGGCACACTTCAGAAAGGGCGAGACCCCCTTTCTTAGAACCTGCAGCTGCACCGTGCTAAGCAACCAACGGCAGCTGAGGGCTCAGAGCCAGGGGTCACAGGTGTGGCCCCAGGAGCACCTGCCGGGGCAGGGCGAGGCCCTGAGTTTGAACCCCAGAACCGCCACCACCACCAAAACACAGCCCCGGGCAAGAGGCTGAGCAGGAGGACCAGGAGTCTGACACTGGCCTAGAACATCAGAGCGCAGCACAATCAGGGAATCGTGCAGTAACTGCAAAGAGTGAAGTTGGCAGCACAGGGCTGTTACAAGTCACTCTATGGCAGAGGAGAAGGGAGGTCGGCGCTCCGGCCTGTCCGCTTTCCTGTCTCCTCGCAAAGCAGCTGGGGCCGTGCTGCCCAGGGCACTGCCATGTTCCTTCCGCGTGGCTGGAAGCCCCACCCCCTGCAGGCTGCACAACACACGCACGCCTGCGGAGTATGGTGGGCGAACTGGCACGCTGACTTTCTCTGGTGTCTTCTTGTACACCGCCTCTAACCCAGACAGTGTTTGTGTGTCCGGGTTTCGCTATGGAGCAGGACGGCCTGGAATTTGTGAACCTCCTGCCTCGGCCTTGTGCAACCATGCCCAGTCCACACTCCGCCCACAGCCATTGGGAAGCTGTCCACTTGGTGTTTGGCCTGGCTACCACTCACCGCAGTGTCCTCTGCCTGGGTTCCGCTGGAAGAGGTCAGCGCACGCCCACATCATTTTAAGCAGTGCAACACCAAGACACAGACATTTAAGGGAGAACTGACCCCACAGGTGTGCTCACCGAGAAACCCAGGCAGCAACGGCAGCATGTGCCAGGCTGGCGTGCATGTATGCAGCGTGTGCCGGACCGGTGTGCATGTATGCAGCGTGTGCGGGCTGGAGGTATGCACCTATCAGCGGCCTGACTATATCCCCTAGGGAGAGAGCTCAAACCCCCAGGGCCTCCGACCACAGGGAGATAGGCCCGAGCCTCCGGTCTGGAAGGGAGAATGTGGACGGTGTCCGGGCAAGTGCCGAGACCAAAGAATCCTTCCACTGCTTCCCGAACACCGTCCCCAGGAAATACTCTGAAAGCCATGAGAACCTTAGGGACTGGCCCTGGGTTCTGACTCTGGGAATTCAGAGTTTTTGCGGTAGACAGAAGAGAAGGTGGTACAGTACAGGGCAGAGCAGTTTAAAACACAAACGATGATGCAGTTATCACTAATTATCGTCAAAATCACGTCAAACCTAAGCTAAAGGCGGTATATTTAGTTAAATTTCTAGTGCCCATTGGATCTATGTCACGAAGACCTTTCCAGGTCATGTAGAAGTCATCCAACATAAGGGTAGTCTACAAGCAGACCGCACCTGAGAAAACTGAGTTGTCTGCCCTGAGAGTTCTCCCCAACATGTAAGGGAGGGAATAGAAAAGTGACCATTAACACATCACACGAGAAAAGACAAAAGCACAGCCACACACAAGAAGCACGTGAGGAAGACAACCAGAGGGCACACCGGGATCACGAATCACAGACTGGGCACACCGGGGTCAGGAATCACAGAGACAGGGCACAGTGAGGTCAGGAATCACAGGGACAGGGCACACTGGGGTCACAGATCACAGGGACAGGACACACCGGGGTCAGGAATCACAGGGACAGGGCACACGGGGGTCACAGATCACAGAGACAGGGCACACAGGGGTCAGGAATCCCAGGGACAGGGCACACAGGGGTCACAGATCACAGAGACAGGACACACCGGGGTCAGGAATCGCAGGGACAGGGCACACGGGGGTCAGGAATCGCAGGGACAGGGCACACGGGGGTCAGGAATCGCAGGGACAGGGCACACCGGGGTCAGGAATCGCAGGGACAGGACACACCGGGGGTCAGGAATCACAGGGACAGGGCACACCGGGGTCAGGAATCGCAGGGCCAGGGCACACCGGGGTCAGGAATCACAGGGCCAGGGCACACCGGGGGTCAGGAATCACAGGGACAGGGCACACGGGGGTCAGGAATCGCAGGGACAGGACACACCGGGGGTCAGGAATCACAGGGACAGGGCACACGGGGGTCAGGAATCGCAGGGACAGGGCACACGGGGGTCAGGAATCGCAGGGACAGGGCACACGGGGGTCAGGAATCGCAGGGACAGGGCACATGGGGGTCAGGAATCGCAGGGACAGGGCACACCGGGGCCTGGGATCGCAGGGACACAGGGCACACTGGGGTCAGGGCACACCGGGGCCTGGCATCGCAGGCATGGGTGGAGTGAGGGTGTGGGACAGCAGTGGGAACAAGCAGGGTGGCTGCGTTGCGGGGGAAGCTGTGCTCACCGTTCTCAACAAAATGGCTGAACTAAGAGCATCTGAGGGGCTAGGCCCAGATCCCCTCCTCCTCATCCTAGGGAGATGACCGAGAGCGGTGCCCGGGGCAGCATGGAATGAAAGAGAGTTGGGTTAGTAGTTAGACACAGGCACAGGCGTAATGCAGCAGAAGAGAGATTCTTGGCTCGCTGGATGAGACCCGAGCTCGGCCAACTACCAAAGTTAGTAAATGGTTATTAAGTCCCATCTCCTCTTTCTGCCTCCCAACATGTCCTGTGAGACGGGCGTGCTCCGGCCGCGTGTGGTCTTGGGCCAGCCTCTCTCCCTGGGCGCCTCCCCATCCCACATTCCTGTTTCTGGTAAAAACTGTTTCAGCTGGGAAGGTGGCTTCGTGGTACAGTGCTCGCCCAGCATGCACGAAGCCCTGGGTTCCAGTCCTCAGTACCACATACACAGAAAAAGCCAGAAGTGGCGCTGTGGCTCAAGTGGCGGAGTGCTAGCCTAGAGCAAAAGAAGCTCAGGGACAGCGCCCAGGCCCTGAGTTCAAACCCCAGGACTGGCAAAAAAATAAAAAAATAGTTTCATGGAAGGGCCTGGAAGCGGGAGGCTGGCGGGGGAGGGCCGCGGACGCCGGGGAGACGTCTCTTTCTGGGCCCACAGCAGGCGCAGGTGCTGAAGTGCAAGGCGCGTCTTCACTAGTAGACACACTCACACTGGGCCACACTGCCAGCGTGTGCAAGACACACTGCTATCCTGCGCCTTCTCACGTGGAGGTGACCACGGGCTGGGACCCCACCCCCCTCCGTGGCCCCGTATTGTTAGAGTGGGTGTGATGGGGATGTTGCCATCTGACTTCTGGCAGTGGGAGGGAGATCTTGGGGGAGGGAGTTCCCTTGGTTCAAAACACTGGAATGGAACACGGCTCCCGTCAGACTCATCAACGTCTCCGGTCCTGAGAAGACGCTGGAGGCAGCCATCCTCCCCCAGAACCTGTGCCGGAGACATCAGGAGGGGGGAAGAAGCCGAGCCGCGGCCACGGCTTTTGACATGTGATCTGACTTAAACTCCAGAGGTAAATTCTACACTGAGCTGTGCCTCACTGAGTCTGAGAGGAAAGAACCTGTTCCCTGCGCTTCTCCCCCACCCAAATAAAGTACTACAGGTTTTTCTTTTCCTCTTGTTTTGTGGTGTTGTCCTGAGGCAGGATTTCACCACTGTGCGGGCCGGGCCAGTCCTTCCTGCTTTCCTCCATCTCCAGGGTGCTGGGATTACAGGAATCTACCACAGTACCCAGCAGGCCCGTTTCATATGAAAGGCAGGACTTCTTTCCAGCTCAATTCAGTAATTCTTTACCATTCTCAGAATTTTCAAGTATCTAACTACTAGGACGGAAGTGAATGGGTGTTTAGAAAGAAGGGCGGGGTGGTCAGAGCTGAAGTGGCTCTTGCTGTTTTCCTGGACCCTGGTCTGCGACACTCATGAAAACCAGCGTGAACGCCGGGGAGCGGCGGCTTACCTGGTCTGGGGAGGGCTTGTGGTTGGTTTGGTTGGAATGGGAGGATTTGAAGTGGCCATCCTCGTAGTTGTCGGCCATTAGCTTCATTCGATTTTGTGTCTGGGAGGAAGAGATTGATATGGTTAACATCTCGGTAAAGTCTCCATGACACGCAGCGGCCAGGGGCCAAGTTCTGTGAGAATCCCGTGAGCGTGGAAGTGAATCCTGTCCACAGGAAGCTCCAGCATGGCGCGCTCCTGAGGAGGCTGCCGTGTTCAGTCGGCGCCACGGACGGTCCCCAGCCGTCCCTCAAGGCCACCGCGCTCAGGGCAGCCAAGGGCAAGCTCAGGGCAGCCAAGGGCGAGCTCACGGGCGTCTTAGAGGGCGTCGCTACACCTGGCACAGCGGCTGCCTGTTACCTACCCACTTTGCCGTTGCAGCCTGAGTGACTAAGGTAACGCTGACAGTACTTGGTTTAAGTCATGTGACCCTGCCTGAGTGCCAGTCCTGTGTGGACAGCTGTCAGGAAGGGGAAGGGCAGGGGAAAGAACAGAAGCTTCTAGAGAATGAACAAAAACATCGTCATGCTGGTCACTTGGTTATGACGCTAGTAGGAAAGTGGACAAAAGTATAGACAGCTGAGTCTGTATGCAGAACATGAGATAACCTTCCGTATCTGTTATCAAGCCTAAGTTCTTTCTAAAAAAACTTAAGAAATCTTAATAAGGCATGTACGAATCCACCTGCAAGGCAGCAAGTATTCCATGTGCTTCTAAGGAATGGACATCACCGTTCACGATGGGAAGAGAAGACCAAAGATGACTTCTTTGATCTGAGTCAGCAAGAACAGAAGCTGCCAGAACCCAGTTCTCCATTCTTAAAGACGGAGGAGCCATCAGAGTCCAGCGCTCTTAAGGCCATATTCAGAAATTTGGCATGAACGGGGTTCCCGGTGCGGTCAGGAAGTCTGTGACGGCTCACGGAGCATGGAGACATGAAGACAGATATGCAAATGACCCAGCTCGGAAAGGGATCTCATATGAGGTCCTCAAGGTAAGATGAAAAAGCAAACGGAGCCGGGCGCTGGTGGCTCACGCCTATAATCCTAGCTACTCAGGAGGCTGAGATCTGAGGATCGCAGTTCAAAGCCAGCCCGGGTAGGAGAGACCGTGAGACTCCTATCTCCAATAAACCACCAGAAAACCGGAAGTGGCGCTGTGGCTCAAGTGGTAGAGCGCTCGCCTTGAGCTGAAGAGCTGAGGGACAGCGCCCAGGCCCAGAGTTCAAGCCCCACGGCCGACAAAAAAAAAAAAAAAAAAGAAAAAGCAAACGGAGTAAGTCCTTCATGTTTTACAGGCATGCTCCCTCCTGAGCACAGCAAGTACCAAGGACACAAGACGGCAGGGAAGAGGGAGGGAGGAAGAGAAACTAGCGAAAGAGACTTTTGTTTTGGTGCCAACAGGACGGTGTCCCTTAGCTCTTTCACTTCAGGCTGGTGCTTTACCACCCTAGCCACACCTCCACGACCCGAAATAAACTTCTTTAGCTCTAACCGTGCATCTGTGTTGAGGTTTCCGTGACTTCTTCAAGGAAAAAGAGTTCATAGTTTTTTCTGTTTCTTTTTTTTTTTTTTTGGGGGGGGGGGTCCGGTTGTGGGGCCTGAACTCTGGGCCTGGGCGCTGTCCCTCAGCTCTTCAGCTCAAGGCTAGCGCTCTACCACTTGAGCCACAGCGCTACTTCCGGCTTTTTTCTTTTTGCTTATGTGGTGCTGAGGAATCGAACCCAGGGCCTCAGGCATGCAAGGCAAGCGCTCTACCACTGAGCCACCTTCCCAGCCCTTCTGTCTCTTCTTCCAAGACAAAAATGTCAACGCTACAGATTGGATAGTGCATGAAAAAATATATACATTAGCCAAGAGCCAGGGTAGTCATTCAAATCCAGGGCTTAAGAGAGAAGGTTTGAAGGCCAAGCTGACTTACGTTCTCATTATTGGCAGAGTTATGGGTGTGGTGGTTATAGGCTCTGTTTACCAGCCTAAGAGAGATGTGATTAATCCTTTAGTGGAGACCTGATGGCAAAGGGACTGAGTTACTGCTGGAACGATCGATCACAGGGACATGACAGGCAGGGAAATGGCAGAGGTGGCTGGCCAGTCCCCTCGTGGATCGGAAGCTGTTCCTCAACCGCCCTGCTCCTTCTCCTGGAGCCACCAGGTCACTCACGGGGGAGACACAGAGGCAGAGCACCATGTGGGCCGTGTGGCGTGCCCTCCCCGCCCCGCTCCCCTCGTTCCGGGCAGGATGGCCTCTTGCAGCTCCCAGCTCCACGCACACACTCTTCATCTACTCATCTGTTCAATACAGAATTCGCAGAACAAATATTCCTTCCCTTCCTCTTCTTTCTGGGCAGTATACACGCTCCGTCTGCGTGTTCAGTGCAGCTGCGGCAGCCACGGCCTGTTCTCCACATGGGATACTCCACGAGGACTGGGGGTCCGACCAATCCCCAGGGGTCCTTCTCCATGCTCACACATTGTTCTGAGACTTCACCTGGGTCCCTGAAGTTCTTCATTGACCCCCGACATCTCCACCCTCTTCCAGTGGCAGCAAGGATGCGGTGACCAGGGCTGTTGGCTGCGTGTGTGCAGACAAGGCTGATGCATAGGAATCAGGAGTGGCTCCATGTCTGGGGGGGAGGGGTGTCCAGTTTTATGAGAAAGACGTTGATGAGTAGTGAAATAATGAACAGTAAGACCTCGGCTTCTCCTTACATTCCATTCCTTTGGCCTGGATTATGTGTACAGTATGACAAGCCTATTCATGTTGGCTTATAACTTGTGTTCTTCTGTTCTGGGCTGTGGATGCTACAGCTCTGCCCCAGTACGTTCCAGACAACTTGCCCTACTGTCCTCTGAGTCCTTAGTAACCTGTGAATGCGACTGAAACACATCAACCGCTCAACAGACATTTCTTTCCTTCTTCTTTTTTTTTTTGCCAGTCCTGGAGCTTGAACGCAGGGCCTGGGTGCTGTCCCTCAGCTCTTCAGCTCAAGGCGAGCGCTCTACCACTTGAGCCTCAGCCCTACTTCCGGCTTTTTCTGTGTCTGTGGTACCATGGAATGGAACCCAGTGCTTGCCAGGCGAGCACTCTACCACTGATCCACCTTCCCAGCCCTGAACAGACATTTCTTAATCAAATAAATTAACCGAAGGAATTTCCAGCTATGTTTGGTTAGTTTTCTTTGGGAGCACCTCAAGGAAGAGGGAGAGAGTCAGACTCTTACAGGGCGAGAATTTAAACGAAATTAGAACTTGCTCCCCTGGGTCAATAATTCCAGCTGGCACTGCCCTCCATCTCTGTCTGTCTGTCCGCCCCATGGAAATATACCACGAAGGACAGGAGCTAGCTGGAAGAAGCTTCACAGGCAGCAAAAAGGCCAAGGAAGGAGGGCATGAGGTTGAGGCCAGCCTGGGCTACGTAGTAAGATCTCTTCTCAAAAACACAATTAATTGGGTTGGGAATGTGGCTCAGTGGTAGAATGCTTGCCCTGGGTTCCATTCCTCGGTACCACATAAGCAGAAAAAGCCAGAAGTGGCGCTGTGGCTCAAGTGGTAGAGCACTAGCCCTGAGCAAAAGAAGCTCAGGGACAGTGCCCAGACCCTGAGTTCAAGCCCCCGGACTGGAGCAAAAAACAAAAACCAAACCAAAATAACACAATTATTTGATGAATTGACACCTGGAACTTGAAGAGTTTAACACTAAAAAGACAGATTCCCATTCTAAAATGTGCAAATGTCGGGTGCTGGTGGCTGACGTCTGTAACCGTAGCTACTCAGGAGGTGAGAAAAGAAAAGGTGTAGGAGCTGGGCAGGTGGCTCAGTGGTAGAGTGCTTGCTAAGCATGCATGAGGCCCTGGGTTCGATTCCTTGGTACCACATGACAAAAGAAAAAGGTCTAAAAAAAAGACAACTACAAACCAGGCTCACCTGTGGCTCATGCCTATTACTCAAGAAGCTGAGATCTGAGAACCTTGAAGCCAACCATGGAAGGCCAATCTAGGAGACTCTGTATTTTGAAAACTTGAACTCTCTTGACTAAACAATTTCTGATTTGTATTAATTAAAAATAAGTATATTACCTAACAGAATTTAAAACCCAATGTTACATAATAAGCAACATCAACCAGAAGCAAGCTAAATGAAGAGACATTTTAACTAGGATGTTTTATATCCAGGTAACAGCAAAAAAAGAGACGAACCCTAGACCAAGGACACCAGTTTATAAGTAGTCCTAAATTCTTCCCTCTGATTCCCTCACACCCAAACAGGTTTACGCATGAAAAGAATATTCACTTACTTATTTTAGGACTTGGTGGATTTCATTTTTTAGGCTTCCTGTAATTTTCCCTTTTATTTCAGAGTATTCTGGGATACATCACTATTTAACGGCATCAACCTCACAGGATGTCTGTTCTTTCAATATAGTCTGTATTTCCCACCAAGAATCTTTTTTATTTTCCTTAGTAGAAAGCAAATTAAAAAAAAAAAATAAAAAAAGCAAATGCCTAGCAAAGTGGCTGTGCGTGAGCCTGTGAGCTCTGTCTCTGCCATCTGACTATGGCTATGGCTGCTGCGAGCCCCGTCTCTGCCATCTGACTATGGCTATGGCTGCCGCGAGCTCCGTCTCTGCCATCTGACTATGACTATGGCTGCCACGAGCCCCGTCTCTGCCATCTGATTATGGCTATGGCTGCCGCGAGCCCTGTCTCTGCCATCTGACTATGGCTGCCGCGAGCCCCGTCTCTGCCATCTGGCTATGGCTGCCGCTTGGTTCTGGGCGTGGACGGTGGAAGTCTCCCTGTCCTTCAGCTGTGTTCACCGAGCGGATGGGATCCTCTCTCTGCTGCCAGAGAGAAGGTACTCCTCTCAATGGCAAATCCCAATTATTCTGCCTCATTTTAACTGAGCGGTGCAGCAGCCTATGTTCTGTGTCTTCAAATATGCGTTAACATGAGGATAGTGAGACATTCAGAATTTTAAACCATAAAAAAAAAAAAATTACAAGAAGTTCTGCTCCATTCCCAACTCTGGAGAGCCGCCCTGGCCAAGTCACGGTAGAAAACTGCAACACAGACTGGTGAGAAGTCCGGGCAGAGCCAACAGCCATCCCTGCCATCAGGTGGGAGCTTCACGTTCCTGCCTTCGCTGGCTCAGCATGCTGTCTGCATTAGGGCTCCCATTCTGGCTGATGAAACTTCACTCTTGTCTTTGAATGCGTTGAGTGCAAGTATCACTTAACTCCACATCTACTCTGCTGGGTCAAAAGAGACCCAAGAGGCAGGAGGAGGGATGCTGGTTCATTTCCCACCAACGTGGTTTGGTGGTGTGAGGGGCGCCACTGGGCAGTTCCTTCTGCTCGATGAGATCTTCAGCCCACTCCAAGTCCAGGGGCAGCAGCTATAAATCATGTCACCTGACAGACGCCCTTCCCACAGGAAGGGGAGGGTACCAGCAGCGGGGCAGGAAACCTGGGAAGATTTACTGGCATTCAGACAAACTCAAGAGGGAGCAGGAAGCTGGGGAGATTTACGAATTAGTTCCTTGTGGCATCAGAAAAGGCAGCAGGCTGACAACAGGAGGGGAACCGGGGTCTGATGCTGGGTGAGAAGGGAGGGAAGAACCTGGCTCTCCTTCACTGCAGCCTCACCCCTACCGCCCCAGCTCCGTGTACTCAGGAGTCCGCCTGGGGGCGGGGTGGGCGTGTGAGCCACGCCGTGTGGAGCAGAGGGGTGGCATTGGAGGGGGAGTTGGAGTGGGGCCTCGCTGGGGTTCGTTTTCACGCACCACTCCCCTGCCCACAAGGAGGAAAATGGGAGAGATTTCTTCTAGCTGCAGAAATCATCCCGCCAGTGGAAAGGCCTCGGCTTCGGTTCAGAATAAATGAAGTGAATAACTGCAGGGCAGTGAGTGAGGAGGTGCGGGTGGCGAGAAGCAGAACAACGCCATGTCTGGCCTAGCACCTCGGCACGTGTCTCAGTCCCCTGCAGGTGGGACCCAAGACCAGGAGGATCTTTGTGAGGGGAATGTCTGTCAATGGAAGGACCTGCTCAGGGGACGGGGACGTGAGGCTGGCGGGAGACTGCCTGCCCTGGCAGCTGCCCCAGCAACCGCGGAGTGCTGCCTCCTGCCTGTGTGTGGCCCTGTGAGGCAGGAGAGCCGTGGATGTGCCCATGCCCATCTGAGAAGGAGCCAGCGGCGAGGACGGACACAAGCGCACGCAGCCCAGGGTCAGCCTGCGGCTGGGCCCGTGCTGCCTCTCCACCCCGAGGCCCAAGGGCCTGCGTAAGCAGTCCAAAGTATACACACGGGACAGAGGTGCGGGGTGACCCAGGAACACAGGACTTACGGCACTGCACACGGGGCAGCAATGGTCAGGGCAGAACATCCAAGAAAAAGCAGATGTACACATTCAGCTTTATCCTGGTTATTATTATTTTGGTTGGTCCCGGGGCTTGGAATCGGGGTCTGGCACTGTCCCTAGGCTATTTTGCTCAAGGCTAGTGCTCTACCAGCTGAGCGGCAGCTCCGCTTTGGGCTTTGTTTTGAGGTTATTGGAGGTGAGAGTCTCAGACTTTCCTCCCCTCAGACCCAGTCCTTGGACCTCAGCCTCCTAAGTAACTGGATGATAGGTGTGAGCCACACGTACCCAGACACATTCTTCTTGAAGTGGAGGTGTCTGGGGCCGTGACCTTCTTCCTTGTGCTCCCGGCACTGCCGGGGGTGGCGGGCGGGCACTCCTGCGCCCAGCCACTGGGCTTCCCCAGGAATTCACCGTGGCTCCCAGCCACTGGTTGAGCTGGATTTGGAAACTTTATGCCTGGGCTGGCACAGCATAACATTCTCATGATCTCAGTCTCCCTAGTAGCTAATATTACAGGCTTGAGCCCCACACCCAGCTCCTGTGACACCTTTTTCCTTTTTTGTTGGTCGTGGGGCTTGAACTCTGGGCCTGGGCGCTGTCCCTCAGCTCTTCAGCTCAAGGCGAGCGCTCTACCACTTGAGCCACAGCGCCACTTCCACTTTTCTGGTGGTTCATTGGAGATCAGTCTCACGGACTCTCCTGCCTGGGCTGGCTTTGAACTGCCATCCTCAGATCTCAGCCTCCTGAGTAGCTAGGATGACAAGTGTGAGCCACCAGCGCCCAATTTTACGACACCTCCT
This sequence comes from Dipodomys spectabilis, assembly GCF_019054845.1. NCBI lineage: Eukaryota > Metazoa > Chordata > Mammalia > Rodentia > Heteromyidae > Dipodomys > Dipodomys spectabilis. The sequence goes on along the minus strand of NW_024871198.1, from coordinate 269,832 downwards.
AAACTAGCCATGTCACAAAGCCTGCATTTCCTAGACACAGCCGCAAGACATGGCCATGGGATTAAGTCTTCTAATGATGAAAATTACCAGATACCTCCACCAGTTGTCGAACAGACAACAGGCCCTGAAACAGAAGCCGGCAGAGCGTGCCGAGCACAAGGTTGAAGGCTGGGTGCTGGAGACATGTACCTGCTGCTTGAGCTGCTGTACCAGGCGGTCCTTCTCCCGCTTCAGGGCCGACACCTCCTCCTGGGTCTTCTTCTTAGAGGATGAGAGCTCCAAAAGAGCAATATTGGCATCTTTTTCACTAATGGCAGCCAGAAGAGCTTCTTGCCTGCAAAAGAAACGTCAACACCTTAACTCTCCCAGCCATTCTTGGGAGGTGCTGTGACCCAGGTTTTATGGGTGGTGAAGCCAGGGCTGAGAGAGTTTACACAGCCTGCCCAGCTTTGCACCGGGGGCCACCGAGCAGCAGAGCCCTGGGCCTTTTCTGACTCTGAAAGTCTTTACCATGCTATCTGGCTGGTACTGATGGTAAGGGAGTTGAGGCAGAGCGGGGAGGGGGGCAGGCACTGCACATTTCCACCTGCTGAGGTCTCTCACACAGGTGAGCTGCACGGAATAGCGGTGGTCAGGGACCGAGGGGTAGCGGCACAACGCAGCCCTCGCAAAGGCTCAGAGGTCAAGATGCCAAGCACTGCGTCCTCTACTCACCATCCCGTCCCAAAAGCTTACGGAGATCTCACGCTAAGTATTCTTATCACATGAATGTGACCATTTAACCTGGCTCCCTGTCATCCTAGCTACTCCTTAGGCTGAGATCTGAGGATCGTGGTTTAAAACCAGCTGCAACAAAGTTCGTGAGACTCTGATCTTCAATTAACTACCAAAAAGCTGAAAGTGGAGTTGTGGCTCAAGTGGTAGAGTACCTGCTTTGAGCAAAAAAAAAAAAAAAGCTAAGGCAAAGCACCCACACCCTGAGTTCAAGCCCTAACACGCACGTACACACGTGCACGCGTGCACACACACACACACACACCACTGAATCATTAAAAACGACAAATGTGGATATTTGGAGCTCTTATGGGTTGGTAAAGAAATTAATTCCTTCTTGGGCTAGGGAGGTGGCTCAGTGGTAGAGCGCTTGCCTTGCATGCATGAGGCCCTGGGTTCAATTCCTCAGCACCACATACACAAAAAGAAAAAAGCCGGAAGTGGCGCTGTGGCTCAAGCGGTAGAGCGCTAGCCTTGAGCTGAAGAGCTGAGGGACAGCGCCTAGGCCCAGGGTTCAGGCCCCAAGACCAGACCCCTCTTCCCCCCCCCAAAAAAAAAAAAAGAAAAAGAAAAAGAAATTAATCCCCTCTAGAAAACCAGAAGTGGCACTGTGGCTCAAGTGGTAGAGCACCAGCCTTGAGCTGAAGAGCTGAGGGAGGGGCTGGGAAGGTGGCTCAGTGGTAGAGCGCTTGCCTTGCATGCCTGAGGCCCTGGGTTCGATTCCTCAGCACCACATAAGCAGAAAAGAAAAGCCGGAAGTGGGGCTGTGGCTCAAGTGGTAGAGCGCTAGCCTTGAGCTGAAGAGCTGAGGGACAGAGCTCAGGCCCAGAGTTCAGGCCCCACGACCGGACCCCAAAAAAAAAAAAAAAATTAAAAATGAAGAGCTGAGGGACAGCGCCCAGGCCCAGAGTTCAAGGCCTACAACCAGAAAAAAAAAAAAGAAAAAAGAAAAAAAGAAATTCATTTGCCCAGACAAGATTAGGATGCCAGTGAAACAGAGACGCAGTGGGTGTGGGTGCCGGGCAGCCAGGCGGCACACAGCAGGAAGACGACGGCAGGACGGGTCAAGCGCGGCTGGCCGGAGCGGCTTCGCGAGGCTCCTTCTGGTTGGCTATCTTATGCTTTGTGGAACCCGCGGATGGGCTGTGGCTCACACTGCAGTGCGAAGGTTTGCTCTGGACGCAGCAGTGTGAGCTGTTTGATTTTCATCTCTGGGACCTGTCTGGCCTTGACTCTTCCACATTCCAACGGGACCTCAGTGTTTCTCTGCCCGCCATGTCACCTTAAACGGGGCTTCTTCCGCAAAATCAGTCCATCACCCGCTCACCCCAGGCAACACACACAAAGAAACACTCCCAGTCCTGTAATAACAACTTGGCATTGGATTGTTTTGTTTTGCTTTTTTAAGACAGTTCCTAGATAGAGTTGCAGTTGAACTTGCAAAGTAAACAGGGTTTTGCTGTTCGGTGAGAACACTCCCGTCCCTTTCTGCTCTATCCACTTCACTCCTTCCTTGAAACGCAGCCCGTGACTTTGGGCCAAGTGTGCTACTCCCCAGCAGGTCTTCACTGAGCAGTGTGTAAACTTGAGCAAAGCAGACGTAGAAACAGAGCCTGTTCCCGGTTTTAATCTCATCAAAGCAAACAAGTTTAGAGTGTTCTGTGCTCTGCTGCAAGTGACCAGAACTCTTTGAAACAACTTTGCAGATTCTTTGTGGTTTGGGCAACAACTCTGTGGGTTAAGCCCAGAAGGACAAGGAGTTGGATCTGGTAGGGAGATGGACAGAAGAAATTTCCAAGACAATCTGCATTGACTTGGTGAAAATTAGGCTCCAAGTATAAAACGCAGCCTTCCGTCTCTCATCTTCCACAGAAGAAGGAAGATTTCATTTACAGCAGTTACCTAAGTGGACTGAGCTTTGACCTGAGAAAATGCGTGAGAACCCGTGGCTGGAGCTTAACTTGGTTTCTGTCTTTTGTTAAGATAATCAAGCTCCAGCAGTGGGCACGTGGAAGGGTTTTAGTTAGGCCGAAAACGGGGAGACCACCCCGGAAGAGTCCAAGGGCTCTCTGTACTCTCACAGGGCCCTCTGAACTCCCAGGCAGTGCTAACCGACTGGAAACAAAGATTGGTTTAACGAGTGGGTGCCTTACCCCCCCTCCCCCCAGCCATGCAGCTCTAAAGGATGGCAGATGGTTTTCCACCATCAGGATCTAGTCAGCACGGGAAGATAAGGGCAGTCTAAATATACCCTCCGACCACTTGAAAAACAGCATGTGAAGTGGTCAAATGAGCTTCAAGGTGAAGGAGTGCAAGACGGCTTAACTATGCAGCTTCCTGTGGACGGCTGTCATCTGTTCCCTTTTGGGGCGGAAGAGGCTGGGATGAGGCCAGCACTCTCCCCGAGGGGCAGCCTAGGGACGTGCCCACGGCAGGTGACCAGTGAAATCCAATGCAACAGAAACCAGCTGGCCTGTGGACTCAGACCGAGCCACCAGCGCCTGACTGGTTGTGAGCCGCAGTGCTGGGATGGAAGCTCCAGTCTGTGCTTAAGGGAAGCGTAGCGGGGAAATAGGAGAACTCACTCGACCCCGCAGAAGCATCGCGATGGAATCATAAACGCTCTCATAAATGGTACGTTTGGCCAGCAAGGAGGTACGGTTAATCTCTGGGTGTAAAGGTCATATTTCCAGATGGTAATACGATATTAACAGGCGACAGTTTCGATTTCAAATTTCAGAAATTCAAAGGATGTGCCACTGGGGTGTGAGCACTGCAGAGCGACTTCTTAGCCGGATAAAGAGCCTCTCAGGGAATTCAAGCAGAGACTCGTGTCAATGGTGCAGTAGCGTCGGTTTGGGGGGAAGCAGGGCCGGAGTCTTGCTATGTAGCCCAGGCCGACCATTGCTCCAGCACTCAGGAAGTCTGCCACATCTGGCTTAAAATGCAAAACTTTTGTTGTCAGCCCTCCACTTTTCAGAAGGAATGAAATCCAGAATGAAAAAAGAAGAAAAGTAATTTGGAAAAATAATCTTATTTGAGGAGTTACCTTCTCAATACAATATAGTTCTTTGTAAAAGGATATTTTCTGATAAAGGTAATATATAATGTTAGCCAGGTGCTGGTGGCTCACAACCATAAGCTACTCAGGAGGCTGAGATCTGAGGATCATGGTTCAAAGCCAGCCTGGGCAGGAAAAATCCGTGAGACTCTTATCTCCAGTGAACCACCAGAAAACCAGAAGTGGTGCTGTGGCTCAAAGTGGAAGAGCACCCGTCTTGAGTGAGAAAGCCCAGGGACAGCGCCCAGGCCCTGAGTTCAAGTCCCATGGCTGACCAAAAAAAAGGGGAAAGTGATTAAGTGACCATCAAGGCTTATCGTCAGCAAAGGAGGCAACTGGAAGCCATTCCCTGCAGGTTAAACCTCCATTCCAGTCGATCCTGCCCTTTGACCTTCAAGTTCTAATAGAATCAAGCTGTCTCTGAAAGGGCTCTGTGGTGACTGCCGAGCTTCAGGAACCAGTAAGACCTCCCTGTCTGCCCCTTCCCCCCTTACGGTCACATTTCAGAAACTGGAGACAAAAGTCAAGGCAAACAGAGCTCAAAATCCCCTTGATAATTCCTGACTCCCTGAGAACACGCTAGCTTCCTGCCACCAGTAAATAAGAGGCTGCATGTGAGGCTGGAGTTTTACAGCAATCACCAGGGTTTACGGTCCCCTCCAAGCAGCCATTTCAGGGCGAAGGGCTACACAGCCATGTCTCATCATGTCCACAACCCGGACTTTGAGAGTTTCACGTGCCGGATACGCAGGCCTCGTCGACTCCAATGGAGGTGAAGGCCGAGAGTCACAGTCTCTTGAGAGTCACAGTCTCTTACTGATGCATCAATAAACTTTTGGTTCTGTTGCTTCTCTTTGTGCCACCATTTGCTATGTAACCCATTGCTACCCACGGTGTGCATGGGTCACCCGCCTTCCACCTGCCATCTCACTTCCTGAAGAAATCCGTCACGGAGGTTTTCTCCTAGGGCCCCTGTGGAGACTCAGAACAGGCTTCATTCTCTACACGGCCATGGCTCCCGTGGGCTGTCTCTGTGGGGTACAGAAGTGATTCCTGGACTCTACGTCACGTCCACACTCATCTCTTGGGAGGCCACATGAAAATAAAGGTGCTTTATTTGATCTCAAAGGTTGACTGTTCAAGCCTCCACCATGCTACAACAACCGACCCTCACCTTACCAGGGAAGACACGTCCAGAAATTCCATGAAGCCACCATGGCCTCTCCCTACCCCAACTCTTCAATGCTTTCAGGACTGCAATCCACAACTCATGACGATTATGAGTTCCTGATTTCAAGGTGGCAGAGCACAGGCCCACGGGGTGTTTTCTCCTTTGGAAGATCACTCCCAAGTATGGAACAACAAAAACCAGACACTAATTCTATTTCTGTGGACATGCACGGTGACTATGACGCCATGTGATGCACAGAAAGATAAAATGGCTAAGGAAACTGTAAATAGCTCGGCAGCATTTACTGACAGTGCCCCACAGAGGCAGAGGTCCACGCGGAGGAAATGTCAGGGACTAAGCCAACGGCCGCGGGTGGTGGGATGGATTCTTACATCGTGTCTGGTTTGCTGGACGACGGTGGTTCCTGCAAAGCAAACACATTACTCCAAACGGAAGCCTGGGCTCCTCCCTGCTGAATTTCTGGGACAGACTTCTACCCAGAGGAAGTACTCAGGTCACGCCGCCAAGACTCACTGCTTTACAGGAAGATACAGTCACAATTTTGACTTTAAAGCTAGTAAGATTTAAAAAACAGTATGCAGATTCAACTGTACAGTTTAGTTTTGAGCCATCAGGTTCTCTGAAAACAAGCTTTTCTAGCACAACACGGGCGAACCTCCTCTGATCTGTGTGACGTGGCTATCACTAGAAGAGAGACAAACTTAGATCTTCTGTTTTCCCCATCGCTGCTTTTAAAAATAGCGAGTGACCCGAACAGTTTTATCTGTAATCCAGTCTGAGTCCCTCGGGAACCGTGGCTTCGACCCACATGTCCTGGCTGGGGATCTGGGGCCATGAGGCCCAGCGTGGGCCTTGACAGACAAAGCGAAGCGGACTGGCAGGAGTGGGGGAGGGCGTGGGAAGAGATGAACCTGACCTTCTCCTGCATCTGTCCTTGACTGCGTCAGAACAGCAGGCGTAGCTCCCAGCATCCAGCAGTATATTTGAGAGTAGACACGAACAAAGACCTCACGGCACAATCTTGCCATCTGAAGATGCGGTCCCTTCCAAACAAGGCACACCCCGCTGCCCGTTCTCGTGCACCAGGGCATTTATCTACTCCTCTGGCCTAGGGAAAGTCCTGAGGGACACAAAGTTTTCTCAAATTGCTTCTCAGAGCCCAAAGTCCAGAATGGCTCCATGTAGCTCAGCGTCTGCTTGGAGATCTCTCGAATGCTTCCAGCAACCAATCCCTGTCCTCTGCCACTGTCCCGGAGTTCACTTGACCTTCTCTAGCCTTGGATGGGCAACACATTTGTGCCACCTGTCCATGTGGTGCTACCAAAGGCTTGCTGGCCTCTTCGCCGGCTTCACGGCCTTCTGAGCCTGTTTGCAGGACGCGGGCTGGAAGAGCGCAGCGACACAGGCCCACGGCACACAGTTTTCCCCGGCATGCACCACCAGGAGCTGCCCGGACAGTCTTGGTCTCCCAAGGCTGCCGGCGTTAGAGAAAACATCCGTGCTCTGGATCTGCAGTACCCTGCCTTATATAAAGAGAAGGTGGGGGTTGACTCAGCGTCCGAGTCCAGCCCGTGTGAGAGGCAGCAGGGTGCGCAGACCGACTGTACTGGGGCTGAGACCTGAAGGGGTCACCCCACCCCACACCTGTAATTCACCTTCCTGCATCAATAACTCATCGACTGTAGCATTCATCTGCTCTCACTTTGCTGCTGGGATGACAGGAGCGAGCGCTGCCCCCCAGCCAGCCTTGCAAGAGCCCGCTGTGTGTGTGGGTTCCTGGGCCAGGTATGAGACGGCTGCGGGGGGGGGGGGGGGGGGAGGGGGGGGAGGGGGAGGAGGGAGGGCTGCATAGGCTGATGCGCCCTCCCCGGGTCCCACTGCTTGTCCCTGGCCAGACAGTTGAGGAAGAACACATGCACGTGGATCTTTACCTTGTCATAAATAAGTGCAGGGCGGGGGCTCGTGGTTAAGCCCGGAAGCATGGGCAAGGCAGGATTTTTTCTTTTTTAGAAGACTGTTTTTAGTTGTGGAAAAATGGGCTCACAAATGTGGAAAACGTTTTTGCCTCTTTAACTTATAGAACTCATTATTTTTGTTGCTCAAAAATGCTCTTGGAGAAGACGAGTTGTTTCTCTTACCCTGGGATGAAAACTATGAGATATGATTGAATATGCAATCTGAGCACACTAAGACCCTGTTTTAGAAGGGAAAAATTCAAAATAATCCTAAATACACACGGGATAATATACATTTGTATGTACTTCAAAGAAGCCAAAAGAAAGAAAATAGAGTAAATGGGGGAAAAAAGCATAAATAACTTCTAATTAAGACTGTTATTTTAGGGCTGGGAAGGTGGCTTAGTGGTAGTGCTTGCCTAGCATGCATGAAACCCTGGGTTCAATTCCTCAGCACCACACACACAGAAAAGGCTGGAAGTGGTGCTGTGGCTCAAGTGGCAGAACGCTAGCCTTGAGCAAAAGAAGCTCAGTGGCCAGGCCCTGAGTTCAAGCCCCAGGACTGGTGAAAACAAAAACAAAAAACAAAACAACAAAAAAAGAAAAAGAATATTAATTTCCCCCCAATTCTGATATCATTATGTGTATGTATGAGCATATACTTATCCATATTTCCTTTTTTTTTTTTTTGGTGCCAGTCCTGGGGATTGGACTCAGGGCCTGGGCAGGGTCCCTGAGCATTTTTGCTCAAGATTAGCACTCTACCATTTGAGCCACGGCGCCACTTCCAGCTTGTTTTGGTGGTTTAGTTAAGAGTCTCACAGTCTTTCCTGCCCAGGATGGCTTTGAACTGTGATCCTCAGATCTCAGCCTGCTGAATAACTAAGATTATGTGAGCCACCAGCACCCAGCTTTTTTTTTTTTTTTTTTTTGTCAGTTGTGGGCCTGAACTCCAGGCCTGGGCGCTGTCCCTAAGCTCTTCAGCTCAAGATGAGCGTTCTACCATTTGTGCCACAGCACCACTCCTGGCCTTTTCCACTTATGTGGCTCTGAGGAATCGAACCCAGGGCCTCATGCATGCAAGGCCAGCACTCTACCACTGAGCCACCTTCCCAGCCCCCCCCCCCATCTTTTTTTTAAGACAAGGTCTCACTATGTTGCTCAGGCTGGTCTTGAACTGCTGCCTTGCAGTCCTGAGCAGACGGGATAATCACCACCATCACCACCAAGCTACAGGACGCTTGCTTCCAAAGTTAAAACCAAGCGTGAGAACAGGAAACCACCATGTTTTAGGATCACTCACAGATTTCAATTTGAGGATTTTCACAGAAAGATGGATTCTACGTTCACTCTAGCGACTGCGGCCCTCAGTCCCACAAAAACAGTAAGAACAAAAAAACGTGAGCGCCATGGGAGATTCAGACCAGTCGTGTTTGGTTCCATTCTGTTTTCCAGACTGACGGATGCTCCAATATTTGGGCATTTCTCACGTACCCAAATATACACCCTGTCTCTCCCTGCCCCAGTGCCTCTTCAGATAACCGACTTCTGACCCCTTCTGCCCTGCTGGCTCTGCAGAGCTCAGCACACATTTCTTAAATGTTTCTAGAAGCCAGGAGAGGCACTCATTCTTGAAATGCTATCTGGAGACGCTCTTTAAGGTAAGCAGCACGGGGTCTGTGCGGCATGGCGTGGGGTAAGGTCTGAGGCCCTTTGCAGGAAAGGAGCAGCCCGGCCCTTTGGAGCAGTATGTGCATGTACATATTGTGATGTATTCAACAATGGTTGAACTGCAGGGTGGAATGGGCTCTTGGTTTCCTTCTAAACAAGTTTGTGAATGGGACTCATAATGAAAATTAGAAAAAAAACCCTCTTTTCCTCAACTGGTTAATAAACATGTAAAGGTGTGAGCCCTATTTGCTAATATTAGTAATATCACTCGGTGAAGATTTAAAAACATATAAAATCTCTGTATTCTGGATACTTTTATCTCAAAAATAGTGTGCTAAAAACCTCAGTTAAGGGGCTGGGAAGGTGGCTCAGTGGTAGAGCGCTTGCCTTGCATGCATGAGGCCCTGGGTTCGATTCCTCAGCACCACATAAGCAAAAAGAAAAAAAGCTGGAAGTGGCGCTGTGGCTCAAGTGGTAAAGCGCTCGCCTTGAGCTGAAGAGCTGAGGGACAGCCCAGGCCCAGAGTTCAGGCCCCACGACCGACAAAAAACAAACAAGTAAACAAAAAAAACTCCGATGACAAGAGAATGAGAACATAAGCCATACACTATGACAAAATGTCTGATAAAGAACTACTGAATTCAAAGCATAAAAAGAACTCTTAAAATCCAACAGTAGGGAAATCAACAATTTCATTAAAAGGGGGCGGGGGGAGCTTTAACTATGAGACACTGAACCACAGGATATCAGCAATAGAATGATGGCTCACTTACGGTGCCAATAATGTGAGTGGATATCTAAGAGATTAGAACTCAAGAGTGTTCACAAGTCAACCTCACGAGATCAGTCTGTGCGATGCTGGCCACAGCGTGCATGGCATCACTTTATATCACTTGGGGGGGGCAGTGCGGGTACGAGCACTTGGGTTCAGAGCCTCATTGCTGTTACTTGGTTTTCTTGTTTATAGCTGGTGCTCTATTCCTTAAGCCACACCTCCAGTCCAATATTTTGCTGGTTAACTGGAGATGGAGTCTAAAAACAGAACATTCCAACCTGAATTACGAGTAGGAAGGAAGGGAGGTTTGAAGAGCAAGGTAGAATTCTTCCCTTACACGATCCTGGCACAGATACAGAATGGGATAACTCATCGTTGGATTAATAGTAAGCACGCCAGGGTTTAAAAATTACTTGAGATATGGGCTGGGTGTACATCCCATCCTGTCCCCCCTGCCGCTGTTCAAAAGCTTCTTTTCTTTTCTTTGTGGTCGGCCCTGGGGCTTGGGACTGTCCCTGAGCTTTTTCTGTTCAGGCTATTGCTCAATCAGTTTGAGGTGCTTAACTGAAGATCAGAGTCTCATGGGCTTTCCTTGCCCAGGCTGGCTTTGAGTGGTGATCCTCAGATCTCAGCCTCCCGAGTAGCCGGGCACCACAGTGCCCAGCTCAAGGGCTTTTTCCTATCTCCTTTCCCCAGGAGTCTTCCTTTAGCATGAACGTGTGTCTCATGTTATGTCTGGTAATCTGACCAGAACTTGGTGGTACATTTACACTCAGAATTCTCAGGATCGGTGCACATCACAGCTTGAGTTGAGCCCGTGTGTGAATGGTGTGGTACATGGCGGTACAGAACAGCTGTATGTAAATGCTCCTGTATTTTAACTTGACCATGCTGTAACATACTGGCTTATTATATTCCCCCTTAGCACTTAAAATAGGCATCCATAAACACTTGCTGGAGACCCGAACTGGCCCTTCCCTACAGCCATGTTACACAAACGCTTGAAATACACTTGTGAGACATGAGAATTGTGTAAGACAAGCAAATAACCAGGATTGTTTTATCCTCGGCTCCTATTTTTTGCTATTGTAAGTCCAGACCCAGACTAAAAGGAAGAGATTATAAAAACGTAAAGAGAATCTATTCTGGGCCATTCACACTGCAGGTGAATTTTGTCAAAGCACACAACCTCTGTGGATTTTAGGCTCTCAAGTGTAGCCCGTTGTTTCCAAACCCTTTTCCAACCACGGAGCACAGAGGAGGAGGAGATGGCCCAAGTGGTGGTGCCTGTCTAGAAAGTAAGTACAAGGCTCTGAGTGCAAGCTTCAGCACTCACACACAAAACCAAATCACGCAACACGTACACATTAGACAGGTGTGCAAACTGAGGTAAAAAGAGGAAGTCTGCTTGTGGCCTACACCCGAAACCCTTCTTGTGCAAGCCTGGTACAGTACTCCAAAAGTTATGTCCAACTCCGACAACAGAAAACAGAAATTGAGTATCATACCAAGCATGAGAGAAGTGGGACACTTTTTACCTTCAGTCAGGACGGAAAGGGAAATAAGCTCTCCTTCTCACGATGGTACAAAGCCAGCTGGACCCCATCTCAACCAGAGCCGGCCATGGCGGCATAAGCCTGCTATCTCAGCGATAAGAGAGGTATCAGTCGGAAGAGCACCAAGGATATGTGGTCCAGGAAGCCCTGGCAAAACTACAAGACCCCAGTCAAAGAAAAAAATCAAGACAGACAAACTAGAAACTAAAACAAAAGCAAAACTGACAGGGGTGTGATTCAGGTGGTAGGTGGTAGAGTGCCATATAAACCCCAGTTGTGTGTGTGGGGGGGGGGCCTTGCAGTATTCATTACAAACTTTTATATAGTTCTAGAGTTCTTCTTCAGAGAAATTGCTATTAGGGCAAAGGATGGAAGCCAGCTTCTTTCCTGACTCAGATCTGGAACATTCCTTCACAAAGAAAATTGGTTACTGACTATCCTAAGCATTTTGCCTAAATCTACTCCATAATCAAAGGATGTGTGTAAAAAAAAAAATTGTAGAATTGGAGCAGACTTCTTTTTATTAATTTATTTTTATTTTTTTCCAGTCCTGGGGCTTGAACTCAGGGCCTGGGCGCTGTCCCTGAGCTTCTTTTCCTCAAGGCTAGCACTCTACCACTAGAGCCACAGTACCACTTCCGGCTTTTTCTGTGTATGTGGTACTGAGGAACTGAACCCAGGGCTTCATGCATGCTAGGCAAGCACTCTACCACTGAGCCACTATTTCCAGCCAGAGATATTTTTTTTTCTTCCAGATTTCTTTTTAAAACTGGGTGTTTTTAATCAACAAATAGGGAAAATACTTTCGTGTAAGAAACCTGATTTACATGAGCAGCTTCTGAATACAGTTTCTCCCAGCGTATGAGGGCATAGCTTGGAAGTGTTAAGGGAAGGCCTTGCGGTGACAAGAATTATGGGATGGGTGAGTTTTAATACTGTGAAGAATGAAATGAAGCAGGCGCTGGTGGCTCATGGTTCAAAGCCAGCCCAGGGCAGGAAAGTCCATGAGACTCTTATCTCCACCCACCCAGCACAGCAGACTCCTGACTTCATTAGCACCTCATCAGCACGCCCGAGGCTGCCAGGGATGAGAGCACTCGGAACCAGTCACTAATTCCTGGCTGCTTTGGCTTCTGCAAAGCAGAAGGAAATCCAGAGATGAGAACTCTCTAAACATCTATCCAGTGGCCCAGCGTAATCACCCTGCCAGTTCGCTCCACACCGGGAATGACTGACACCAGAGATGACAAAAGGGAGTCTACCCCTGACAGGACTGCTGACGGGAAAGCCAAGATGTGTGTGTGTGGGGGGGGTGCCGTGGGGAGGGGAGATAAGGCCTGCCACCCACCCTTGATGATACTGCCAACCACTGGGTCAAGTCTCACAGACATTCAAAGCTTGGGGGACAGGAAAAGAGAAGAAAGTTCTGGTAGAAGGGGTAAAGTCTGTGGGAGGAGCCATCCCGTCACACACCCCTTCCCAGGTCAGGAGTGTTTCATGCTACATGCCTACCACCAGGTATAGAAGAGACAAAGACAAAAACGCAGCCCTTCTAAGCAAAATGTTTTCCCAATCCCTTTCCGACTTTGGAATGTGAGTTTAACTCCCGAATTCCTCCCTGGATGAGAGGTGGTCACAGCTCTGTCGCTGCCACTGATTGGTTCTACTTTCTACCAACTCATGTGTATTACCCTGCAAGTTCCGGTCCCCACCCTCACCTGTCCCCCACCCCTTTTTTTTGGCAGCACTGGGGATTGAACTCAGAGCCTTGTACTTTATGGGCAGGTGCCCTACCACTTGAGCCATGTGCTCCGGACCTGAAAGTTTCCCATGAAACAGTTATGCACCACACCATGAATAGGCTGCGTCTGAGGGTGGAGGTCCCCGAGGACGTGCTTCGGTGTATGGGCGTGGCCACCAGTGTGCAGAAGCACACTCAGCCACAAAACCACAGTGAGCTTTTGCTACGAACAGGTGGTTGTTTTGCTGGGCACAGAGTGGACTCTCTGTCAGTCAGACAATGACTTGATAGAGACGTAATCTTCCCTGCTGGTGAGAAGGCAGGTTAGGGAAGGCAGCTGCCTAACCTCTATGCCAGCGGCTTCTTTTAAAAAAAAAAAAAAAAAAATCCACTCTTAGAGCAAACAGACTCTTAATCTTTAATGAACGAGACTAAGGAAAAGCAGATGTGGAAACGAAGCCAGAGATAAACAAATTAATAGAGCAAAACCAAGGGTAGGACAGTGGCTGTAAAATGAGCAGAAGAAGACCGGCAAGCTAGGAAACCCAGCCTAAAGTATAAGTTTAGAAAAAATAAGCATGGAAAAATGACTACCAAGGCAAGTTATGGCTGGCGCTGATGAGAAGAAAAGCTCAGAATTTACACATTTCCCTTGTCTAAAAGAGGTAGGCCTGAGAAGAACAGCCGAGAATTCTGGAATTGTCGTCACTGAGGCTGTTTATACTGGAACTCAATGCCCAGCTCTCTGGAGTGGACCTGTATAATGAATACTAATTTTCAACAAGTCTTGCAAGTACTACATCATATTGATGGAAAAAACAACAATAGTTCTAGCTCAGTTTTTCCACATTGAAAATTGTACAGCTGGAAATAAATGCATGTGCACGTTGCTTGGTGCTGTGGAAAGAATCTAATTGTGGTCAAAGTCCAGATTCTCTCACCAAATTTGCCTTTGGATTCTGAAAACTAGTTTCCTCACGTGCGAACTGAAAGAGTGGACCCAGTGTGCACTGCGAATCTACTATGTCCCACAGGTGCGCGAGCATTTTCACACGGTAAGGATGTCCAGTCTGGGCTTACATCCTCCGTAGGAATTAGTCATTGCTGTGTTCGTTCTTGTAAGCAGTGACTCCCTGCTCCTTCCAGATCACACCTCACCGGAGGTAGGGGGCCACCTTCGTGTCCAGTTCTCTTTGGCTCTGAACGCCATCATTTTAACAAGATATCCATGGTCTCTCAAAGTGTCCAGAATCTGAGTTCTCTGTGGTTCTGTTTGTTAGAGGTCTATTATCCTTCTGCCACTGCCCTGTTCTAGAGCCTTCTTCTGGCTTTCCATACCAGCTCTCCGATGGTTTCTCTAGCTCCTCATTTACTGCCTATATTGCTGTTAGAGCAATACCCCAAAGAGATCGAAACAGATCAAAACCGCCCCCCAATCATTTTCATTAACATGCAAAGCCTGTTTCACAGAGAACGTTTGCAAGGTGTGAAATCGGAGCATACTGCTTACTGGGACGAAAAGGGGGCCTTAAGAGGAAGGATGGGGTGGAAGACTCTGGAAGGGACAGAAGAATACACACACATGTACGCATCCATCGCAGGGTGAAGCACGGCTCTTCTTTTGTGCTAATAATGTGGAAGACTAGACATTAACTTCCGGGTCAACGCGTTCTCTTGGAACCAAGGACTCCCTCCTTCCTCACCACGCTCGGCAGTGGTGGTCCTCTGGAAACTTCTAAGTCACCAGAGGAGGCTGAGCCCTGACCGTTACTGACGGGTGGGGGTGGGGTGGCTGGCCCAAGGGGAGGGGAGCCAGTGGAATCCAGACCCCACGCCTTCTGGAGTCTGATGCCTGAACTAGTCATAAGCAGTGTTAGCATCCCAGGAGCGTCCACGCTACACCTGCGGGAAACACCCACCAGCAAGGCCGTTATTTCCAACGTGAATTTCTGGAACTTAAAGCAAGGGGCAGCCTGTTACCCCCTCTCCACAGCACTGGCCGCCCTGGTCCTGGAACTGCCTGATGCTCCGTTCTCATACCCTTTTAATCCCTTGACGATGGCCCTCTCCTACTGAAGTATCCTTTTAGGTTCTGGTGAGCCCTGCTGTTTCCCTCCTTGCTGAATTCTTCCTCGTCTCCCTATCCCCCACCACCAGACCACACAAATCGTCCTTCAGATGGAGTTGCTGGGTGTGCTGGGGGGGGTGGGGGGGCAGAGTGGGGGAGGGGGAGGGGGGGCACCTCCTCTGGCATTCACAGGCTCACACTGGACAGTTGTTCCTCCCCAAGCTAACACGGCTATGTTAACAGGGGCCTGGGTGCCGCCCTCAGCGCCACCGCACTCTGATCATGCAAATGTGGTCAGATAGAAAGTCTTTTGTTCCATATTATTTTTTTTATATGAAGACAATAGAAACGTCTTCCTGTATTTTAAGATGCAATGAATTGCTGGGAGCTGCTGGCTCACACCTGTAATCCTAGCTCCTCAGGAGGCTGAGACCTGAGGCTTGTGGTTCAAAGCCAGCCTGGGCAGGAAAGTCTGTGAAACTCTTATCTCCAAACAACCACCAGAAACCGAGAAGCAGAGCTGTGGCTCAAAGTGGTAGAGCACTAGCCTTGAGCAAAAGAGCTCAGGCCCCGAGTTTAATCCCCACCACCAACAAAAAAAGATGTAATGAAATAACACATCTGGTCTTAGAACAGAGCCTAGAACACAGAAAGCACTTAAAAACTGCCCAGTAATGTTTCTTTCCTCCTCTTACTCTCAATAATCATGTAAGTATCCCTGATTTCCAAACCTTTTATCCCAAGAGTGATCCTCCCATTCTTAGCTTCCCAAATAACTAAGATTAGAGATGTAGCTTAACCCTGTTCTTTTAGGAAGCGCTGCCTAGAGCATACCTACTTGCTTTGAAAAGCTGCTATTCTTGTACTGGGCACGTATACATCACTACTTCAAAATTCAGTGCAGAAGAGACCAGTGGCTGGGCTGGACTGTCTCAAAGCAGACTGGTTTCCCTTCACACACCCACAGATGCACACTGGGCCTTGAGTGCACACATGCCCAGCAGCGTGGGAACCTGGCTGGGGGATTACCTGCATCAGTCACAGCTCCCAAACAGATGCCGCCCTCACGGAAACACTAACCTGCTATACTCAATATCCATTTCTACGAGTATCGCTTTCATGGTCATGTTTACCGTTCGCTTGTCTGCTGTCACTTCTGTGACTTCAATCACAAAATCATGTCAGGGTACCTGGCCCCTTTCCTAGAAGAACAAATACTTTATTTCTGCTCCCACACAATTAAAAAGAGACAGACAGGTAAATTTCATGCTAAATTCCACCCCTATGAACATGTCTTCCTATCTCACCCTGCAGAAATAACGTATTTGTTAAACATGCCTGGTACATTTTTGTGATGGCTCAAGGTATGAAAATAATGGCCCAAACTCAGGTGTTTATTTTCCATGGTGAGCTCATCTCATGAATTTATTTCAGAGACAATGCTAAAATATAATTTACTTATTCTTAAGTAAATATATATCACTTGTTCTTGTTAAATGAGTCCTGTAGTGTACGATATAGTTTATAAGACTCTAAATGGAAAGACGAAATCTGTAGTAACACGCCAATACAGTGAAGTCCTGTTACAAATGACAGGGCTATTTTTAGTGATGGTTTATGGGGCTGAGCTACACCTGCACACTAGTGGCTCTATCACTCCCAGGAGAAGAACTTGTGTGTCACGGAGGATCCGACAGTGATGTGCACATACACACACAGGGCTTACACCAGGAGCACAGGTGATGTCAACAACAAGTTCTACAATCACGCAACTCATAACACAGCCTGTTTCCGAGTTTTAAAATCTGTGACCAAATTATAGATGGGATGGTTAATTTACAACCTTTCTATCTTGTATATGATACAAAGTGAAAAGCTAACTAATAGAGGTAAATACTATCTTTAAAGCCACATAAAAATATACATAACACAAATAATATGGGATGAATTAGACATCAAAATTGGTTCTTAGAATCAGCCAGGCACTAGTGGCTCACGCCTGTCATCCTAGCAACTCAGGAAGCTGAGGTCTGAGAATCATGGTTCAAAGCCAACCTATGCAGGAAAGTTTATGAGACTTTTTATCACCAATTAACCACTAAAACCTCCCAAACAAACACAGAAGTAGAGCTGTGGCTCTAAGTGGTAGAGAGTGAGCCTTATGCAAAAAAGCTCAGAGACAGCACCCAGGCCCTGAATTCAAGCCATAGGATTAGCACACACATACCCAAGTTAGAATCATAGCCTACTGAATAGTGTCCCTATTGGCTTTTGAAAACAGGAAACACGACTAGTAGTAGTGACTTAAGACTAGGGAATGAGAGATGAGGAGAACGATACTGTGGAACACGAAGCAGCAGAAACCCTAAGACAAGAATGAGTATCAATCAGTTCAGGAGTCAGCAACGGGGGGAGGGAACGGCTGAGTGTCTGGCTCCTGGCAAAGTCTGTCCCCAGAGGCTGAAGTCACCTCACAGCCTGAGAGCTGTGCGGTGAACTTTGGGCGATTACGTGGAGACACTGCTGCTTGGAGCTGACACCGCGGCGCGGGGCCTCTCCACCCGTGGGGTCTGCGGCTGCCCATCGACAGACCCCCCACGCTCCGTGCTCTGTGCCAGCCCCTCCCAGCCCTGGGTGGCGGGAATCGCCAGTTGCTCTTGGCTCCAAAGGCAGCGTCACCTGCAGGGTTTCATTTTTCTGTTTGACACCTCGGTGTTGATTTTCCTGTGCATTACAAATGAACCCTCTCCAGTGCTTCTCACACAATGACACAATCACGCCATTGTAACTCCAAAGAGGATTAATGATTGGGTTTTATTTGATTGTAGTTTTGATTAATCCTGACTTTAATTGGTGACCTTTGCGGGAATCCCAAGGGCTAGGAATTAGAATATGGACACTGCTTCACTGTACTCTGGGTGGTTTGTGCCTGCCAATTTATTTCATGCCCCATTAGCCACAAAAGCTATGACATTTTAGTCCAAAAACAGCTCCTGAGCTTTTCAGGGTAGAGGTACAAATCCTGTATGAGCTTTTCATTTTGAAGTAAATATGGTAAACCAATAATTAAGTCTCTCCTGGCTATGCCTGCAGCTTCTAGCTCCCGTCAGCAGGCATCCTGGTACTGTGCCAAAGCCAGGCAAATCTTACCACGATGCGGCTGCCCAGGTTTCCGTGCTCCAGAATTGTTTGTGTAACAGGGTAGGGGGAAAAATAATTTGTTTTTAACTCCCACCCAAATTAGAACACTGCTAAATATTCCTCTGGAATCCAAATCAAATCCATAGCAATTAATTTTAGTTTGTTTTAAACCTTACAGCTTTAGGATTAAAAGTCGAGTTCAAGGTAACAAAATGTTCTACACTACCTACAGAAGCAATACTCCGAACATAGGCTCACACCCTCTGTCTACAGGTGCATGTCCAGAGCGGAAGGCCAATCGGAGCTGAGTGGGTTCCAAGAAGATGCTGCATGTCCACCCCCTGCCCGAGTGGTTTTCAAATCATCAAACTATATATCTTGGGTAGCATAAATAATAATGGTTTGATTTTACACAGTAGAAGTTTAATCATAGACGGCCAAGGGAAAAAATTTACATCCCTCAAACATAATCCAATTCCACCCCCGTCAGCTAGTGAAACACTTCTTTTGGCATACAGTATCTCCACGGGAGGAAAGGCAAACTCGGCTAGTCAAGTGAAGCTGCCAAAGGGACAGTTGCTATCATGTAAGAAAACTGCTCTTTTGTGAGTGAAAGCAACCACGCTTCCCAATCCTATGCTATGGGCGGCCACCACTCCCGCAAGTGCTTGGTCTTAAACAAGTCATTCTAGCTTAGCATTAGTTACTTAAAGGACCAGGAAAAATCTTTACAATTGCACTCACATAGAAAAACCCCTGTGATTTCAGATGTTCATAGGAAAAGGAAAGGTTCCCTTACTAACAGCGAGGCCAAAGACACAGCTCTCTCCCTTAACCTCTGGCACTGCTGATGGAGGCTGGTCTCATGGGTCTTCCTCAACTGCAATTCCATGAAAACAGCATTAATAAATTTAATCTTGCACTAGTGGCGCAAGGAACAGAAGTGAACCATGCCAAAATACTCTGCAGGGGATTTGTACACCATAGTTTGTGTGTCTTGTGTAATGACCTATTCCTTCTAGAGATGAAATCATCACACCATTGGTCATTAGCATATTCGAACGAGCGGAAAGCTGACTGCCACACGTACAGCTGTGCTGGTCGAGCCTCCTTCTGACTAGGTCCTCTTTCACAGCTGGAGGTCAGAATTCAGGACAGATTCATCTAGCAAGGCCTCGGGAGCTACTCAACGGTACGGCAGCCTGTATCACTGAGGTAATGAATCATACTACACCTGCCAATAAAACCAACTCACAACAAAGCCACAGACGTTACATGGAGAGAGGGAAATGCACACGGGACTGTCCCAGTTCACCAGGAATGCGGTAACTGCTCCAGTTTTGGCCCAGCGTGTGTTGCTGCGTGGAACAAGGCTGCTGGTCTACTTCCCAGCAGGGAGCTCGGCTCCCAGGCCCGCCACGACCCATTTCAACAGCGCAGTGTGCGCCTCTCAGTCTGGGCCTAAGCTTGTGGATTGCGCAGGGCCTAATGAGATCCGGAGGTGTTTACCATGAGGCCGAACGGAACGCTGAGCAGGCTGGGGACACAGGCCTTAGCGTTTCTTTACAGTATACTGGGAAAATAAACTATTCCTAACATACACCGAGCGCATGAATCAGAATTACCAGCACAAGTAGGTGGAAAACAAAATGACGCTTCAGAAATGAAGGTGCAGAGCAGTAAGCAAGTCTTCCACAGTGGCCTAAGACTGTGGTCCTAGAGTTGGAATTACCCCACCCACGAGCAGTGGCCACTGTGTAGGCCAACATGCTCAGCCGACCATGTTGGAGGAGCTGGAGAGGATTTGGAGGCTATGAGCTGATGGACAGATGAGAGCCGGTGCAACGTCTGCACGTCTGGCCAGTGCTCCCTTACATCCCCTACCACGTGTGCTTCTGTCTGCAGGCCACGGCTTTTTCTGCAAGAGTCCTGCCAGATCACCGTGGACCCCTCTTCCCACCCTCACCCCACACCAACCACAGGAAACAAAAGCAGCAAACCCTCCACAACACACTGGTTGTCAAAACATCTTCATAATATGCAAGGGAGTTATTTTTGTATGTCCACTGTGAGTATGCTAATGGAATTCTTAAAGAATCTAGTTTTGTAGTATGTCAAGTAAACATGGCTAATGTACAGAAAATAGGTAAAATCAGCAGAGAAACACATGAAGGACAATAAAATACAAAAAGTCAACAAAATCAAACCCAGCTCTTAAAAAAAGAAAATTCTGACTATAATGTGCCACCAAAAGCACTTGAGCTTGCTCTCAGGATCTGGGCACACAGCAAACATGTGGGTGGGGGACTGCCCTGAGCCTCAAAACCGACTTGGGTATGCAGTGGGCCCCGCTGTAGTGGTGGGCAGCGCTGGGCCTTGCTCTGGGGAAAGGCGGAGACATACAACCGGAACCACACGAAACATTTCAGATACACAAACGCTAACACCGAGGTAAGCCAGGCAGTTACAACTATAACCTACACAAACTTGAACATATAGGAACAAAACTTTACTGCAATGGTTTCTCACCCAGGGTGGGATAAGAAAAGCCTGCGGATAAATCATTATAGCATAACACAACGTGGTGAACCAGATAAAACGGCAAAATCATTTGTCAAAATACGTGCCACCTAAGTACCTTTCATCGTCATCTGTCTGTTGTTTTTATTTTCTAAAGGACATCTCTTCGTGGCTTGTTTTCATTCCAGTCAGGCCAGCCTCAGCCTTCCAAGCACTGGGATTGTAGCACTGGGAGCATATGTGACGGCTCTTGAAGAGCTTTTTATTCTAGTTGAGTTCAATTTATGGCTTTTTTTTTCCCCCTCGCAGAGTTACTATGTATTGTTTAGTAGGGAACTTCTGCTTGCCTCAAAATTTTCTGTTGTCTTCTGGAAGGTTATAGTTTTGTCTTTTTTATTGTCAGTGATCCACTTTCAATGAATTTCTGTGTACAATGTACAATGTCAGCTTTTCATTGCACATTTACTCTACAAACACCTAGTTGTACTCTGCTCCCTGCTAAAGACAATTACTTGTCCATTAAATGTCAATGGTATCTATAATCATGCGTGTAGTTTGTGAGGGACGTGGTACAGACATGGGTGGAAAGATGATTGGTATTGTAAAAAATGTAACCCTGAATGTGCAATGTATCTTAAGTTCTATCTACAGAAACAAAAATCTGAGCTAACATGCATGTGCGTGTGTGCACGCATACACACACACACATAGGACAGTCATCTAAACACATATACCTGGAGATCCTAGTGGTTTCCATTTTTCACCGTGTGTTGACATTAATTAGGCTCTGAGTAAATATGCTTATTTAATTCCTGCTATTTCATTATACTCTGGATAACTTATTCCCATCTCCAGCATAAAAAGGAGGGCCACGAAGGAGCCCCCAGCCTGGGAAGGGGAGAGGGTGCCCCGGAACTCAGTGGGCAGTGTGGTTTCTCCACGACAGCGGTTGCTCTTCCGCCACTGCTGGGGCAGTCAGGTTCCCAGGCTGGACAAATGCTCATGGAGACGGGAAAGAGAGTGCTAGCTTGGGGCTGGGAAGCTGGCTCAGTGGTAGAGCACTTGCCTTGCATGCTCGAGGCCCTGGGTTCGATTCCTCAGCACCACATAAGAAAAAAGCCGGAAGTGGCACTGTGGCTCAAGTAGTAGAGCGCTAGCCTTGAGCTGAAGAGCTGAGGGACAGCGCCCAGCGCCCAGGCCCAGAGTTCAGGCCCCACAACCGGCAAAAAAAGAAATAAAAGAGAGAGAGAGTGCTAGCTAAGCTCTGCTCTGCACACAAAGGAGGGGCAGGGCTGTGGGAGCCAGCTCACCACCCGCTCATCATTCCCACCACAAACCCACCACCCCACTGGCTGACACTTACCGCGCTCGCTGTAGTGTGTTTTCCCCACCAGTTTTCATTCTTTCTTATGGGAAAGAGGCTACCATAAAAGTGGAATTTAAAAAATAAGACAGCTAACAAAACCACAGCATAAGGAAGAGAAGAACCACCGTGGGATCTGCCGATAAACACGTTACTTCTGGGGCTGGCTCACCCACTCCTGTGTTTGTAATGAAGCCCTGGCCAGCCGCCAGCTCGCGGTCGGGCACCCCGTAGCTGTGACAGATACTCGGGGTCCAAATTACAGTGCCGGGGATGGGGAAGAGCTCCAAAGTCATTTTCTTTGTTCAACGGGGCCAGGATTAAGTCAGAGAACGAGAGCTTTCCAGTGCTCTGAAGGACTTCCTGTAACAAGTGTGCTGCTCACCGGCTTCGGACCTGATGTGATTACGCCTCAGCGCCCTCTTCTATTCTCTTCTAGCAACAGTTCCAGACTCTGAACTCTGCCTCCAGTGACAAGAAACATGCCTTGTGGCTAACTCTGTTTTCCTCGTGGTGGTCCTCAGAGCTTCTGCAGCTTCCCGCCCCCCCACTCCGCCCCCGCCCGCTCTCCCCACACCCATCTCCCTCAGTTCTACTCACGCCATTCTTCCAAAAGCACATTCTCTGTCAGGCACCCTCTCTAAAAGGCCGCCGTCTCGTCACCCTTGCTCCATGGCCTGACAGCCCCCAGTCAAAGGCTAACGCCCTGACATCGTCTCCCCCAGTCTGACAACCACCCTCACAATGTCACAGCCTCCGTGGCTCACGGAAAACCCAAGTGAAGGATTGCGGCGAGACCCTCGGCTTTGACGCCAGTCGGGTGCTGAACACGTCCTGGCCGTGCCCAGTGACCGAAAGGCCACAGCACCCGACGCCCCTGTAAGGCTGACGCTTACTTTCACCAGATAGTGGAGACATGACAGTGACGGTAACTGGCATCGTGCGAAGCTCACCGTCTCAGGGACGGATGCCACACGGACACCACGCGGGACTGACTTACAAAGGGGCAAAATGTTCATTCTTACTCTTACTCTTTTTGTTGTTTTTTGTTTTCTCTTGCTGGTCCTGGGGCTTGAACTGTGGGCCTGGGCATTGATTCTAAGCTTCTTTTGCTCTAGGCTAGCGTATCCACTGCACCATTTCTGGCTTTTTCTGACTAGTTTATTGGAGGTAAGAGTGTCATGGGGGCTGGGAAGGTGGCTCAGTGGTAGAGTGCTTGCCTAGCATCCATGACGCCCTGGGTTTGATTCCCCAGGACCACATACACAAAAAATAAAATTAAAAGAGAAAAAAAATTATTAAAAAAAAGTCTCACAGACTTTCTGCTCCTCACTGCAATCCTCAGATCTCAGCTTCCTGCTTCAAACTGTGATCCGCAGCCTCCTGAGTAGCTAGGTGTGAGCTACCAGTGCCTGGCTTAATTATTTAATTTCTAGGAAGCTCATTATACCATTCTCTGCTTTCTGTACCTTTCTATACATTCATAAATGGCAAGTATTTGCAAAAATTGCTTGGTCTTCATAAGATCTGAAAACAAATAAGCTTCTTCTCCAATGAACTAGCCAAAGTACCAGACTGTTTAAGAATTCCAGAGAGCTAATGCAACACACACACACATGTACACGCACACACGCACACGCATGCACGCACACACACTATAGCAAGTACCTTAAAACCTGGTAAGAGGAGGCAAAAAACAATTCTGTCAAACCAAGGACTGATCCATTCTAGGAAGTGAGGTGCAGGCAGCAGTACACCTAGACTAAGTATGTCAGGGATAATGAAGCCAGTGCCGGAAGAAGAAGTCGTTCTACTAAGCACCGGCCTTCAGAACAAAGCTGTACTTACTTCATCTCCAGAACTTCCTCCAAGTGTTTCCTCCTCTCGGCTCGAAGGTTGGTCAAATGCGTCTCCTTCTCTGCCAGGGACTGCTGGGTGGAGGACAGCTTTGCCTTCATGGACTCCAGTTCCTGCTTGACCTTCTCCATGGCCATCAACAGCTCCTCCACCTGCGGGGAGTGCCAGAAAGGGAAGAAAGCATACACTGGTCACGTCTGGTGACAGGAGCCAGGCCACGTGCAATCCTGAGCCCATCGCCGTGAGGACCTGCATACAGAGCACACAGACACCCACTCCTCCCTCAGGAGGATCCACGGGGCAGATCTCCTGACGCTGGAACTCTCTCAGTGTAGGTCAGGAAGCACTTAATTTCCTCTTGGTTATGCTTGGATATAATGTATAATTTCCTTTTTTGGCAAGGGCAAACAGTCACAGGCTGCCTTTTGTGCATGTCATACAGAAACGGCCTAGAAATTTCCAGGATGTAATATGAAATACAAAAATATGAAGAATAAAATCCTAATAATCTTTGTAGAAACTTAGAAAATAAAGGACATAAGTCTGACTGACTCAGCTTGCACAGAGACTAGTGGTATTTTACCTCAATGAACATTTTAATGGTTTACGCCATTAAGAATTTCTTCTCAGATGCTTTCTTGCTTATAAGCCAGTGGGTAGGAGTTTATTGTTTGCTCATTTTAAACAAAGTAGGAGAAAAAAAAGTCAAAATCCCCAGACATAAAAAGAGGTAGAATGCTTCAACAAGGAAAAAAAAAACAAACTAGCATTTATAGAAATAAGACCTCAAACAAAACCAGCCTCCACAGTGAAGCGGGGCTAAGACGCAGGGTGCAGACTCACAGAGCAAGGCATGGACTTCCTCGGCAATGTCCACCAGCCCCCACGGTGAAGCGGGGCTAAGACGCAGGGCGCAGACTCACAGAGCAAGGCATGGACTGCCTCAGCCAGGTCCACTTACCTGGGCTGTTTGCCAAGGGAGAAAGGAGAGCATCTTCTTTTAATCCAGAGGCAAAAACCATGCTGAGGGGAGTGCCCACCAGACTATGTTCATACCCTGACCAGGTTAGCGGCTTTTAGTGCTGACACGTCCCTGCTCTCCAGCTGCCAAGGGTCAAGGAATAATCATGGCACCAGTAAAGCTTCCATGGAGGTAGAGCCTGCTGTTCACTGGGTCCTATGCAGACGCAGCAGTGGCCCGGTACCACCGAGAGCCGGTCTGCAGACACAGTGACAGAGCAAGCCCCCGCCCTAGCGGGGTTCACGCCCATCAAGGGCGCACCTCCTGCCTGACCACTGCTGTGGCGACTGTGCTCAGCTGGCTCCTGGCAGCACCTGCATTACTTTAAGAGATCACCAAGGTAGACGGGCAAGGCTGGTGCTCTACCACCTGAGCCATGACACCGCTTCTTGCTTTTTGATGGTTAATGGAAGAGAAAGAGTCCCCAGGGATACTGGCTTCAAGATGCAATCCTCAGATCTCAGCTTCCTGAGGAGCTAGGATCAGGTGTGAGCCACCAGCTGCCAGCTTCTCTAAGGATCTTTTTAGGAGCCAACTTACGAAATGCATGCATATGTAATCAACTGCTTCTCTGGAAGTGTTTTCCTGGCATCTAGTCTGGCATGTGTAAAAGATGTGTTTTGCCTGTCAATCAATACTTTTACTTTCAGAGTTTTAGTTAGTAGAGCAGTTTTCTTAGAGAAGGCTTAATTTTCCCATCCATTTGCGTGCCAGACTGACATGGTTTATAGTCTCAGACGACACATGTTTCCAAGTAGGTTTTACAGTTTTTTTAGAATACAAGGAAAGATCGGTACCATAAACCAGGATCTCCAGCCACCCACCAGATTTGCTCTGGTCCCAAGACAGGGCAAGACTTTCACAGTCCCATTTGGGTCACCCTCATTTTCTGCCAACCAGGGTAATGCATGCAGCTAGCAGATTCAAGTACCTATTCCACTCTGTGCCTACCACCCAGCAGCTGCTGGAGAAGGCCAAGTCTCATTACTGAGAAACAAATGTAGTAAGAGCTAAGTATAAGGAGGAGATACATCTTCTGCTAAATTACTCTATTATCTGAAAATATGCTGCAGGTCATAGTACTTTTAACACACACACACACACACACACACACACACACACACACACACACACACACACACACACACACAGCCCTGACCAGAGCCAAGATTCAAGCATATAACTTACTGGCCAGCAGTAACACGCTAAGGAGAGGGCCCTGGGCTGGGCAGTGAGTGCCAGCAGGACCAGACGGTGCGCTTACATCACAAGCTGATCGACTCTGAGTGGGAATAAGAAGGGAATAAATGACTTCACCACAACGTATTTTCCTTAAGAAATCGGAGCGACTACAGGGCCTCGGATGCTGGCACCTATACCTTCAAGATCCACCGCCCCGGCTTGGAGAGCAGAGGGCGTCTGTGGTTTCCAGGATGCTTAGAGTCTCGCTGTCGTTTCCTGGAAGGGCTGGAAGTCCATCTCCAGATGAAGAAAACGATCAGAAGAAAAAAGAAGTGGCACCAAAAAAAAAAAAAAAAAAAAACCCCGAAGTTATCTAGTAGTTAAGTAGTCACCACACAGGCCAGACTGTTAACTCAAGAAATTCACTAGTTCTCTCCTTTATGTTTTTAAGTGTGTGTGTGTGTGTGTGTGTGTGTACTGGGGTCTAAACTCAGGGCTTCGCACTCTCATTTGGCTTCTTCTACTCAAGGCTGGCACTCTACCATTTGAGCCACAGTTCCACTCTGGACTTTTGCTGGTCAATTAGAGATGAGATCATCTCCTGGGTCAGGTTGGCTTTGAACCTTGCCACATGTACAGTAGCCCCTCATGGGGCAGGAGAGGGAGGAACAGGACAAAGAAGGAACTCAGGCCACGTTAGGGATTTTGGCCTTTGTTCCCAAACCCACAGAGGACACCAAAGAGATCAGATCAGAAGAGCAAGGAGATTTAGAATGACAAAACTCAGAATTAATACAAGGAAGGTCTAAGCAGACTAGAGACAGAAGCAAAGTCCAGGATAGTGGATCCGAAGCGGGTTGGGGGAGACAAATGAGCTGCAGGTTCAACTGATGGGAAAGACAGTATCCCTCAAAGGACAGGAAACTTCGCGTAGAGGGAAGAGGCCCTGCTGAGTGAAAATGGAGAAAAGTGGGCCCCACGGTTGAGAGCCAGGAACAAAGAGATACTGGAAGCAAAGGCCCCTGGGAAAGAAGTGGGGAAGACCAGGTAGCAGGTGGTTCCAGACATGGCTAGTTTCTGGCTCAGAGGTTAGTGAGGGCCCAGCTGTTTTCCATGAACGCCTTCAGGGCTGTCGCTGAGTGCCACAGCCTGGAAGAAGCAAAGAGTCGTTCTAAGAAGATGACAGGATAATGGCTTGACCATTCATGCAAACATACAGGATGAGGTTAAGCTGAAGTGAAGCGTAAACAGCAACAGAAACAGAGGAGAGACAAGCTTGCCCTTCAGGTGAGGGTGGTCAAAGGTGATTGAAGAAGGAAGTTAAGACCATGATGACCTGATGCAGAACAGACACTAGTGAATGAGATACAGTGGACAGATACAGGCTAAGATGGAGGGGGGGGGGGAGGAGGAGGAGGAGGAGGAGGAGGAGGAGGAGGAGGAGGAGGAGGAGGAGGAGGAGGAGGAAGAGGAGGAGGAGGAGGAGGAGGAGGAGGAGGAGGAGGAGGAGGAGGAGGAGGAGGAGGAGGAGGGAGGGCTCCATCACAGCGGAGCACAGATGATGGGCTTACTTCTTGGACAGTGTTTGGTGGAAACCAGGAGGAGAGACTCAGTGATGTTAGCAACTCATTTCTCTAAAGGGGATACTGCTTCTAATAGACCACAGTCTCAAAGTCTCAAAGCAGTCTCAGAGGCTACCAAAGCACTTAAACGTTTAACTTCTTATGCTCATGTCAGCGTATGTGGAGACACTGAATTTATTTTCCAATCTGTTCATTAAAATTTTTATTCAAGCAATTCTTAGTGATACTTGTGTGTATGTGCACACACACGTGAGTGCACCTGAGCATTCATCTGCTGTGTACTGGGGGCTTGAACTCAAGAACTCAAAGGGTTTGCTTGCATGGCTGGTGCTCTACTCCTTGAGCCATGCCTCTAGCCTGGCTTTTTAACTGGCCAATTGTAGCCACTAGGCCGGCTTTGAATCACAATCCTCCAATCCAGCCTCCGGGGTGAGTAGCCAGGATTACAAGTGTGAGCCACTGGTGCCTGGCTTTGCAGCCGCTCTTGACATAAGCGAACGGTAACAGACCCACTCTGGGGGTTTGGTGATGAGTCCCTTTCTCTCTTTTCTCCCTGATCAGATGAAGGGCCTGAGAAGAAAAGGTCACAAACACAGCAAGGAAGAGGAACCACATTCCTGCCATGCAGCTTTGGGAGGTAGAAAACATCCTGACAATGTTGCATTTTCCCATTAAATGAACACAGCCAAAGGGTTAGAACAGATAAAAATCAGCAAGTGACGCTCTGGGTGGGTGTGTTCCTCGGGTGGGGACTTTGCCACGTCTCAGATGTGGTGCACACTCCCATGGGACTGGAAACTCGGGCTATGTCTATAAACTGGAGCGCCCAGAGGAGCTTCGCTGGTAGAAGAGGGAGACCCACACTGCTGGCCGCCCTCTCTCCTGGCACTGTGGCCACGTGTCTGGCTGCTATTATGTGGTGGTACCCGACCTTTCACAAATGAAGAAAAATGTAAAAGGAGGTGGGAAACCTGTCCGTGTGGAAGGAACACTTCTTTTTCAAGCAGTGTCCAGTTTCCTTTTCCTTCTTCTCGTCTGGTCACATGGCTTAGGGAGATAAATCCTACAATGGAAACTTGTCACTCCTGGTGGAGCCTGAGAAATCAGACATCAGAAAGCACAGGCCTGCATGTTCAAAGCCACTGTCACCCTGGTGCTCTGACAAATATAGAGGTGAGGACGAGCCTGGGACCAGCGTGTAATCGCACAGACCAGTAACTCACAACATTGCTGGCAACACTGCATCAAAGATGGAAAAATAAAAGTCTGCCTTAATGCACTGAGAACAAACCACTGTTTTGGCAGACTGAGTTTTTTAAATTAAGTATCTCCTCTAATATGCTTGTTTTGGCAACATGTGGCTGCATTTTGACTAAGTGAAACAAAAATTTAGTAATTTCCTTGTCCACAGAAGCTCCAGGGGTCTCCTGGAAGAAAGAAGGGTAGAAATAACGTGAAGAACTTAGCCAGGCAGCAGTGGCTCACACCTATAATCTTGGCTACTCAGGAGTCTGGGATCTTAGAATCAGTTCGAAGCCAGCCTGGGCAGGAACATCCTCTTATCTCCAATTAACCAGCAGAAATGCTACAAGTGGTGCTGTGGCTCAAGTAGTAGCCCTCCAGCCTTGAGCAAAAAAAGCTAAGGGACAGTCTAGGCCCTGTGTTCAAGCCTGTGTGTGTGTGTGTGTATGTCTGTGTGTGCATAAGCGTAACAAAGCAGGTGCAGACCATCATTTTACTGCGCTGCACCTGGGTCTGAGAATTCTGGAGCATCCATCAAGTTTGGGCTACGTGAATAATTTAGAAAGAGAAGCACAAATAAAGGAAGGGTGGCGACATTTTCCCCCGAACATGATGCTCTGAGAAGTTCTCTTGTAAAACCATCTTCTTCTAGGATAAAGTAAATACTGAGCAGCCGTATAAAACCTGAAATTCTGAATACTCCCTCAGCTGAAAGGATCTGGACATTTCAAATGGGCAAAACCCTAACTTCATTTCATTATGGAAAAGAGCCACCGCTTCACTATCGTGAAGGCGTGCTCAGGGCTGGGAGCCTCTGCTGAGGAGCACCTGTGATGATGGGACCAACCAGCGTTATAAGAGTTCTTCGTGGCCAGGCAGGGAGACCCACACGGTAACCTCAGCTACGTAGGCAGGCAGAGGTCAGGAGGAGCACAGTTCAAGCCGGCTAGGTAAAGTGAGATTCTGTTTCAGAGTCAAGCCAGACGGGGTGGCATGTGTCTGTGGTTCCACCTATGTGCAAGGCTGCAAAGTTAGCACAAAACCCTATCTGGAAAAACTCACTTTGCCAGAGGAGGAAAGTCAAAAGCTACAATTTAGTTTCTGGCATCCCAGAGGGCACAAGCAAGGGTGTGTGTGTGTGTGTTGCACACGGAGGACTCTTTTGGTCATGATATCTGCAGGCCATCAAGGAAGGGTGTGTGTGTGTGTGTGTGTGTGTGTGTGTGTGTGTGTGTGTGTGTGTGTGTGTGTGTGTGTGTGTGTGTGTGTGTGTGTGTGTGTGTGTGTGTGTGTGTGTGTGTGTGTGATGCACACGGAGGACTCTTTTGGTCATGATATCTGCAGGCCATCTTGTAGGTTACTACAATCCTCACAAGTTATCCTGGTGGAGGTCATCAGTGGACTCTCGGGGTGTGGCACGGTGCCGTCTCCCACACAGACGCAGCTGTCGTTCTGTATAAGCTCACGGAGACTACAGAACTTACCCTAAGTCACAGCTGAGAAACGAGGAGAGCAGAACCCACAGCACTCGGCTGTGGTGCGACGCACTGTGAGCTCACTGTCAATCGTGCGATGAAGCGGGGAGTAAGCGGCGGGCAGCACAGGGCACACCTGCATGGGCTCTGTCCGGTAGAACAGAACTGACCCCACCACGCACATCCCTCTGGGAAAGTACCTTTCGCTGAGAACAGAGCCCAGGTACAGCCAAGGAGAATGCACGCTGCGCATAAAACCCCGTGGGAAGCATGTGGCTCACGGCGGCCCCAATCTTCAGTAACAAGGTTTGTCACACTTCCAGCAGGAGGGAACTCAGAAAGCGCCACCCAAGACGCCACCGCAGGCAAAGTATTATTCACCATCTGTCCCAAAGTGCTACAGATTCCGGAAGCTGTTTCTGGTGCAGGGGATGCACGCAGGGTGTCACACGATCACACCCAACTGTTACATCACGTCTGCTGGGAACACGGCGTCCGCAGGCCTCGGACCCATCTGCCCGTGCAGCATTCAGGGTGCCCGCTGGTTTTGTTCTGTTTTGTTTCCAGTTCTGTTAATCTTTCCATTTAGTTACAACTTTTGAAAACAGAGATGTAGCGCTCTTGTTGGATAAAAATGAAAACAAACCTACATTAAGAAATGGTTCTGGGCTGGGAAGGTGGCTCAGTGGTAGAGCACTTGCCTTGCATGCTCGAGGCCCTGGGTTCGATTCCTCAGCACCACATAAGCAGAAAACAAAAAGCCGGAAGTGGCGCTGTGGCTCAAGTGGTAGCGCGCTAGCCTTGAGCTGAAGAGCTGAGGGACAGCGCCCAGGCCCAGAGTTCAGGCCCATGACTGGACCCCCACCGCCCCCCCCCCACAAAAAAAAAGAAACGTTTCCCATTTTGCCAAACACTTTCAAAAGGAAAAAACTGGTACTAAAGACAAATCCAAATGCGTTACTTTAGGAATTTCTGTTCCAAACCACTCACGCTCAGAGATGGACTTCACGTGGCACATCACGTGGTCGTGGAGTAAAGGGAAGCCTGGGCTTCGGGTTCACGTCAGGAATTCTCTAGTGGCTGTCTGACCCCAGCTGGCAGTTACAGAGGAAGTCATGGCAGCTAAAGTTCTGATAATCCAGATTTGATGACGGTGAATTTTAAGGGCATTAGGAAAACAGATTAGAGCAAAGGAATCCAAAGGTTCTCAGCTAGCTCTGTTGCATCAGAAAGCGCCATGATTTTCACTGCCATATTCATTATATATAGGCTTCTTATTTGCTTTTTGTGAAATTACTAGCCATGACTCTAGCAAGAGGATATGTGTTCTTGCCTTTTTTCCTATTATCTGAGGATACTTGTTAGCATTCTAAGATT
Source organism: Dipodomys spectabilis (assembly GCF_019054845.1). Lineage (NCBI taxonomy): Eukaryota > Metazoa > Chordata > Mammalia > Rodentia > Heteromyidae > Dipodomys > Dipodomys spectabilis. The sequence goes on along the minus strand of NW_024871198.1, from coordinate 238,278 downwards.
TTGCTAAGTGCTTTATTAAAACTGAGATCCATTTTTGTTGTTATTTCAAATCGTCTCTGGCATGCTTAGATGAACATGATTTAAACACAGGGGCAGGGAGCTTCCGTTTTGGAACAGTTACTGAGCACAGAACCACGTCCACTTGCACTGGAGCTTACCCATCTGAGCCGAGTGCTCTTCAGTTCACACCGGGATCCAGTGTGTAAATATGTAACAATTCCAAGGGGAAATGGAAGGCAGGTTAGAAAAGCCTCCACCCCTGGCCCCCACCCCATCTTACTTACTCTATGTGTCTGAAAGTGGCTACATCCATAGTACAGAGCCTTAATTCTTCTTCCCTATCTGTCCTTGGAGACTGTGCTTATTATAGACTTCAAATCAAACGCATCTCAGTACTTGAACATTGTTAATTTCAGTAACAAACGGAAATGCAGGACGATACGTGGTTGCCTTACTACAGACCATTTCTTCTACCTTTTGATCATCTCATATACATTCTCAGATCAGCCGGGGAAGCCAAGCATGGTCACCTCTGGTATGGGGGCACCGCCATTCCACACCCTCCCCCAGTACGCCGGCCACGGCAGGCCTGGAAGCGGCAGCCTGTGGCACCTGAAGCCCCTGTCCACTGCGGCATGGTCTGCAGCCAGCTGTCACCAGGGAGGCCAATGTGACGTCCTTCCTGCAGGCTTGCTCTAGGACCTGTCAAGTGACTGATGTCACCACCAGTCACCATGACAGAGAAGAGGAGCTCCCAGACATGAGGGCCAGGATCTAGACCCACCGGGCTCTCAATTTCAACAGGAGCCTGATTATGCGATGGCAAGGAGAGCTTAACCGTTTCGTCTCTTCAGGTCTTAACCAAAAAACAGGCACATTCCACATGCTTACTGGCAATGCTTCAAAACGCTGTCTTCCACTTTAACATAAAACATCTTTGAACAACAGTAGCTTGGATCTAAGAATTAATAACAGTTTTAAAAACCTGTCAGAAACCAGTAAGTAACCTGGCTATCTTGCTAACATACAAAAATAAAGAAAACAATTCTCCCTGGTTCTAGAAACTTGTTTGCATATGTAACAGTTTTAGACTGCCCAGCTGATCATCTCTAGAATCTTCACCAGAGACAGAAACGACTTACAAGAGAGCTTATGACTTACAAGGATAAGTAAAGAAAGTGACTCAAATTAACTTCTGTAAGCTAGAAAACGTAGCCAAATGAAGCCAAATGAAAGCAATCAGTATTAAAAATCCTATTTTAAGGCAGGAAAAGATGACACAAATCTTGAAAATCTAATATTGAATTTACCAATAATAGTAAGAAGTACCAATCCTACTAGGAATAAATAAAGTAGGATTAAAGAAATTTTCATAACTGGATCAGTTTATATGTCCACTATGCATTCTAATGTCATTTATGGTTCATGAATATGAGTTGCTATTTCAGAGTTGAAGACCGTTTGCTAGACAAGACTTTCAGTTAGCTCTCACTAGCTAGAAGACTAAAGGCCAGATTAGGGATAGTAATAACTTCTCAATTTTATTTTTCCATTCTGACTACCATTCTGAGTAGCTAAGATTAAGGTTTGAAGCCAGCCTGGACAGATAAAAATCCAAGAGGCTCTAATCTCTAAGTAACAGGCAAAAAACTAGAAGTGGAGCGGTAGCTCAAGTGGCAGAGCACCAGCCTTTGTGAAAAAGCCAAGGGAAAGCCAGAGGCTCTGAGTTCAAACCCCAGTACCCAGTAATACATGAGCATGCATGCATATGCATACACACACACACACACACACAAGCTGGAGCAAGAATGTCCTTCAACAGGAAGAACTGACATATGGTGGCAAATCTATAGGCTAGGTAAAGAAATGTGCACCAGTAGCCAAAATATGAATTCTAGCAATGCATATAAATTCCAAAATGTATATGTCTGATATTTCAGACTTGTTACTAGACAAAAGCAGAAGGAAATCTTTACAGAAAGGAGAAAAGAAAGGAGGGGGGAATTTGAAAAATAAAGGAGAGAATGTGCAAGGGGCTCAGTCAAGATGGAAGACAACCCCGACCCTGAAGGGCTGCGGTCAGGGAGGATGAGCCCCTGCCCTCCTCCCTCCACCGCTGGGGGGCGAGTGCGAGACACGTGCCCATGACAGGCACTGAAGACACCCGAGATCAGATTCCCGGTCCACAGGGCACTAAGCAAGCGTGTCCTTGTAGCACACGGGGATGGAGGGCAGCCCGGGTGGGGGCCTCACTCCAGCTCACAGAGACACCGGCGGTCTCACAGAGACACTTCCCAGCAGCCTCTGTCTGCGCTACCTGGCTGGACTGATTGATCTCCCACAAAGCCAAGGAAGGGACACGGTCGCGGCAGAGGTGAAATGCCATGAACCTCTGCGGGAGGCGGTCTACCTTGTCACCTTCTCGGAACAGACTGACGCCACCTCCTTCACTTACTAGCACTTTCTTCACCTCTGCCTCCCAAGCTTAGATATTCTTCACCAAAGGGTACAGGGACATAAAGAGAAGTGGCAAGGTCTGAAGTGAGCCCAAGAGCAACGGCGAAAGCCAGAAGCAAGTCACCCTGAAGCCGACAGCCCCACAGAAGCGAGTCACCCTGAAGCCGACAGCCCCACCAGAGGCAAGTCACCCTGAAGCCAACAGCCCCGCGCTCGTCTGGGACCCAGTGCCGCAGTGTCTCCGCCTTCTCTATCCGTCATTGTAACACCCACCTTCCCAACGGCATCGCTCTCCCTTCTGACTCTATCATTCTCCTTTCTAACTGCATTGCTTTTTGAACAGAACAACCTATACAACATATCATCTGCCTGCTATTTGAAATTCCCATCTTTAAATCAGAGACACTTGTGTTTTGTCATCTGGTGAAAAAGCCAGGGTCTCCAATGGCTGAGTTTCATCTCAGCGCTCATTGCGTGGCTTGTACTGTATGAACACATGGGCAATCAGATTGCTACATGAACACAAGCCAATTCTTGAACAGCTCCATTTCCATCACTGCTGGAGTCTAAATACTTACGCTTGGGGGTCTCTGACACCCTGTAAACATACAACAGCATGTCAACTTGACCTAAACGACGCTGCTTAGGTGTCACCTTGTGTTTACCGGGAAGTGCTGCTATAGTAACGGTACAGAAATCGCAGACCTGTTTCTCAGCATTGGTCCTGGCTGACTCTTCCTGCGCCAGCACCATTTCCCGCTCTGCAGTGATCTGCACACTTTCTCTCAGTGCTTCTTCCAGCTCTTCAATCCTGTCATCCTTCTTACGAAGACTGTCCTGGAAAACGACGGAAGACTGGGTGAGGCAGATGAGTCAGTTGGCCACGGAGAGCCTATGTATCAAGGAAGGGTATTACTTCCTTTGGAAGCAACTCCACGTCAGAAAAGTATGATCAGAGAGGAAAGCAGAGGTGAAGGAAGAAAAGAAGGAAGGAGGTGAAGTTTATGATGAAGCCAAGGGTCAAGTTAGTTAAGCAAGACAGGCATGATGGGTTTGCTCTCTGCAGCGGTATTAGAAAGCACCGCTAATAAGGGCTCAATTGTCTGCAAGCAGAAAGCCGATTCTGAACTCCTCTGTCAACTGAGATTCAAGTCAGCTTTGAAGATCTCTACACAGACTGCATATCAAAACATCCTCTTTCCCTGGAAAACTACACAGACTGAATATCAAAACAGCCTCTTTCCCTGGAAAACTATTATGCCTAGATAAAAAAAAAAGTCAAGTGAACAGCATTTTTCAGACTGAATTCTTCATAAAGACCAATATTTGCAAACTACTATTAAAAAGTGAAAAGACTACTGAATGCCAGTAGCTCATGCCTATAATCCTAGCTACTTAGGAGGCTGAGATCCAAGGACCGTGGTTCAAAGCCAGCCCAGACAGGAAAGTCTATGAGACTCTTATCTCCAATAAACTCAAAAAAGCTGGAAATAGTGCTGTGGTTCAAGTGGTAGAGCACTAGCCTTGGGCAAAAGAAGCTCAGGGACAGCGCCCAGGCCCAGAGTTCAAGCCCCAGGATTGAAAAGAAGCGAAAAGATGTTTCTAATATTTTTCAAGAATGTGAAGTATTTCTCTTCATCCCACGCATACAACAGGAAACCACAGGATGAGTATGACTGTTCTGGCTATACCTGGGCAGGATTCTCTGAGGCTCACCTGGGTTAGGTCAAGTTCAAAATGGAGACAAGTACAAATCTGTCAGAAACAAAATCCTATCAGTCCTTAAGATCTTATAAGACAGTAGAGAAGACTAAATGAAGAAGAGTAGCAATCCAATGGAGACTGGACTCAGCACACTGATGTAAACACTTCCGTTTAAAATCCTTACAGCACAAGACGAGGAAGAATCAAGTGCTGCCTCTGGTTAAAATACAAAACTGGAGAACAAGGAGTGGCATTTGTCACTGCAGATCAATGAAATCAGACCTTTACCTGTCACTGCACTCAGCAACAACCCAAACGGGATTAAAGACTTAAAGCTAAGAAACCACTAGAAGGAAATAAAGAGGAAAAGCTTCATGACATGGGCTGAATGAAGACTTCTGAGGATAAAACTTCATGAGCACAGGCAACAGAAGCAAAATAGACAAATGATTACACCAAACCCAAAAGCTTCTGTTCTGCAAAATGAACAATCAAGAGGGAGAAAGAGGACGTGAAGAATGTAAGAAGATATCTGTCAACTTATGTGACCAAAAAATACATAAGGAACTCAACTGTACAGAAAAAAAATAAAACCAACAATTTTAAAGGGTGCCGAAGGTCGGCGCAGATATGTCTCAGGACAAAGGCCCAAGTGGCCGACTGGACTTACAAACGTCCAACCCCGGGAATCAGCAGGGCAGTGCCGCTGGAGCTCCAGTCCCACTCGTCCTGGCCAGCCTCCCAGGAGCACGGCAGGAGCGGCCATGTCTCTGGTGACTGGCTTTGGAAGCCGAGGTCACCCGGCTGCCTTCCTCTACATTCACCCGGCCCAACCCAAGCCTCGTGCAAGAGGACGGCATGCGAGGGGATTCACCCGCAGCTGAGCCCCACCTTCTGAAAGAACGGGGCTTGGGAGGTGAACTGGACCCTCACCACACACACACACGCACACACACACGCACGCAGCCCATGTGAGACTGGATCAAAGTGGAAGGCAAACATACAGACAAGGCTAAAAGGCAGGGAACAAGGAGGCCAGGCTGGAAACGGATGAGCCATCCGCTGTCAGGAATTACTCAGAACAAAACCTGCCCACGGCTGAGATCTAACAACAGGCGCTTTCTGGAGATAATGATGAAAAATCGCAGTAATTTTCAGTTCATGAGTAGTTGGGTGCTAGGAGAATACACCATGATATGCCAGCTATAACTTAATGAATGAGTCACACACAGAGGCTCGTTAAGTTTAGCTGCTGATATCTGAGTGGATTCTCACATCTCAGTGTTTGGGGAAACAATCTAAGAGACTGGCCAGGGGCCCGTGGCTCAGGCCTGTCATCCTAGCTACTCAGGAGGCTGAGATCTGAGGATTAAGGTTCTAAGCCAGCCTGGGCAAGAAAAGTCTTGAGACTCTTATCTCCAATAAACCACTAGATAACTGGAAGTGATGCTGTGGCTCAAGCAGTAGAGCGCTTGCCTTGAGCCAAAGAGCTGAGGCCCACTCAGTACTCAGGCCCAGAGTTCAAGCCCCATGACCAACAAAAAAAAAAGAAATTAAGAGACTGAAAGTCTTGTTGGCCCCCAAAGTAAAGATACTTACTATATATAGAAGGAAAAGTCAGAAAAACTTAGCTTCAAACAGTCTTACCTTAAAATTACATATTGTATATTTTCAAAAATATTTTTTTTGCAGCTTTGAGTTTATGAGCCTCCTGCCTCAGCTTCTCAACTGTTGGGATTACAAGCATGTACTAACATGCACAGCCCTAAAATTGCTAGAGATGGATTTTAAATGTTCTTACCACGAAAACTTAAGATGTAAGGTGATGGATATGCTAATCAGCCTGGCTTATTATACAACATATACAAATATTAAGCATCACACTTAATATGAGCATCATCCATAAATACGTAATGATTTTTCAGTTAAAAAATCAACTTATAAAGACAGGAATTACGGTGACCATATGGAGTTAATGGTATTCATTATTTCCAAGAAAGTCAGTAGCAGCCTAATAAGACCAAGTGGGAAATGCTCAGTCCCCTCCCCTGCCCTAAGGAGGTTTCATTGTGTCTACCCAAGGCGGCTTGTGTGCGTGTGCCGCGGGCCACACACACCTGCCGAGAGCGTGAGCTCTCCCCGAGTGACTGGTTCACACCATCTGTGGAGTTCTACTTTGCGTTAATTATCCTAACACATCCTGCTTTTCCTAGGCTGATTTTTGCCAACCATGCTTACTAAATGGGGTCAGAGCACACAGCTCAAGGATCGCTGAGCCCAGAGACTGCCTCCTGGGGTCTGGAAGACCTGGTGGAGGGGAGGAAGTGGGAAGCTACCATCAGATCCTCCTCTCCTTAACAGGGCCCCCGACGAGGGAATAAGCCAAGAGAGCGTCCACTACGCCTCCACTCGCGAAGTCAGAAAGGACGCTGGATCCTTCAGCACCGCCGTGACACAGCCCACCAGTAGGCCTTCTGAACCTGCTTCCTGACGCCTGCCCTGTCGGCGGCAAACCACAGCTCCTCCCCGAGGCTGCCACTCCCGCCGCAGCCGCTCTCCCCACCCCACCCCAAAGTTCAACAAGGCAAAGGCCGAGAGGAACGCAGGAGAAACTCACTGAGACCAGCTGTTCTCTTCAAATCTGTCTCTGAATGAAAGACTGATGACAACAGATTAACAGAAGAGGAGGAACCAACTCGGATTTCTACGAGATGGGTCACAGGGACCCAGCCTTGCACTGACACCGCCACTCTCTCCCAATGCCTCATGCCTACACACAGCTCCCACACGATAACTCCACGCCCCCCAGGAGGGTGGTGTCGCCACACAGCTGGGCCTTGCATACTGTACCACACCTGGTCCCCAGCTGCAAGGACAGACCAGCTGCTAGCTGACAGAGTTCCCTCAAAACTAAACTTTCTTTACCAAGAGGCCGCCGGTCCTGAGGTCCCCATTCAAACCGCGGCTGAGCCTCTTAGAGAAAGCATATGTGTTCAGTTAAGTCATCCATCCAACATCTCTCAGCTGATTTCCCCACGTACAAAACACACACTGGACATGACACAGGCTGGGAAAGGTGATGACAGGGCTGGGTAAGGGCTTGGGGGTGGGGGACCCTGGATGGCGGCTGCTACGAATGCTGGGCTGGTTCATGCACTTTGGTGATGTGAAATAAATATAGTGTGCATGATCGTGGGAAATTTTCTGCACTGCATTAGGGGAAGGAAGAGCGAAAAGGGAGAAGAGGAAGGAAGACACGAACCATGTTTTTGCAATGCACTGTAGTGAGTGGAACCAGCACGTGGTTACAGGGACCCCGAGGTGCTAACCTGGGGACCCCCTCACAGAACCGAGTGAGCTTACCAATCACGTGCGACCAGCCTCCTCCTACACCCACATGTCCTCCCAGCGGCACAAGGACACTGGCCCTTCTAGCTAAAGCCTGTCCCTTGCTGCACGCTAGGCTGAGAGGAAAGCAGTAATCAGGGTTAGAAGGAGGGTTAGAAGCGGGGAGCACAGGCTGGGAAGGCGGCGTGGCTATGGGGAGCGGGCAGAGCAGGCCGCTGACCGAGCACGGGCTGGGAAGGCGGCGTGGCTAAGGGGAGCGGGGAGCGGGTAGAGCAGGCCGCTGACCGAGCACGGGCTGGGAAGGCGGCGTGGCTAAGGGGAGCGGGCAGAGTGGGGAGCGGGCAGAGCACGCCGCTGACCGAGCACGGGCTGGGATGGCGGCATGGCTGCGGCGAGCGGGGAGTGTGGCTGCGGGGAGCGGGCAGAGCGGGCCAAGCGGGCCGCTGACCTGCAGCTGCTGGGAGCTGTCGCTGAGGCTGTCCTCCCTGCGCCGGGCCTCCTCCAGCATCTGCGCACTCTTCTTCTTCTCCACCTGCTCCTTGTGCTTTAGGTTCGCCACCTTCTTATTCTGGTCCTTCACCTGCCTAGTGGTAGAAGGGCAAGAATCAGGCTTTGCGCGGGTGTGCACGGAGAGTACGCTTGTATTCGTCTCTACTACGCTGTGTCCTCAGGGAACGGCTGCCAAGTTCAGACTGGGCCGTGCCGGAGGCAGCACACAACAGATGGCATCCCGGTGTTCCCCTAAGGAGCGTCTACGCAGCACACCATATCACAGAGCTAAACGAAGGCGCGGCAGGCTCGGAGAGGACAGAGGAAGGAACCAGGCAGCACCACCGCTGCTGAGGCCAACGCCGCCACTGCATCCGTGTGCTGACACAGACACGCAGCTGATTAGCCAAGGACTTTAAACTCGACCCCGATCTTACCATTACCAACCACTGCTAACACACAGAAGATCCAGGCCCCACGGGGGTGTGGTCACAAAGACCACCCCCCCAGCCCATCACTGACTCCACAGCCCACTCCACACCTCTCTGGCACTTCCTTTGTGTTTTGCCTCTTTTCAAACTTGGTAAAATCTACCAGTAATCTACCTTTTTCCTTCCCACTTGACAGTTTTGAGACTGATGTACCAAGGAGGGTAATTTTGTTACGGCTTTGATTTTTACTGCAGTGCTGAACAAGAGGTGGCAACGGTGTCACTCCCCAGGTGACAGAAGTGTGCGCTGTTCTCCCCCTGCCTCTTTTTTGCCATTACAAACGATGCCACCAGTACAAACTGATCCAGAGGCCCACGACTGTCCTAGTGCATGCTCCAGACCTGGATGGCACATAGTAGGCATGGCTTCCTTTTCATGGGGTTTCATCCATTTCTACTGTGGTAGTGACATGTCCACTAGCAGTTGGTACAGCCATTTCATGTTCTACATTTAGTCAATAGGGTGGATATAAAATAGTATCTCAGTTTGGGTTTCTTTTTTAGGTCTGGCATCAATCCCAGGACTTTGCACAGTGGGTAAACTCTCTACCACTGAGCTATAGCAAGGCGGGGGAGGGCAGAGACAGAGACAAAGGGAGAGGAAGAGAGACAGAGACAAAGAGAGGCAGAGACAGAAAGAGAGAAAAAGAGGGACAGAGACAGAGACAAAGACAAAAGGAGAGGAAGAGACAGAGACAAAGACAGAGAGAGATAACGAGAAACAAAGACAAAGACAAAGGGAGAGACAAAGAGAGAACTAACCAAAATTAAGAAAGCAAAACAAGAACAAAATGAGTAATTCACCAGGCACCAGTGGCTCATACCTATAATCCTACCTACTCAAGAGGCTGAGATCTGAAGACCCACAGTTCAAAGCCAGCCTGAGAAGGAAAGTCTATGAGATTCTTATTGCCAGTTACCAAAAGCCAGAAGTGGAGCTGGAGCTCATGTGGTAGAGCACTAGCTTTGCATGAAAACAAGCTCAGGGACAGTACAGGGACAGTCCCTGAGGACAAGCCTCAAGACTGGCGTGCATACGCGTGTGCATACCCACACACCCACACACAGAATTCAACAAAGAAACAGAAAGCACAAAAGAAAGAAGCTGATGGGCTGGGAATGTGGCTCAGTGGTAGAGTGCTGGCCTTGAGCAAAAGAAGCTCAGGAACAGTACCCAGGCCCTGAGTTCAAGTCCCAGGAGTGGGGGAAAAAAAGAGCTCCAATGACAAATTCAACCACACAACATTTCATTTGTAAGCAGTTGGAGAAACAACAACAAAAAAGACAAAAGCACCCAAGATTTACAGTGCACTGCCAGGAAAGGAATGCATGCATTTGTGGGGGCCACAAAAAGAGGAGAAAAATAGCAGAAAGGTTACTTAAGTAAACGGTGAATGAAAACTCGCCAAATCTTGGGAATAACATACTATCCAGATTCGTGCTATCTCAAAGAAAATTACAGCAAAACAATCCTAACTGAATTGAGAGAAGACAGAGCTGCTATTTTGAAAGCAGAAAGAAAACATTATGAGTGAAACTCTAGCATCCAGTGCCATCAGAGCCACCAGTGAGGACAGCCAGACATTACTCAGCAGAACCGCCACGGCTCGAGGGAGCGCAGGGAAATGCCAGCCAAAATGCTTCACGGGCAAAGCTGTGCATCAGAAGCAGCCACGAGAGAAAAGTGTTCCCAGAAAGGTGCTATGGCTGCTTTACACCGTTGGACTATTGTACAAGGAAGACTAAAAGGGGTTCTTCAAATTACTGGAAGACATAAGTAATGGTATGAAAACAATAAAGCATAAAGCTCACTGCTAAATGTCCAGCTACATTCATGAATACTGTAAAGATGGTATGACAATCACTTTTAATTCTCATGTGTTACAAGTCAAAGTGTTAAAATACCTATGCTACAATACTTTGCTATGAATGCACAACGCAAAAAGATGTAAGTGTGCCATCAACACCACAAACTACATGGAGAGAAAAGTAAAAGGGTAGTACTATTTGTGGACTGGGAATGTGGCTTGGTAGCAGAGTGCTTGTCTGGCATGCATGAAGCCTGGGTTCAATTCCTCAGTACCACATACACAGAAAAAGCTGGAAGTGGCACTGTGGCTCAAATGGTAGAGAGCTAGCCTTAAAGAAGCTCAGGGACAGTGTCCAGGCCCTGAGCTTCTGGTGCTCAAGGTTACTGCTCTACCACTTTGGGCCAAGCTCCTCCTTCTGGTTTTTGAGTGGTTAACTGAGATAAGAGTCGTATGGAAACTTTTCAGCCCAGGCTGGCTTTGGACCACTATCCTCAGATCTCAGCCTCCTGAGTAGCTGGGATGACAAGCACGAGGTACCAGTGCCCGGATTCAAATATCTGTTCTCTTCTAGTCACAATACTATGAAACTAGAAATATTAAGAATGCTTAGAAATTGGGCTGGGAAGGTGGCTCAGTGGTAGAACGCTTGCCTTGCATGCATGAGGCCCTGGGTTCGATTCCCCAACACCACATAAGCAAAAAGAAAAAAAAGCCAGAAGTGGTGCTGTGTGTGGCTCAAGTGGTAGAGCGCTCGCCTTGAGCTGAAGAGCTGAGGGACAGCGCCCAGGCCCAGAGTTCAGGCCCCATGACCGGACCCCAAAAAAAAAAGGCTTAGAAATTTGCAGATACACAGAAATCAAAACAATACACCCTTGAAAAATTAATTGAAAAAAATTGAAAAGTAAAACAAATACCTCAAGCAGTAGAATGCCTGCATAGCAAGTCTTAAGTACCTGAATTTAACTTGAGTAGGACAGACAGAGACAGACAGACACACAGACAGACAGACACACTCACACATACACATACCTAAGACCAATTAAAATGGAAACACAATATACCAAAACACACAGGATGCAACTAAAGTAGTTCTCAACACAGTATTTACAGAACAATTACCTACACCAAGGTAAAAAAGGAAGTTTTCGAACAACCTAACTTTAAACATAAGGAGTTGGAGGAAGAAAGGACCACGTGAAACACCAAGTTAGTAGGAAATAAAAGAACAGAAATAAAAACTGCAGCCTAGAAAGATAACTCAAAAGATTAATAAAACATGGTTTTTAAAAGGATAAAACAGGGCTGGGAAGGTGGCCCAGTGGTAGAGCGCTTGTCTTGCATGCCCGAGGCCCTGGGTTTGATTCCTCAGCACCACATAAGCAAAAAAAAAAAAAAAAAAAGCCAGAAGTGGCACTGTGGCTCAAGTGGTAGAGCGCTCGCCTTGAGCTGAAGAGCTGAGGGATAGCACCCAGGCCCAGAGTTCAGGCCCCACAACTGGACCAAAACAAAACAAAAAATTAAAAAGATAAAACAGGCAAATCTTTAAGTAGACTAATCAAGAAAAACAAAAGAGTTCAAATAAAATCAGAAATGCAAGAGAAGGGGGGAGGATGGGAAGGGATGGGAAGGGGAAACAAAGGAGGAAGCTACAATGCTTGAAGAAATGTACTCATTATCTTGCCCATGTAATTGTAACCCCTCTGTACAGTATTTTCACAATAAAAAAATTAAAATTATTTAAAAAAATGCAAGAGAAGACACTATGACCAATATGAGACAAACAATAAAAGTCACAAAGATTACTCTGGAAAAACCAAATGTTAACAAATCGGAAAAAAGAAGAAATGGGTAGATTCCTAGAAATATACAACCTTCCAACATTTCCTCTCTTCTTACTGCCTGGTAGCAGACACCTCTCATCTCTAATACCAAGTGTTTGTTCATTTGGTTTCCCCCTGACTGTTCTCAGTAACTTTTAAAGTCCAGATCTCCACAGTCAAGCCTCTGCCAAGTTTGATGCATCAGTGATTTCTATGCATCTCTTTGTTGGAATAAATTCTACTGTTTTAATCTTCTGTCATAATGGAAGAAAACATTAGTAAATAGCATTCGATTACACTGTCTTTGTTTAGTATAAGCATACTGACCTTGAGGTGAGACTGAAGAAAACAGCAAGTCCAGGGAGAGAATGTGAAAGAGAAAGTTAAAAAGAGTTAGTGAGGACAATATTTGGGAATATTGACAAAACACAGAGCACAGGGCTAAAGAAGAGAATGCAGCAGCACAGATTCTGCACAGGCACCAAAACAAAGTAACCGCACGATTTGTCTAGTGATCTCATTACACCTGCTAGATTAGACCATTGTATGTTAGTGGAAGTTTCTAAAGGAACAAAAAATTATCAGAAGGTTAGCATTTCCTAGGGCAGGAAGAAAAAAAAATCTTCAAGAAGAAGGAAAAGAAGGTGGTCTACCTTCTTATTTGAGAAGTTATAACTGGATGGGGCTGGTAGCTCACCCCTGCAATCTCAGTTACTCAGGAGACTAGCATCTGAGGGTTGTGGTTCAAAGCCAGCCTGAGCAGAAAAGTATGTGAGACTTTTAATTCCAATCAAGCACCAATAAATAAATAAATAAATAAAAATTTTAAAAAGCCAGAAGTGGAGCTGTGGCTAAAGTGGTAGGACACTAACCTTGAGCAAAGAAGCTGAGGGACAGTGCCCAGGCCCTGAATTCAAGCCCCCAGGACCATTCCCCTTGCCAAAAAAAAAAAAAAAGGATTTTTTTCACACTATTGTGTGAAAGTGGTGCGACAATTTCAGTCAGCTATATTTCCAGTAAATAACCAGCCCGTCCCCACCTGCTCCATCCAGCAGATCCAGGCCATCTATAGGAAAAACAAAACAGATACAGGCAGCTCCCGCCATCCTTTAGAATGCCAAACTCAAATTTATGTGGAAGAATTTGAAGTCCTTTTCTCAAATCTTAAAAGAAAGATGCCTGGTCACATGGGGTATTTCTTACCGCAGACCTACCCACTCTCGAATGGTGCAATCTACAGGCAGCAATGAACAAGAGCGGCTCTGGAAACATCAGCTCATCTCCTCCCCTCCTCAGGAGCCGGAGCTGTGAAGCAGCCACGCTCAGTACCCCATGCAGCCTGAAGCCCCTAGGGCTCACGACTGCCCTTCACAGACAGTTCTCCTTCGTAAGAGTTAATCAGTTTCACGGAAGTTAGCATTATCTTCCAATTGGTTAGGGGTTTTAATAGCCAATGACTCTGGAGGGCCTTTACAATCTCAATTTCTACGTTAAGAATGGAGAATAAGCTGGGCCTGGTGGCTCACCCCCGTCACCACAGCAATTTGGGAGGGGGAGAGAGAAGGATTGTGGGTGGAGGCCAGCTTAGGCAAAAAAAACACAAGACTCTATCTCGAAGAACAAGCTGAGCATGGTAGCTCCCACCTCTAAACCCGGCAGATGGATTGTGGTGCAAGTCCTGCCCCAGCAAAAAGTGTGATACTCTCTCTGAAAGGTAAGTCACATGCCATGCTTGGAGCATGACTCAAGTGGCAGAGTGCCTGCCTAGCAAGTGGAAATTACTGAGTCCAAACTCTACACCACACACACGTGCACAAAAGAATCAAAACCGCTGGGCGCTGGTGGCTGGCGCCTGTCATCCCAGCTACTCAGGAGACTGAGATCTGAGGATCACGGTTCAAAGCCAGCCTGGGCAGGAAAGTCCATAAGTCTCTTATCTCCAATGAACCACCAAAAAAACGGGAAGTGGTGCTGTGGCTTAAATGTAGAGCACTCGCTTTGAGCTGAAGAGCTGGGGACAGCGCCCAGGCCCAGAGTTCAGGCCCCACAACCAACCAAAAAAAAAAAAAAAGAAAGAAACAAGAAGCCTCATGTTGCCAGGCTGGGGTCCAAGTGCACAATGCGGCAGGAAGCAAGCACTGACTTGTTAACAATCAGTGTGAAAAATGGCTAGAGGCGTGACTCAGAGGACCACGAATTCAAATTCTAGTACCTCAAAAGAAATGTAATGATTAAGAAATGAACAAGTCAAATTCAGCGTATCGTTAAAAACCAAAGCTTCAAAAAAGCATTTGTGAGAATAAAAGGCTATCCCTTCTTCTCTTCCTGTTCTGGCAGCAGGACATGAAGAACAAAGCTAGGTGTGGTGGTACACACCTGTAGTCTCAGCATGTGAGACACTGAGTTTGAAGTCAGCCCAGGAGACCTGGGGAGGCCACGTGGCAGGTTAGAAGCAAATCCAGAGCACGGATGTCAGTCTCCAGACCTGCCACCATGTCCCCTGTCAGCCTTCGAGTGCTCAGAGGCAGAGAGGCCACTCTAGACAAGGCTGCTCCTCATAACTGCGCTCCTCTTGTTAGCTACGACACAGAGACAATGGTAACACATGAACTGACATTAACAGCACAGGGCGGGGTAAATCCACAGGAAAAATCTTCCTGACTCCTGCCACCAGTGAGGGAGCACCTTTAAACATACATGTCCCAGTCTCACAGCTTGTGCGGTGTAGTTCTTAGGGAGCACATTTAGGAGAAAAAAACTCTGCACACAGATTCACTTGACTTCAGTCTAACGTCCACACCGCTAAGCAAGAGGATCAGGGAAACCACGGACAAGGATTTCAGCACAGGAACTTGGGGGACCGGCTGTGTGCTGTGAAATGAAATCAGCGAAACTGATGGGGAGGAAGTGGCAGAGAGCAAGCGGGGTCCCCAGCAAGCGAGCGGCAGGCAGAGGCAGGCAGATCAAGTAAAGAATCAGTCACCCACCCCTGTAATACTTAGTGCAGTTTCCTTTCCCTTGATTTGTTCCTTGCTTAGGACAGCCTGCTGTCTCCCTGAAGCAGAACACACACAGGTGCTCCTCTTCACCAGCAGCGCCCGGTCACCGCTCTGCCAGCCAACTACATCAACAGCGTATTCTCTGGGGCTGGGAAGGTGGCTCAGTGGTACAGTGCTCGCCTTGCATGCATGAGGCCGTGGGTTCTATTCCTCAGCACCTCAGAAGCAGAAGCCGGAAGTGGTGCTGTGGCTCAAGTGGTAGAGCACTAGCCTTGAGCTGAAGAGCTGAGGGACAGCGCCCAGGCCCAGAGTTCAAGCCCCATGACCGACGAAAAAAAAAAAAAAAAAAAGACTGACTCCACTTCACAGGTCAAAATGGTTAACCAGAGCTTAAAAGTACAAAAATCCTTCTCTAAGGAACCATTTCCACACAAATGATACAGCAATTTATGCCAATGCTGCGGGTAATCCATTTCCATATGGAAGACAAATCTCTAGAACCTGAAGCTTCTCAGCAATTTGCTAAGGAAAACATTACAGAAAGTTGTTTTAAAAGGGGGGATGGCGAAGAACAACGGAAGGGACAAACGTGAACATGTGTGGACACATAACCAATCAAATAACGTAAGTCCCTTCATTTAGTTTCACACATACTTAAGATAGAATATATGATTAGATAATGTTGATTTAGAAATAATGCTTTCTTCCACTTCTACAATTCAGCAAAACTTTGTTTAGTTACAGACAGAGTCTCCTCCTACAGCTGAAGCTGGCCTTAAACTCATAATCCTCCTGCGTCAGCCTGGTATTACAGGCATGAACCACACCTGGCCCAACAAAACAATACTCACACCCTTTAGAGGCATCAGTTCACCAAAGACAGAAGATGCACCATTGCTTTCTGTATCACTAGGGAAAAAAAAATCATGCCATGCTTTTTCATATAAACATGCTCCCAAATGGCGCTGTGGCTCAAGCAGTAGAGCACTGGCCTTGAGCTGAAGAGCTGAGGGACAGCGTTCAGGCCCAGAGTTCAAGCCCCATGACTGACCAAAAATAAATAAATAAACATGCTCCCGTTTCAGAGATGTTAAAATGTAAACACAAAGTCAGAATGGGTATTTAACTGTGACTAAATGAGGAAAGAGAAAATTATCTTTACTTTATTTAATCTATGGACTAGAAGCAACCCCACTGAATTAAATTATGTAAGAATATTTAATGCATGTGAACTGACACACTTTCAGAGAAAAACACAACCAGGTGTTAACATGTTGTAAGCGTGTGTATGTATATTCATGCCAACACACTATACACATGTGTGCATTCACATGTTAACACCTTGTGAACATATATGAATATATTCTCAATATTAACACATGTGTGTGTATCTTCATTGTGAGCATCTAAAAGACAAATATAAAGTTGGTATTTTCAATGTAACTACCGAGGAATTAGGGACTACAGTAGCTCCCATCTTTTAAGTTCTAAAGGTTCTGTACCTCACAGAACACGGGTGACTTGATAGACAATAAAAGGACCACCAAACTGGGCGCCAGTGCCTCACGCCTGTAATACTACTCAGGAGGCTGAGATGTGAGGATCATGGTTCCAAGCTAGCCTGGGCAGAAGAGTTCCTAAGAGACTCTTTATCTCCAATGAACCACTCAAAAACTGGAAGTGGTGCTGTGGCTCAAAGTGGTAGAGCGCTAGCCTTGAGCAAGAGAGCTCAGGGACAGTGCCCAGGTCCTGAGTTCAAGCCCCAAACTGACAAAAAAAAGAAAAAAGGTACCACCTAGATTTCCTATGTGCTGCGTCAACTGGCTGTTCTTTAACATTGATCAAGCACAATCCCAAGCAAGCCGGAGCATAGCAAGAGCAGCGGCAGCAATGTACTCCAGCGTAGAACTGTAGCCTTACGTATTGCTCACTTTCCCAGGAAGCCCCACACAAACCCCCCTGACAGTGCGGGGACAGAAACCTGGCGTGGATGGTACAACTGGCAGGAGACTGGCTTTCTGAGAAACACCATGGCAAGGGGCAGAAGGGACACACACACACACATACACACACACACACACACACACACACACGACACACACACACAACACACATAAAATGAAAACAATGGAAAAGGACCACAGTAAGACAAATCCAAAGCAAGTAAGGAACTCATCATGGTGGGTCACAGGGAGACAAGACACCCACACACAGTCAACAGTGACAGGGCAACCCGCACCTTGGTCTACAACGGGGAGGAAGGAGCATGGGAGTTGGCTGCCCGCCACAGGGTCAGGGTTCGCTAACTGCCTCCCAGACCAAGGCCCGAGAATCCAACTTCGTTTCCAAGCCTGCCGTAACACTGTGCACTGCCTCTTTTGCTTGTAACACTGGGTCAAGAGAGGCAAAAGGGTAAATCCCATCCACGAGGGGGCCTTCCACAACAGCAGCTAAGCCCGCAGAGAGCAGCACGGAGTGATCCTGTGAGAGAAGGAGACCTACAGGGCCCATGCTCACGAGCGCCGGGCTGCTTCAGGAGGCGCTGGCCCCACCCCGGCCTCCTCTTCCCTGGAAGCCACGGTCTCCTCACCAGAGGTGCACCTAGGTGACCCAGTAACCCATTACAAAGCTTACAGCAAAAGCTTCAGTTAGGGAAATGGGATTTTTGTTGCTGGTGTCGTTTTGGGGGTGTCAGAGCCCAAAAAGCTGAGCTGTGAGACCCAAAAGGACTGGGAGCGTGGAAGGCCTTCTCCCAACACGCCCTCGGAACGTGGAGAGTTTCCTGGAAAGGCCAATCAGCCCTGGCTTCACAGGAGTTCAGATCTATCCTGGGTGTGGGCTAATTCTACCCTAAACTTGGTGGGATCCTGGCGGGTAGACTAAGGTTGATGCAAATTGTAAGCTGTTTACTGTTTAGTTCCAGTTCCAAGATGGAAAAGTCACCTACCACTTGTATATACAATATTGTCACATGTTGATGCTTATACCTTACTATCTGCACATACCTCCCTAGTGGAACCTTGGGATCTGAAGCTGGCCAAACTTGCTACTACTACTACTACAATTTGGCAATTATATAACTCATAATTAGAGCCCACTTCTAGAGATCACTTCTGAGTCTTCTGTCACTAAAATGTCCCTCTTCCTTTTCATTTTGTTTGTTTGTTTTGGCCGGTCATGGGGCCTGAACTCTGGGCCTGGGCACTGTTCCTCAGCTCTTTAGCTCAAGGCTAGTGCTCTAGCACTCCAGTCATAGCGCCATTTCTGGCTTTTTCTGCTTATGTGGTGCTGAGGAATTGAACCCAGGGCCTCATGCATGCAAGGCAAGCACTCTACCACTGAGCCACCTTCCCAGCCCTTCCTTTTCATTTTGATCAAACAACTGATGTTGTTTGTCTAAAAAGAGACAGCCTAAAAAGTATCTGCTGACCAAAAAAAGTCTAAATCAATAAAAATAACTTGCTGAGGCTCTTTTGTCCATTCTATAGGGAAATTCAATAATAAAATGCAACTATTTGTACCCTCTCCATCAGTCAGGAGAAAACTTTAATTTCCTATGTGATGTATACTTTCTCTTGTCAAAGATGTTGAAATTCAGTTTATTGCTTTATTCTGTTTTCTTGGAAGTATTTTTCTTCTTTGAAGTAGTTGTACAAAGGCGTTCCATTCAGCAAAGGAATTTATGAATACAGCGTGTCTTAATGTCATTTTCTATCATCTTTTAGAGACTACCGTAAAGAGTTTACATTGACTTAGTTGATAAAAAGTGAAACCTGAGCTCAGAGGCAGGTGAGGCTGAAACACTCCTGGATGCACCAACAACGCACTGCGCTGAGCCACACTTTGGTTTCTCAAGCCCACTCACTCCCTTTCCTTACCTTTCCAACTCGGCTATCTTCTTATCTTTGTCGTTCTTTTCGTTCTCCACCTCCTTCAAGATTTCCAAGAGGCGGTCTACTTCTGCCTGGGCCTTGCTAGATTCATCTTTGTACCTGGTGATCTCTCCTTCCAGCTGCTGAATTCTGTCGTTCATCTCAGGACTGGCTCTGGCTTCCAGTGTTGCTTCATGTGCCTACCAAAAATAAAAGGAAAAAAAGAAAGAGATAGAAAAAAGAAAGATGTGTTCAAACCCTGTCGCATACACACATAATAGCACTGTGCAAACTGTGGCCCAAGGAACTATTAACACTCCCATTTCAATAGAATACTACCAAATCAAGTTATAAGAGTGTACTGTGTTTAAAAAAAATCACATGGTTAAATATTTACTATATGCCCAAAGAATCATTATAAGCCAGCTAGAGTTTTACAGTTTGGTGTGATATACTAACAGTCTAGCACCTGCTAGAGTACCACATAGTACCAAAAAGGTGTACTGTTGACATTACCACAGCTGCTCTTGCTGCACCTGATTCCCACTGAATTCCCACTGGGCCCTCACCTCTAATTCCCTCTCCTATCTGCCGCATCTGTGAACATAGTGCAAAGGTGATACCCTAGAAAACGGAGACAGGTTAGGTTAATAACATGGCTACCTTCCCCTCCTGCGGTAATGCCTTAAAGCAAGGAATCCAAACTTTACAAGACCATCTCACTTAAAAGTAAGAAAAGGCTACATGCGGGTGGCTCATGCCCATAATCCCAGCTACTCAGGAGGCTGAGGTCTGAGGATCATGGTTTGAAGACAGCCCCAGCATGAGACTCTCATCTCCAATGAACCACTCAAAAACCAGAAGTGGTGCTGTGACTCTAGTATAGGGCTAGGGCTAGCCTTGAGCACAAAGAAGCTCAGGCCCTGAGTTCAAGCTCCATGACAGACAAAAAAAAACAATTCTGTTATATTCAGGACTCTGTTGTAAAAAGGCATCTAATAACATCAATACATTTCCAATCGTTTAAAACTAATTTTCAAGTCCTTCATTTTCTTCTAATATCTCGAAAGCCCTACATGTGCTACGTATTCAGTGGGGAAACCAGCCTAAGATGCCGAATAGCAGTGAAGCAGACCAAATCCCCCAAAATGTCCTGAAAAAAACATTAAAGGGGCAAAGATGTATTCTTCAGCAATGTTTAGAAAGCTCTGGTTCAAAGGACCCTGAATACATGAGAAGCATTTATATAAACGGAGCTTAATGCTTTTTGGGGATGATCCCTTGTTATCAGAGACGGTGTGAGCTGGACACGCAAAGTCCCCCTCTGGAAACTCTGGAAACTACAAGATGCCTTGTGAAAATGAGGGAAGCACGGAGCGAAGAACTAGGCTGGAGCCATGGCACCCTGTCCATCGTCCCCCAGGCTGTGGAACAAGGGGTATTCTGGTATCCCCTTCCAGGAAGTATAACCTGCTGGAAAAATGGAGAACTTCACACTGCTGTCTCTCTCACACTTCACCCATAAGCAAACTGGAGACTTTATCTTCTTCTAAACTGTCATGAATAAAACAGCGGGGTGAATGCTACTCCCTGGTCAAGTTCTGCCACGTGAGTGTGATGTGAGCCCAGACAGGTGCTGCGCCCACCTTCCGCAGCTGGGCCTCCACTTTCAGGCACTCCTCCTTCTTCTGCTGCAGGGCGATCTCCAGTGTCTTCAGCCGCGAGTCCTTTTTCAGCCCGGAGGAAGCCAGGGAGGATGCGTGCTCTTTCAGATCCAAGAGCGAAGCCTGGAAGAGCAAGACATGGCGAGAATAAGCACCACAGGGAGGGAAATGCAGTGGTCAGAGTTCTTGCTGCTCATCATTTCAGAAACACAGGAGAACTGGTAAACCAGCTTTCCCTTCAGTACTCATTAGTGAGGAGGACACCAAGTGCAGCACCCATTCTCACAGAACAGGAACAGATGAAGCTCTGTGCATGTTTGCAGCCGAGCTCAGAAGTGACATGAACCTCAACAGACAACTCTCTTTTTACAGGAAAGTCTACTGGTAACTCAGGTCCATACGTCCCCTTATGCATCCGGGAATCCCGCGGAAGACCGTGAAGCACTTGCTTTGCCTGCTCGTTGCAGGGCCTCGGCCTTCTTACTATTTAGGTCACATTAACAGCATTCTTCAAATGCAAGATTAAAATATACTTTTATCTAACTTAATAGCTCTTTAAGTAGTTTCTCTTTTTTTTTTGTCGATTGTAGAGCTTGAACTCTGGGCCTGCGCGTTGTCCCTCAGCTCTTCGGCTCAAGGCAAGCGCGCTACCACTTGAGCCACAGCGCCACTTCCAGTTTTCTGAGTGTTTTTTTTTTTTTTTTTATTGGAGATCAGACTCTCACGGAGTTTCCTGTCCAGGCTGGCTTTGAACCGTGATCCTCAGATCTCAGCCTCCTGAGTAGCTAGGATTACAGGCATGAGCCACCAGCACCTGGCTGCCAGGCTCCTTTTGTGTGTCACTTTTCTTACCAGTGACACCATTATTTCCCCAACTAGCCCTTACTTAAAGATTTACAGAACTGTCACTAACAAGTAAGAAACTTCACTGGAAACAGTGAAAGACTTAGGATACGAGCGAACCAATCTGCGCTTTGTGTCTTATTTTTGTGACTTCGCTAGGAGACCGTCACAAAAGCCTGCCAGGGGAGTGCTCAGGGGACCGGCTCCCAGGACACGTGTGTGGGTGTGCTGTGCGCACAGCCAGGCCAGGACCAGGCAAACCCAGCAAGGCCTCTGGCTGGGGATCATAACCTCTTTCTCGGAGAGGTCGCCTTGCAGTACGCTGACTTTCTCTTTCAACTCTTTAAGGTCTTTTTTGTAGTTATCAATTTCCTCTTGCTTCTCTCGCTCATCTCGGTCCCGCTGCTCCTTTAAGCGCTCAATTGTCCGCTCCTGAGAAGAGAGAGAGCACAGGAAAGGTTTGTTTGCACTTCAAAGACTGATTCAGATGACCAAATGTGATACCCACATCCTCTTCTCCAAAGACAGTAAGGTTTTCCAGATTTTACCTTTTCTGCAGTAATGGGGTTTAAACTCAGGGCCTTGAGCTTGCTAGGCAGGTACACTGAGCCACACCCCCAGCCTTTTTTTTTTCTCCTGCTTTGGGTATGTTTGAGATAAGAGTCTCAATTCCTTTGCAGGAACGTGCTTGGGCCACTGTCTTTCACTTCCCCCACAGCGGGGGAAGGTAAGTGCAAAGCACTGGGCCAGACAGTAAGTGGGAAGGGTCACACAAAGTTTTTTGCCCAGGTTGGCATCAAATCAAAATCCTCCCAATCTCAGCCTCCTAAGTAGCTGGGGTTGCAGACATGAGCAACCAACACCTGGCTCAAAAATGTACTTTTTCAAGAACTCATCCTTCCCATCTTTCTACATCAAAGATCTGACCTGGTTTTTCTAGGTTACTTTTACAAATCACAAATATCATTAAAAGCACCACAATGTTTTCTTGGAATACTCTTAATTTAAATTCAACTTCCAAATGACTAAAAACTTACACATACACCCTTAAGACAGTAAGTAACAAATACTTCTTCTTTATACATTGTCTTCAAAGCAATGGAAAACAACTTAAAATTCACGTATTTGCCTCCCCACCCCTCCCCCCCCAAAAAAACCTGAGAAGGATATTGACTTTAGAGTATAAAGGAGAATAGAGAAGGAAAAAAAATGAAACTACTGCCAGGAAGTTTGAAAGTCAAAGCAACTTTGGCGTACTTCTGGGTAATATTTCTAAATATACCTAGGAAGCAAGCTTTGAGTCCAGCCGTTCGCCTAAAGCCTAAAGGAAGTAACTCTCATTCCTCTTTTTTTAAAAATCCTATTAAAATGTCCCACAGAAATGCATAGAGTTAACTTTAAGGCATTAACACTGGTTAAATTAGGCCACTGCTTAAGTCAACCAACCAAGGCTGAAAAGAAGGTTTGCTCACGAAGGCAAAATAAATTAATGAGGCCAGGGGTAAGAAAATCAGCCATGCCGGGCGCTGGTGGCTCACGCCTGTAATCCTAGCTACTCAGGAGGCTGAGATCTGAGGATCGCAGTTCAAAGCCAGCCCGGGCAGGAAAGACCGTGAGACTCCTATCTCCAATAAACCACCAGAAAACCGGAAGTGGCGCTGTAGCTCAAGTGGTAGAGCGCTCGCCTTGAGCTGAAGAGCTGAGGGACAGTGCCCAGGCCCAGAGTTCAAGCCCCACGACTGACAAAAAAAAAAAAGAAAATCAGCCAGTGCATTATAATCATTAATGTATGATGTATAATGAATGTGTTAGGCGCGGAAGAGGAAGAGCACAGAGTAGGACACACCACGTGCGGCCTCCTGTGGACCAGTGTCTGGTGTGCCCACAGCCCCACAGGCTCTCTGACAATGGAAAGAAGGAATCCAGGCCCGGGCGGGATTCTACACCTGGGAGAGGAACTGCCTGCTTGGCGGTAGGGGCTTTTACAGGCAGCAACCACGAAGCTTTCGCTCCCTTTACGCTGTCTATTGCAACAGCCAAGAGCTCCTGCCCAAGGAGGAGTCTCAGGAGAGCGTGGGAAAGGCCCCGGGGCGCCCACCTTCTCCGCGAGGGCCTCCTCCAGCGTGGTCAGGGCAGTGTCCGTGTTGGTGGTGTCGGCCTGCAAGGACTTCACGCGCTCCTTCAAGCTGCTCATTTGCTTCTCCTTGTCTCTAAGCTGCTCCTGAAGATTTTCAATCTGCATGCATGAGAAAATGGAAGTAGGCACAAAAGGATAAAGTCAGGGCAGGTCAGGGGTTTCTGAGGAGATAATGGAAACTAAGAGTTGCAGGATCACATGCAAAACCTTAAGGCCAGAATTTGGTGTTGGAACAGAAAAAAGAGGCATGCGCGTGTGAGCACATGCAGGTGCACACGCACGTACACACACACACTATGAATGTACACCCAAAAACACAGCTTCCTAACAGCAGGGAAGGCAGCTGGGGGAAAAGACCCAGCACACAGGTGGCAGTGGGGGAAGGACAGGGGCACGGGACTGCCTCTAAGTGCTCCTGTAGATGCTAAGAAAGTTATTGACAGCGAACTGAAGGAAAACACAGGTTCGAGCCGGTAGACAGTGAGAAAACCCAGCAGGATAAAGGTGGCTCTAAGGGGTGACCTCAGGTCTGCATTCTTCCTAGACAGGGACTCAGCCACCTGAGCCACACCCCCAACTCTCTGCTCTGCATTTGTGAAATACAGTCTCACTTTTCCCCGGGCCACACTGGACCTTGATCCTCCAATGTACACGTCTTGCCATTGCTGGAGTGGCAGGAATGCATCATTATGCCCAGCCTTTTCTGTCGAGATGGTATCCCACAAACCTTTCTGACTAGTTTAGCCTGGAACCACAACCCTCCTGACTTTAGCCTCCCACACACTGCTGGATGGCAGGTGCTGAGCCCCTGGTGGACAGCCCGGAAAAATTTTGTAATTAAATGCTGGTGTTGGGTTAGATTTTTACATCATCCTTTATGTGGGGTATGTCTATTAAAAACCATCCTGGGGCTGGGAAGGTGGCTCAGGGGTAGAGCACTTGCCTAGCATACATGAAGCCCTGGGTTCCATTCCTCAGGACTACATGCACAGAAAATGCCAGACGTGGCATTGTGGCTAGAGCACTAGCCTTGAGCAAAAGAAGCTCAGGGACAGTGCTTAGGCCATGAGTTCAAGCCCCAGGAATGACAAAAATTAATGATTTGTATAACCTGAAAAATTGCTTCACAGGAAGGGGAAAAAAAAACTGCTAGAAGGAAAAGCTGAGGAAGCTGGCTGTGGCAGAAAGAGAAGGTAAAGAACAAGACCCATGTATGATGCTAGCAGCTGTTTTCTGAGTAGGACACACATTCCGGTGTGGCAGCAAGGAGGAAGAACACAGGAAATCCTTTCATCAGGGCTTGGTGTAAGAGCTCCTCTACTCAACTTGACAGCCTTCCCACAGAGGGACTGTCGGCTGGGCGCGGTTCACAAGCAGAAGGAAGGCAATACGGCCAGCACTTCCACACTGGATCAAGCCCCGCTTTCTAAATCCTTTGTCCCTTTCTGGATACCCATCTGTGCCTTTATTACTGTGTCCCGTTCCTGCTGCTGGGTCCCCTGAGAAACAACTGAGTACAAGCTTTATCTGTACTGCCTGGTCAGTTTAAATTGAGTGCACCGTGTGAGAGCACTGCCTGCTGGAACTCACACGCGTGTGGCGCACGTGCTACATGGGGTACTGCCTGCTGGAAGTCACACGCGTGTGGCGCATGTGGCTACACGGGGTACTGCCTGCTGGAAGTCACACGCGTGTGGCGCACGTGGCTACACGGGGTACTGCCTGCTGGAACTCACACACATGTGGCGCACATGCTACACGGGGTACTGCCAACACACAGAGAAAGTGCCTGGGTGAGCGAAGTCACTGAGTTAAAAGACCAAAGAGCTTTATGTTGTAGTAAGGTTAACGTTGCTTTCTGGTTGTGAAAGTATTAGGAAATCCTTGTTGGGACTAAGCCTCCGCCCTTGAAAACGCAGCATATCTCCAAAGGCTATATTCTCCCAGGTCCAGTCGTACAGTTTCCAAGAAAATGATGGCAAATAGTTTCTACATTCCCCTAGCTGAAGAACACCAATCCATCCCAAGCCTGCAAAAAACAGTACAATGCACCATATTATTAGGATAAAGGTCAAAAACCACACGATCATCTCAATAGATGCAGAAAGAAGTGTTTTTGTTGTTTTTAAATGCAATACCTGAGGCCAGGAGCTGGGGGCTCATGCCTATAATTCTAACTACTGAGGAGGGTGAGAGCTGTGGTTTGAGTGTTAAAGCCAGCCTGGGTAAGAAAGTCCGTGAGACTCTTACCTCCAATGAACCACCAAAAAGCCAGAAGGCGATCTGTAGCTCAAGTGGTAGAGCCATTTACAATAACATCTAAAAGGATAAAATATTTAGGAATAACTTTATCCAAAAAGTGCAAGACTTGTAAACTTAAAACTACAAAATAATAATCTGTAAAAGAGAAATCAAAGGCTGCTGTCCATGAACTGAAAGGCACCCAAGTCCCGCAGCTCTCCAGTCGGCAGACTTGAGAAGACAGCGCTCCTGTGTGAGGTTTCCTGGGCTTCTCAGGGAAAATGAATCTTCTCGGTCATTCTCAGCATCCATCTCCCTGGCCGTGGGCCCATCCTCCTGCGCCCCACACTCCGCTCTGCGCTCTTTTCCTATGAATTATTCTCGCCTGGTGATTTCTAAACTTGTGCAAAGCAATTTCAGACTGCTCAGAATTCTTTCTGAGTTGAAATAGCTTCCTCTGGGAGCAGTGGAGGACAGCTAAGCACTTCAAAGAATAGGAAAACTCCGAGCAGAACAAACATTCCTCTTCCATTCTGATTAACAAGGCTATTCTGCCACAAGTCCACGGAGAGGGAGTGAGAACTTCCATCACTATTCACTCAACGCCTTGACCTCACTGAGGCAGGTATCTCTGAACATGGACATGCGATCTCCAGGCGGCTGGCTTCTCTGTGGAATGCCGGGTCTGCCCGCCTCTCAAAGAGCAAAGCACCTTCTTTCTCCCTGTCCCCCCCACCCCCCCGCTCACCCCCCTGCCTCCCCTCCTCATGAGTCAGGTCAGGGAACCCACGGAATATCAGGCCACTGCTCTGACTCCGGCGGTCTCTCTGCTAGCATCCAGGGCTGTGGGGGCCGCTCTGCACAGGGTGGCGTGGCCACTCTGGGTGCCCTGTGAGGCCTGTGACAATTGCTGAGACACAAAGTAGATGGTGTAGGCAGGGGCAACAGCCATTAGATAAGGGACCATCCACCTGTCACACCCAGGTGACACTGCCTACTTCTACTTCCGAGGCAAGCCGCCCTCAGGCATCCTTGCTGAATTCCAGATAGACAAGTGAGCAAGCGGAGGAAAACACAAAACACTTCTGCCACTAAGTGCCAGGTGATTATTAGGGAGTAATAGGTTTTTCTCCACTGATCATAAAACAATGCTTCTCTATGAATGTCTAGTCTGAACTTAATTCGAGGTGAGAATTGAGGAGGGAGGGGGGCTGTATGGTGTCTTGGGGCTCTAGAAAAGGGAGGGATCTATCACAATTGGAAGGTTTTACAGCAAGGTGATATGAGAATCTCCCTGCCCCTAAGGAACAAACTTCAGCCATAATAACAAGCCTCCTGTATAGATCAGCACTGCGCTGGTGCGCCAGGGGTGGAATTACACCACACTCCCATTGTCCACCTCTAATTCTCCCCAAAGGCGGGTGGGGGCGAGGAAGGTCCTCGATGGGGCACCCACTGCCCCACATCCATCACCTGCTACTCCTCTCGTCAGTATCTAAAGAGGTTGACTGTGTCTCTTAGCAGCTATGCGTGAGAAGTAAAAAGAAAAGGAAATGGGAAAATGACTAAGTGAACAAATCGAGTTTCCAAATTAAATTCAATTAGGGCTTAATTGGATCTTTTCTTATGTCTTAGTTTGGTTACTAGCTGGCTTGAGCCTTTTAGATAATAATATTTAGAAAATATTGAATTTTTTTTTTAAATGAAAAAGCAAATTATTTTCTCTGAATAAAGAGTAAAATTTGGCTTTGGTGGGAAAATACAGTCTCCGTTTGAAGAGCGAGGAAACCAACAGCCCCCTTCCCCCCTCTCCCCCCCTCCCCAACTCCAGGAGGAGAGAAGCCCCAAGGGCAGCCCCAGAAGCACCTGGGACAAGCATCCTTTGCCTGGTAGGTGTCAGTCAGCGGCTGCTGCTTTTAAATCGAAAACTCAGAATATCAAAAGGCAGGGAAGCAGAAAAGCTGCAGAAGGAGGGAAGGGGCCCTGGCCAGCATCTGCGTGAGCAAATTAAAATTGTGGGCAACAGCATCATTTATAATCAATCAAGCAAGAAGCTGCACGATTTTAACACAGATTCTGGATGCAGCTCAGACTCAAATGCTCAATTACATTTTCCAGGTCAATGATTCATTATAAAGGTAAGAAATTTACTGTAACACAAAACTACTTCAAACCATAGGGGAGGCTGGGGGGGGGGGGGGGAGCAGCACCAATCCCATTGTGCGTGCCTGCCATCTGGCATTGTCCCGCTGCAGTGGAAGCAAAGGGCATAAATATGTAAACCACCTAGAAGGCCAGAAGACCATGGGGGAGGGGCTGCGGCCCGGGCAGAGCCACACAGAGTCCAGGGATGGGACCCAAGGCCTGGCCCTTGCCACAGCTCACTCACGCTCCTGCTCTCCCCTCCGCCCCCCTTACATTTCACACACACGTAACTTGAGAAAGTATTACTCCTTGTCAGTGCTCTTCCCTAAATAGTCCCATATACAATTATTACTAGAGAATGCAAGTAGCAAACCACAAGAAAGGGCTGGTAACACTGGCCCTATCTGACCCCTTCCAGAGCCAGGGTCCGCAAAGCGGCACAGCGGACACATGTACAGGGCCTCACGCTTCTGTTGAGCAGTCACATCATAGTCTCTTCCTGTGGATAAGTCTCTAACATTGTTGACTCGGGAGCTTTCAGGGACAGAAGGAAGAAAAACTAAATTCTGTTTGCTTCCTTAATAAACAAACAGGACAACACAGGTGAGTATATTCACCGAAACCTTTTTTTGCTGTGTGAGGATCGGACGCCATCTTCTCACAGACCAGGAAATTTGTGGGTTCAGAATAGAAGGCAAAGGCCTTTGCCGACAGAGTTCTGAGAGGGTCTATGAGTGCATTACAGAGTGTCTGAAGGAGAGGAGAGGCAATCTGGGCTGACATGGGAAGGAAAGGAAGGAAGGGAGTCCTCATTCCCCACCCCCCACCCCCACTCAGTGCTGGGGCTTGAACTCAGGTCAGGGCCTGGGCACTGTCCCTGAGCTTCTTTTGCTCTAGGCTAGCACTTGACCACTTGAGCCACGGTGCCACTTCCAGCTTTTTCTGTGTATGTGGTACTGAAGAATCGAACCCAGGGCTTCATGCATGCTGGGCAAGTGCTCTACCACTGAGCCACATTCCCAGCCCCTCATTTCCTTTCACTTCTTCCTGCTCACAATACCCTGTGCCTTCCACCTGCCAGACAAGGCGCATGCACCTTCCAAGCCTCGCCATCTAGGCTAGCAATTATCAGTAGCTTAACTTTTTCTAGTTGTCTTCTTTCCAATAATGATTATGGTCAAAGAGGGAAAAGTTTCCTCTTTCCTTGACACAGACACCTGTATATTCATTACAGCAGCCTGTTTATCTATTCAAAACTGTCATGTTGCTAAATCACATGGATGGTGTGTATGAAACACAAATTCACTGTAGTTCCAATAAGAGATAGAAGAGGAAGATCATGAAGTCGAACACTACTGCAATTTACAGGACACTTCAGAAACAGCGTGAGAAATACTACTGAGGTTAACTGTTTTTTTTTTAAGAATGTAAAATCCAATTGCGCATAGCTGTTGTAAAGATCTGCTCACCTCAAAACAACAGAGAGGAAAGAAAATCACTCAGGTGCGTGTGAGGACGAAGTGTGTGTGTCAGAGCGGATGTGAGCTCCCGACACCCGCGCCTCACCTTCTTCTGCAGGACATTGACCTTCCTTTCCTTCACGTCCAGCATGTCCTTGAGGTCGTGAATCTCCCCAGCCTGTGTCCCCTTCTCCTCGGCCATATCCTGAAGTTGCTTCGTTTTTTTATTCAGCATGGTTTCCTTCTCTTCCAAACGCAATCGGAGAGCATCTACCTGAGAAGGCAAGATTACCACAGGTGATTAATGGAAAAGAAAAAAGGATCATCCCTTTCCTATAGATAAGCTACAGAGTTTACTAAAAGGCTGATTACTTCATTTACCTTAAGTAATGAAATGTTGATAATTAAGATTGTAGCAAATCACCAAGCTTCTATACTAGCACAAACTACTGACAGAGAGAAGACACAGACTATAGAATGGGGAAAAAATCTTGGCCCGATATCCACCTGATAGGGAATTTATTTGATTTATTTTTAATTTTTTGTCGGTCATAGGGCTTGAACTCAGGGCCTGGATGCTGTCCCTGAGCTCTTTTGCTCAAGACTAGTGCTCAACCACTTTGAGCCACAGCACCCCTTTCACTTTTCTGGTGGCTCCTTAGAGATAAAGTCTCCCAGACTTTCTTGCCTTGGCTGGCATTGAACCATGACCCTCAGATCTCAGCCTCCTAGTAGATACGATTATAGGCATGAACCACCTGATAAATTACCTGGTAGGTAATTTATAAAGAATTCAAAAAAGTAAACACCAAAATAGCAAATAGCCCTATCAAACACATGAGTGAACTAAACAGAAACATATCTGGTGAATAAGTAGAAATGACCAATAAATACATGAAAAAATGTTCAACATCCTTGACCACCAGGGAAACGCCTATTAAACCACAATGAAGTTTCACAGTAATGGCTGTTATGAAAACAACAAAATGCTAGGATGAGGATGGGGAGGAATGCTTATCTCTCGGGATGTAAATTGCCACTATGGAAATCAGTATGGAAATCCTCAATAAACTAAAAATAGAAGTCCATATGATCCAGACACACCACTTCTGGGTACATACCCCAAAGAGTCAAAGTCTGCTTCCTGTAGAGACACTTGCATACTACCGCTAAAAAACAAACAAACAAAACCCACCTGGTAATCACTGCTGAATCACTACTGGATGACCTAGAATCCTCAATATGAAATTCAACCACCGGGCTACTAGAGATGTCAAAGGAACTCCTTGACTCTCAGGAGGCTGAGATCTGAGGATCGCGGTTTGAAGCCTGCCAGGGCAGGAAGTCTCTGACTTTGCCAGAAGCAAAGCTGTGGCTCAAGTAGTAGAGTACTAGCCTTGAGCAAAAATACTTAGGAACAGGGCACTAGCTCTGAGGTCAAGCCCTAAAGACTGATATAAAAATCTTTTAAAAAATATAAATAAAAACAACCTTTCAAATGTTAAAAGTGACATGGTCCTTGGAAAAAGTGACTCTTATTGAATGCCACCAGAGAAAATTATCTTTAGGAAAGTGCTAATAAATGAACAAAATGCAATCTTATGATCTGTTCAAGTTCAAAGAAATTAGCTTCCTGCTCTTATAATTTAGCACAAGAGTTACAGCTGAGCGGTTGTCCTAACAACTTAGGACTCAGCTACACATGGCGTCTAAAACCAAAGACAGAATCATGAAAGAACTGGAGGACAGCCTCATCTGTGCGAGACCTGGTTCCAAGACAGTGCTTGAGCTGGGTACCAAGAGGAGGCTGGATTGCTGCGGGAGAAAGTCATTCATTAGACTGTGACAAGCTTTTAAATGTTTGCATTATTACTAACCAACTGGCCGAGGTTCTATGGCTGGCACACCTGCCACCTCCACTCAAAGCCACCAGTCACAAATCTGGAGTAGTCACATGGCTAAGACACCGGCACCCTCTTCTGACCTTTGTGTGGTATTGCATATTCAAGTTACCAAAATCAAAAACTCTTTAGAAACCCACAAGTGAACAACTGCAAATACTTTCCAGAAGAAATTATGCTTATAATTCCGTGAATAAACCCAAATGTAGCAAAAATAAAAGTATGAAAATCATGTCAGCCAGATGCCAGTGGCTCACCCCTGTCATCCGAGATCTGAGGATCTTGGTTCAAAAGCCAGCCCAGGGGTGGGAAGTTGGCTCAGTGGTAGAGCGCTTGCCTTGCATGCCTGAGGCCTGGGTTCGATTCCTCAGCACCACATAAGCAAAAAGAAAAAAGCCGGAAGTGGCGCTGTGGCTCAAGTGGTAGAGCGCTAGCCTTGAGCTGAAGAGCTGAGGGACAGTGCTAAGGCCCAGAGTTCAGGCCCCACAACCGGACCCAAAAAAAAAAAGCCAGCCCAGAGTCTGTGAGACTCGTTTTTTTTTTTTTTTTCCAGGGCTGAGGACCGAACCCAGGGCCTTGCGCATGCCAGGCAGGAGCCCTTCCGCTGGGCTAAACCCCCAGCCCCTGTGAGACTCTTATCTTCAATAAACCACTCAGACAACTGGAAGTGGTGCTGTGGCTCAAGAGGTAGAGTGCCAGCCTTGAGCTGAAGAGCTGAGGGACAGCACCCAGGCCCTGAGTTCAAGCCCAACCACTGACAGAAAAAAGAAGATGGTTGTGTTTGGTACCAAATTGATCGTGCTGCCAGATAGTGCATCACACACACACACACACACACACACACACACACACACACACACACACACACACACACACACACACACACACACACACACACACACACACACACACACACACGGCACAGAGCAGCCAGGCAAGGCACGGGAAAGGGTGCAAAAGAAGCACTTGCAGCGAGGCCCGTGGCGCCTACCTCGGTCTGCAGGATGGCAGCCCTCTGCTCCTTGGCGGTCAAAGACTCCTTCAGCACCTCGATATGCTGTTTACTGTCCGAGAACTGGTTCGTGAGTGTTTCCAGTTTTGTCTGCAGGGCGAGAAGTTCTGTGTCCTTTCTAGACAACTCCTGTTTCACCTGGCCAATCTGGAAAAGAAAGCAACACTGTAAGGAAAGGAGAAATGAAACGAGCAAGGCTGAGTGTGGGTCAAGTTATGGCGCGTTTCTCTAGCAAGCGCGAGGCTCTAAGTTCAAACCCCAAAACCACCAAAAAGAGGAAAGAAATGACAACCCGAATCTTTGACAGACCTACACCACAAGATACTTAACTAACTGCAATTAACTTCATGATAGACAGACAGAGGGGGTCGGACTGCAGTGTACTTCAGTAGTGGAATACTTGCCTTGCACGCAGAAGGCCCTGCGTTCATTTCCAGCACAGCAAATGAACAGATGGATGGATAAAGTCATCTTTGTGCATTATCTAAGGTCATCTTTGTGCATTATCTAATCTTGGATCACTCTCCCCCAACAACAACAACAAAATCTAGGGTTACTCAATGAACAGGGAAATGTGCAGCTTTCATTTACATCCTCTAAGTAGAGAGACAAAACCCCAGTTCCCCAGGAGGCTGGGAAGCAGCCGTAAGCACTGGAGTGCAGCTCCCCCGCCTCTCCAGACCAGGACAGATCCGACAGGCATCAGTGGAAGTACAAAAAGCAGACAGAGACACCTCCTCATGCTGCTGTTTAAACTAGTGCTATGCTTCGTTATTCTGTCATTATGTTTTCTTTCCCTTTCTCAATCAGAAGCTCCACAAAGTCCTTGTTAGAAAGTTACTTTCACTGCTACACAGTATACAGACATGCTTGACAAAGCCTCGAGTTCTGATGGATTCTACGGAGAGAATTTAAAAGACTCCACACCTCTCAAGTTCTATCACCTAGCACGTCTCCTACCCAACAAATGGAGAAAAGCAGGTGACCTAAGCACAAGAATGTGTTCTTCAAGAACTACTCATTCTGTAGGAACCTACATGTGAAACTTCAAAGTCCATTACTTGAAAAGGGCAATTAATAATAATCAGATCCATTTGCCCTACCATAATATCGCTCTTAACATAGAAAACATTTCCTTTTAACTACCTCCTTTATAGTCCTATTGTTTCTGTGAATTTAAAAAATAGTCATTTATTCCAAATATAAACCAAATAAATGGAAGTCAGACCTGCTTTTCTATTAGGTTTACATTCAGCAAGGCACAAAAAGACAGGTTCATTATTAAAAGTATAAATTTAAACCAGGGACCCATGACTCATGCCTGTAATCCTAGTTACTCAGGAGCTGAGAGCCAGGGGAGAGACTTATCTCCAATTAACTACCAAAAAGCTGGAAATGGAGCTGTGGCTCAAGTAGCAGAGCACTAGCCTTGAACAATAAATCTCCCAGGACCTGAGTTCAAACCCCAGGACCAGCACACACACACATACACACACACACACACACACACACGTATAAATTTAACAATAAGTCAGTTCATTTTGGCAGCATTCATGAAACAAAAAGTCCTTCATTAAAAAAAAGGTAAAGGTAAAAAGCTCTGTGAAAATTATTTCCCTAGAGAAAACATATTATACTTTAAAATTAGACCTTGAAAGAATATTATCAGTAAAGGCCTAATCTGGTCACCTATTTAAAAAAGTCAAGCATTTCTCTCCTATACATGAAGGCCCTAGCTGGACAGTTTTCATTCACCCACACTCACGGTGTGTAAGGTATCTGAGGAATTGCACAGTATCCTCTGCCAGCACATGACACAGTAGGAGCTAGTACTGCTCCCTCCTAGAACCTAGACTGAACCGGCAATGCATTTGTTGCGTAAATGATTACTCAGGAGAAATGTTCCAAGTACTACCACTTACTCAGTTAAGAACTAAGACTTAGAGACTGCTCAAGTTTCTATTTCAAACACATATAAGCCAGGTAAAGTGGTACACCTTATAACTCCAGTACTGGAGTGGCTGAAGGTGGAGGCCGGCGAGCTTGAGGCCAGCTATGGGCTACAGACTGAGTTTAGGGCCCGCTTAAGTTACATAGTGAAGCTCTGACTCGAGAAAACTACATAAATAATCTGTTTGCTAATTTGTGTCATTAAACAAGCTTCACATTCTGCTAACCTTGAAGACTGAGGAAGAGAAGAAAATATTTTCAACAAAAAACAGAATTTAGGAGAACAAACTTTCCTTAAAGAATACAAAGGGAGCTGGGTGCCGGGGGCTCACACCTGTCATCCCAGCTACTCAGGAGGCTGAGATCTGAGGATTGCACTTCAAAACCAGCCCAGGCAGGAATGTCTGTGAGACTCTGAAGAGCTCAGAGACAGCGCCCAGGCCCAGAGTTCAAGCCCCACGACCAATCAGCCCCATGATCGACCAAAAAAAAGAATGCAAAGGGAAGAGACTCATTATAAATGGGAAGCAAATCTGACTTGGTAGTCAGCCACACGTTAGGGTGAATAAGCTGCGTGTCTTTGAGCCAAGTCCCCCTTTAAGCCTTGGCTTCCTAACTGGTAACATGAAGAAATTATACCAAGTTCCACGGTGTGGAGGGGACTCAATGATGCATGGTGCAGTGACCTTGCCGGTGTGACATAACATGGAAATCTTGAATAGCACTAAGATAAAAAGAAAGTGGAGGTAACTTCTTGAGGCAATACGTGGATACAGCACAAACCAAACTGGCCTTTCCAAACACGGTACTTCTACTTTCTGATCTGTACTACAAATAGTCCATAAACAGGGAAGAGTGCCAAATTGGCACATGTTTTGAAGGCTGCATTCCAGTCTCAGCCAACGCTGATTTCCAGAAGCAGTTTTTCCTGGCACGCTGACAAACGTGCACATGGCCAAATATAGGGAGACAGTGAAGAGCTGTGCGTGGTTTCCAGGACAGTCCAGACTGCTTTCAGCAACGGAGGGCTACAGAGCCCATTCTCTCGCTTTGATTTCTTCATCTATAAGTTACAGGTGACAATCTCAGCCAGTTGTAAAATGCTTCCATTAAGTATGGCTGTTTATTATTTGTTTCTATGTTTCAAAGGGGAGATTTTTTCATTATACAGAAGGCCAAGCTAAGCTTCAGATGCTTGAAAATGAGTCTCATGCAAACTCTAGCTTGCCAGGTAACTCTAACGAGGCCATCACCTCCTACACAGCTGTGTGAAAGAAAACAACATTCCTTGCAAAATCCTTGAGAACTGGAAGATAACGGGCAGCTGAGAAAGTCGAGTGCTGCGCTCTCGAGTTCTAGGTACCTCTAGGTACCTCAGAGGGAAAAAGAAATACCGCCATCCACGTAAACCCAACAAGTATCCAGCAAAAAAGTGCTGAGAGAAATAAGCTTTGAAGTGCCGTCCACGGAGTGGCAAAAGCAATGATAAAGAACCAGGAACAGGGCTGAGCGGAGAGGGACAAGGGGGTTGAAGTGGTGAAGAGGAGTCGTTAAAGAGCAGAGCAGGCGGTTAGTACTCGCCAGAGGCAAAGCTGCCAACCACAGAGAATGGAAATGTCAGCCACCCAGAAGCCAAAGCTGCCGGTCCCACCGTGGGAGCGCTGCACACACACAGAGAAATCTTACGGCAAAGACCTCGGCCTGAAGACCAGCCGCTCTCTTTTTCAGCTCCTCCCCTTGAGCCTCTTTCGAACTTAGTTCCTCCTTCAGTTGCTCTACCTGTCACGACATCATTACTCTATTTCACTCGAGAGTCAACTCCGGTCTTCAGATTATCTGCTCATGAGCCAAGGTGGCCACTAGAAATTACAATAGCTTGCATAACACAATCAAGTCTGTTCTAAATCAACATTTTTCTGTTTTTTCCAGGGCTTCTTGCTTTGTTTTGTTTTTTTCTTCTAAGTGGACTGAAATGGAAATTATATTTGGTTTCCAAATCTGGGTGAAAACTCCAAACTAACAGAAAGTTGGGTATATGAATCCAAGTTCTCAAATAAACATTTAGCTAGCAGAAATCATTGATAATAAGTTCTTTAAACAGTGGAGGAATATTCTCTAGACATATATATGCCAGGCACAGGCACCACAAAAGGATGTCAGAAATAGGGTGAAGTGGTAACTGTCACTCATTTACACTACAGAAATGCTTGTGGTGGGGTCAGAGAAACTCAAATGGGCAGGTGGGACGCTCACTCGGGGTGGGACAGACAGGAAAAGGCAGTATACACTGAGGAGCAGTATCTGCTGGGTAAAACTGTATTGGTGCAGCTGTGATCTTTAGAAAACCACAACAAAACGGACAAGTTGAAAACCATAGTAAACGAAATCCTACAGTCCACCCAAACAGTATACAGAATCAAAATAAACTAAGCTGTGAGTGGTGACTGCTTTTAAAGCACACCGGGTCTCCGTGGTGTCTACCTGCTGAACACAGGCCTGCAGGGCTCGTGAGTAGTAATGGCCAGGCAGTAAGTGTCCTCTCCCAAGGCAGCACCAGGACCTGGCCCCATGGGAGAGGGAAACACCATCTCATTTAACCCATTCTGAAAAACGTGGGTTCACCCTCTTGGGGTTTTGACTTAAAATACTTCCCAGGGGGCAGAGAACTTCACATAATGAAAAGAACCCCCCTGAATGTAATTCCACTACAGCATCTCCAACTGCTGGCAGAGACGAAAAGTTAAATGGTGACAACATTTTTTAGTTTCACGTAAGGAATCTTCTTTTTAATAAAAAGTTACAGTAATGAAAACTGTAATCACGCTGCCAGCCATTCCGACTTTAATCCTAGGAAAACCCATTTTCCCCGCAGTGTATGTAACATGCAGTAAGCCACCTTCCCCATAGCTGGGCTGTCCGCGCTGTCACACGCCCCTACCTTATTCTTCATGAACTTCGAGTGGCTCCGGTACACCTCCATCTGCTTCACCTCCTCCTCCCGCTCCTCGGTGCTCAAAGCCCCATTCGACTTCAGCATCTGGATTTCCTCTTCCAAGTCTCGGAGCCCACGCTCCATAGAGGAAATTTTTGAATCCTGTGGATAACGGAAGAATTACACATTAAAACATTCACAAAAATACAGGAGCTGAATGAACAGATCTTTCAGAATGCTAAGGGAGGAGGGGGGAAATAGGGGGCAGCAAAATTTCTACCTAGTTTGTGACGCCTTGCTTCTAAAACTCACCTTTTACCGCACCCTTTACCAGATATGAGGAGGGCTCACGTCCTCAATGTCTGCCTCACATTCTAGACCTTTCCATGACAAGTTAGATAGACAAGGAAGTAGAAGAGTGAAGAAACAGTTTCTTTGTGCTTAATAGTGAATACATTCAGCCGGGTGCTGGTGGCTCATGCCTGTAATCCTAGCTACTTAGGAGTCTGAGATCTGAGGATCATGGTTCAAAGCCAGCCTGGGCAGGAAAGTCTGAGAGACCCTCATCTCCAATAAACCACTCAGAAAACCAGAAGTGGCACTGTGGCTCAAGTGGTAAAGCGCCTGCCTTGAGCTGAAGAGCTGAGGGACAGCGCCCAGGCCCAGAGTTCAAGGCCCAGAACCAACAAAAAAAAATTAAATTAAATTACTGAAGAGGAATTTGGTTAAGTCACACTGCTAATATGAATCAACTATTGTAACTGGCCAAGAAACTGCAATTTTAAGCTGGGCGCTGGTGGCTCACACCTGTAATCCTAGTTACTCAGGAGGCTGAGATCTGACAATCCAGGTTCAAAGCCAGCCCAGTCAGAAGTCCATGAGTCTCTTATCTCCAATGAACCACCAGAAAACCAGAAGTGGAGCTGTGGCTTAAAGTGGTAGAGCACTATCCTTGAGCCCAGTCCCCAAGTTCAAGCCCCACAACAACAACAACAAAATATCCCTTTAATTTTAACAAAAATCTTTTTCTCAGTGTAATAGTGACCCTCCAGGACACATCTCTTCTCCAAATGAAGGACAAAAGAGAGCTTCAAAGATTTATATAATGATGTGTATAACTCAAAATATATAAAAAGTTTCATATCATTGATTGCCGAAAAAAAGGAATGAATAATAATGTTACTTTTGGAGATGTTAAAAATCATCCTCTGCACCCTCCACATGCTTGAAATGTCATCATTTTTTTAAATTGCCATGTTCCATGGCATGTCTGTAGTCCCAGCTTCTCAGAAGCTGTGGCAGGTGTCTGGGCGCAGGTGTCTGGGGCGTGCCTGGGCAACATAATGAGACCACTGCCTCCAGGAAAGTTTCACTTAATTAAAAGAATTATAGTGTTCTTACAAGTCACCACCATAACACAAATATCACCTCCAACACTATACCCTCCTATATTCAATTTCCTAATTTTGTCTGTGACAGCATCTAATTTATCCTCAGACAGTTGGGAGGGGGCCAGTTCCAGAACACTCCTCCACGGAACGCACAGCACTTTATCTGCGGTTTCACATGACTCGCTGAAGCACAGATCTGCGAGAGTGTGAACCAAGTTTAGCTCATGTCTCTTGGAGTCTCAGAGAAAACATTCCTCTGGGAAGCAAGCTTGAGACCGACTTCCTTTTCCACTTTATTGCAAGGCTTTCTTGGCTGATTTTCTGTGTTATCATAATTCAAGTGCAAGAAGACAAAAAGAATTTAAGGCTCTGCCCTGACAGCTTCAACTCCTTTCAGGTTCTGGGGCCAGGAAGGGGGGGACCTGCAGAGGGAGGGGCACCCACCCCAGCCTTGCTCATCTCCAGGCCGTTAACGTATCACAGCAGAAGTCTTCACCTCCCACTCTATCTAAACTTGTGTTCTGTGCACTTAAATGTGTTGCATTAACACAGAAACATTTACATTTAAGTCAGGATTTTAACCAACTTGTTTACAATCAGTGCACCTCACCTAGTCTCCTGGCTCATCAAAGAACCACTTCACTTACACTGTCTAAAGTTCTCTGAAGATGAGTGCCAATTTTTCTGCCAGTAACAGGATACAGACCCCTAAAATTGACTAAACACTGGGCAGATGCACATGAAGGAAAGGAAGGGACTAGGTTCTCCCCCATGCTAAGTCGGGGATAATGAAAGGGCACCAGCTAAAAAGGGACATCTATTTTGGGCCTGCACAGCCCCACCTGTAAGAACTTGCTGATTGGGTGCCTTCCTGCAGTGCTCAACCGTCCTTCAGTCCCCCGCGGGGTCAGGACTCCCGGGACCCTCAGTCCCAGGGGCCTCGTGGTTTGATTCAATCCATTTCTGCCATGGGTTTACAGGATCGCACTGAGCCCTCCCCCTCCCCCGACCTCCCCACCCCCCACCCCCTGCCCCGGCCTCCTTCAACCTCACTGTTCCTCAACCTCACTGAGAACCCCATGATTTCACACTTCCTCCCAACCTGTCAACATGTCTCAGTCATCACCCTTCCACCTCATCAGCCAAACTACTGGCTATCCTTTCCGCACCCCTCAATCCTCTGCTCTCCCTCCCTAGCAAGACTCCAAGTCCTGCCCTGATCCCCCACCACTGAAGGAAGGAGGAGCAAAGGAGAAGGGAGAGGGGGCAGAGGAGGAAAGGACAGAAGGCAAGAAGGTGGTAGGAGAAGAGATAAGGACGTCCCGGACTCGTCACTGTCAATCACCCATCATCCTCCCCTTGGCCCCCTCGCTCAAGCACCTGCTAAATGTCCGTTACTCAACGTCCACTAAACCCTCTGGGCCACAAACCTTCATTTCTCAGCAGAAAATTAACAAAATTAAAACAGATAGCCGGGTGCCTGAGGCTCACGCTTGAATCCTAGCTACTCAGAAGCCTGAGATCTGAGGATCATAGTTCAAAGCCAGCCTGGGCAGAAAAGTCCCCGTGAAACTTTTATCTCCAATAAACCATTCAGAAACCCAAAGTGGTACTGGGGCTGAAGTGGTAGAGTGCTAGCCTTGAGCACAAAGAGGCTCAGGGACAGGCCCCAGGCCCCGAGTTCAAGCCGCACAACCCACTGACAAAAATAAAAAACCAACAACGCCAGGCATGGGTGGCTCACACCTGTCATCCTAGCTACTCAGGAGGCTGAGACCTGAGGACCACAGTTCAAAGCCAGCCCGGGCAGGAAAATCTGAGAGACTGTTATCTCCAATAAATCACTCAGAAAACTGAAAGTGGTGTGGCTCAAGTGGTAGAGCACTAGCCTTGAGCTGAAGAGCTGAGGGACAGCGCCCAGGCCCAGAGTTCAAGCCCCATGACTGACCAAAAAAACAAAACAAAACAAAAACCACCACCACCACCACCAACAAAAACCAGATATGATACCAATTCAAAAGACTATACACCCCTGTCTTGTCAAAAGGTTAGATATTACAGAAACAGTTCTGTGAACACAGGTAAATTCATGTTTTATTTTTCAGAGTCAAGAGGGATAAGGAAGTAACAGGCAGAAAGGAACCTGTGGTGAATGTGAACAACGTTGCAATTAAACCACTCCAAGGTGAGATTCAAGACCGCTGATTATCTACCCACACAGAACCCAGAATCCAGGAGGGAGAAAGATGTGCACAGGATGAAGCTGTAAAAGGAACTCACTTGAATTAAGAGGCTTGCTCTCATAACAGTCCTTACGTACAAGTACTTATCTGTAACCAAGTATTTGGTGATGTCAAAAATACAAAATCATGGCCCATTATATTAAACAAGGCGCCACCCTTCTTAGGGGAGGTAAAGTTAAACAGATGGGAGGCATGCCTCCGTCTGTTAAGAGCCATTATAAGAACAAAAAGCTAGGGCCAGGCCCTGTGGCTCATACCTGTAATCCCAGCTAAGTCTATGACTTCCACTCCATCTCCAATCATTTTCTAAAACTCATATAGAAAATGCGCTACATTTGAAAGAGTGACTTGTAAGATTCTTATACCTTAACCTCCAAAAGGACAAAAAAGTAGAAAGGGGCCAGAGGCATTGTTCAAGTAGTAGAGGGCCTGCCTACTAAGCATGAGACCTGAGCGCAAAGCCAGGTCCATCACTCCAGTCTCACTTACCTTCATTTCAATAACGGTTTGCAGAGCTTTTGTTTTAGCAGAATCGGGGGCATTCTCAAACCTCCGGTGCATCTCCTACATGAGAGAAGCAGAAGAGAGTCAGGGCTTCCTTCTCATTTTAAAGGGAGAGAGAGAGGGAGAGGGAACGGGAGCTCAGCTGCTCGTGACCCCCACCTTTGTGAGGAGCATGGCTGTGTGGATGGGGACTGCAGGCTGACTGAATGGCAGGGCGGGTGTAGGAGCATCCCTGCCTGCCTGCCTGCCTGCCTGCCTGCCTGCCTGCCTGCCTGCCTGCCTGCCTGCCTGCCTGCCTGCCAGCACCGCGTCACTCAAGCTAGTTACCCTGAGGCTGTCTGAACAGCGTCGCCTCTCTAGGGTGGCGACTTGGAGGCATGAACTCACCCAGAAAGGGGGACCAGACAAGGTCCCCTTCGTAAGAGAAACTAAACCCCTCAACGCTGGAAGCATCCGTGCCACTGATCTCACCACGGCATCCACCCCAGAGTGCCAACCACTTGGTCACCTCCGCAGAGCGGGCCCAGGGAGAAAGGGAAGGCTGCTGGGCAAGTGTCAAGTCGTTCACGTGAGAAAACGCCAGACAAAGATACATGCCCCCCTCCCCCTCTCTCCTTTCTTTCCCTCCCCCCACCCTCTCTCTCTGTTGGTTGTGGGGCTTGAACTCTGGCCTTGGGCACTGTCCCTGAGCTCATCAGCTCAAAGCTAGTGCTTTACCACTTGAGCCACAGCACCACTTCTGGTTTTCTGGAGGATAACTGGAGATAAGAATCTCACGGTAGCCGGTAGGTAGCCGGTAGCCGTAGCTGGCACCAATGGTTCATACCTGTAATCCTAGCTACTCAGGAGGCTCAGATCTGAGGATCTTGATTCAAAGCCAGCCTAGGCAGCAAAGTCTGTGAGACTCTTATCTCCAATGAACTACCAGAAAACCAGAAGTGGCATTGTGGCTCAAGTGGTAGAATGCCAGCCTTGAGCTGAAGAGATGAGGGGCAGTGCCCAGGCCCAGAGTTCAAGCCCTACTACAACTGGAAAAAAAAAAAAGTCTCACATACTTTCCTGCCCAGGGCTGGCTTTCAACCATGATCCTCAGATCTCAGCCTCCTGAGTTGCTAAGATTACAGATATGAGCCACCAGCACCTGACGCACATTCTC
The DNA here is from genome assembly GCF_019054845.1 of Dipodomys spectabilis. Lineage (NCBI taxonomy): Eukaryota > Metazoa > Chordata > Mammalia > Rodentia > Heteromyidae > Dipodomys > Dipodomys spectabilis. The sequence goes on along the minus strand of NW_024871198.1, from coordinate 195,709 downwards.
TCTCTCTTTCTCTCTCTCTCTTTCTCTTTGCAGGTCCTGGGGTTTGGGTGCTGGCCCTGAGCTGCTTTTACTCAAGGCTGGTGCTCTACCACTTGAGCCACAGCACTACTTCTGGCCCTTTCTGAGTGGTTTATTGGAGATGAGTCTCATAGTCTCTCCTGCCTGAGCTGGCTTTGAACTGCGATCCTCAGATCTCAGCCTCCTGAGTAGCTAGGATTACAGGAGTGAGCCACCAGTGTCTGGCTTCATGGGTCTCTTTTTTTAACCCACACTTCAATAAGCTTAGGATAGGAAAGAAGCTGCACCGTTCGCAGGATGGAGTCTTTCTACGAGACAGCAACCTCTCTCACTTTGAGGCAAATCACCATCATGAGGAGCCCATCTGCAGTTCCCACCATGTACACCAGGACTCTGACTCATGCACAGGGAAGAGACTGTACTCAAGCGAATGTGCTATTCACACAAGTGTAAGAACATTCCATACAACAGCTTTGTGACACTCCCAGTGGCCTGAAAAACTTCCATTAAAAGTGAATTAGCCAGGCACAGTGGTCTCTGCCTATATGGCACTTGAGGGAGGTTGAGGCAGGCTGACCTCACATGCCAGGCCGGCCCAGGCTACAGAGAGGCCCTTCTCCTACCCCCAAGAGCAAAGAAAAAGAAGATTAAGGGGGGAAAATTGCAATAGATGCAGAATTACATGGATTCTGTCACATTGTCAACATACTCTATGAGAAGAAATAAGCTAGAGTTAGAAAATAAGTTAAAAACAAAATTGTGTTTCTTTTCTTTTTCTTTTTTTTGGTCTGGTTGTGGGGCCTGAACTCTGGGCCTGGGCGCTGTCCCTCAGCTCTTCAGCTCAAGGCTGGCGCTCTACCACTTGAGCCACAGCACCACTTCTGGCTTTTTTCTTTTTGCTCATGTGGTGCTGAGGAATCGAACCCAGGGCCTCATATATGCAAGGCAAGCGCTCTACTACTGAGTCACCTTCCCAGCCCTGGTCTCTAGCCTGTAGATTCAGTGTGCATTTTGTGTTTCTCTTCTCTGTATCTTTTGTCCCTCTAATCTGCTTATATCGTCCAACTGCCACTGGACGACAGACATTCCCCATCTAGGACCGTTTCTGAAGCCCTCACCTGGAATCGACTCCAACATTAGCACTTTCTCCTCAAGCATTTCTGCAAGCCTGCAAGGCTAGGTTTGTTTGTTAAAATACTACGGGAACAAAAACCAGCCAACTACAAACAGAGTGTTTTAGTGAACTTGTGTTTTATAGAGCACAGGGCATCTGGCTGCATGTTAAAGAACAGGAGCACATGCCACCGGCTTGGCTCTGCTACTGAGTTTGTGTGCACAGACAGAATGAAGATGGAAAGTGCACGGCCATCTCAGTGTCCACTGCCAACAGACTGGTAGGAAGTTTAGGTCTCCATCCTAAGCACAAACCCTGTCTGGCTTGTAATTCAGCATTTGTCCAATAGATGTCCTCACTCTATCAATCAAAGGAGAGGACTAAGCAGCAAGCCAGGGAACACATAGCACAAAGGTGGTGCTCAGCATAAAGCTTAGCTATTCTTTTTGGTTTACTGGGAGAAGCTTTTCTTTCTATATACAGAATCATTCACCAGTGCTATACTTCCTGGTGGAAAAACAGGAGGGGGAGTGCCTCCAAATACATCCTAGTGCAAAGCTTTAGAACTTTTCATTAACACTGGCTGAAAGCGTTCCTTTTTAAACGTGCTTTTATGAACTGTTTTCCTAACTTTCTCTACACCCAGTAACTGTGTTTCAACGTTGGTTCGCAGAGCAGTTCTGAAGATGGAACGTCGCAGAACTCCCAGGACCATCTTAGAAATCCCAATAATGCCTGCCCCTCCGCCAGTGAGGACAAAGGTGAGGGTATGGATGATCCCCGATCTTTTATTATCACACCCGGGGCATTTCAAGCCATCCGGTCCTTACCCACTTCCTGGTCCAGCCCTGGCTCTCCCTCCCCCATCTCCTCAACACACCTCGTCTACCTTCCCCTGAGTAAACAGCGGCATGGCGCGCTCTGGCATTCTGAATACAACTGCTGCACTGGCTAGGAGGGGTGAGGCCTCTGGGCACCTCCCTGGCAGCAAGCGACTTTAATCACATGTCTTTTATAGCAAGGCAGTGGTTTCCATGGGAACCGCAGGGCAAACATCCGCTACTGCATCCAAGGACTTGATCCACACACAGAAACAGGGGTGATGGTTCTCTTACTGATATTTCAGGCTTGCTTTCTCCTGTTAGTGTTTTAAAAGAGCAGCACTCAGCTGCTCTGAAGCTAGGTTTGCTGTGTTGTCCCTATGAACACATCTGGAGGCAGGTAACAAATCAAGGAAATTCTGTGCCCTTCTAGCAACAAATGAGCCTCTAGAAATCAGGTGCATGCGTGCATGTGTGCATGTGCAAGGTGGAAGAGGTTGCCAAGCAACACAGAAAGCAGATGATGTCACCCCAGGAGAGAGTATATCAAAGAAAAGCAGTGTAAATGGAAACATAAGAGACGAACTTCCCGCTTCGCAGCACAGGAAAGCCCATGGATTCACGGCACCCTGGAGCTGGCGGGCAGCGCCGTGGGAGCACGCAGCCTCACCTCCCTCAGCATGTTGTTCTCCTTCTCCTTCTGCTCCAGGAGGCTCTCCAGGTGGTGGACGTGCATCTCGGCCTCGGCCAGCCGCCTCGTCCTCTCGTGGTCCTCCTCGGTGGCCTTGGCGGACAGTCCTTTGCTCTGCAACATCTCCAAAAGCTTCTTAATGGACTCGTCCCGAGCACTGAGGGTTTGCTTCTGGGTCTCAATCCGCAGCTCCATCTCCTCCAGGGTCTTCCGCAGAAGGAACAGCTCCTTGGCCTGCCGCTCGTGCTCAGCCTGCAGCCGCTGGAAGTTCTCCTCCGTCAGCTCTGCCACGCTCGGCTCACCGGCCCTGCTGCTGCTGTCCTGCTGGAACAGCTGGTTCAGGTCCCTCTGGATCCTCAGCTCATCCTGCAGAGCCTGGATCGTCATCTGCATGTGCTGGGACCGACACAAAAGACCCACATTAGCCTCCGACCACGGCGTCAAGACCAAACAGCTCAAGATGGGAGAGGAGCCTGTGGGCCCTCCAATCTGCAGCCTGCAAATTAGGATTCAGCCCAACCTGTTCCACACAGGATCAACCGGTAATTTCACACATGCTTGTTCCACAGTAAATATGACCATCCCACACTGTGTAGCCATGATACAAACCAAGACCCTTCAACACCAGATGCCTGATGGAGATTGTGGTTTTCATCAGAAAAAAATAATTCATCTGAAGAACACTGCCATAATCCATCGTATACCTTTTTTTGTGTGTGCATCAGTCATGGGTCTTTAACTCAGGGCCTGGGCGCTGACCTTGAGCTCTTTTGTTTTTTTTTTTTTTTTTTTTTTTTTTTTTTTTTTTTTTTTTTTTTTTTTTATTTTGAAAGACTAAAAATGTCACTTGGAAATAAAGGTTGGGGGCACACACAGAAATGGGTCAGAATACAATGGAGAGAGAGGGAGGAGCTGTTAATACAGCAACCTACCCGCCACGTTTCTCAGAGGAGCAGGCTCCCGAGCACACAGGCTTTGTAATACCAGACGGTCTATTTGTTCACAATATTAAAGGGCATCTAGAATTAGCTACAGTAAGGGATGGATCGGAAGTTGCCTGAAGAATGGGCACAGAAAGGCTGCGTCCGAAGATGGCCTGTCACTCAGGAGGGTGGAGCTGCTGGGCCTTCCTGTTGACCACTGTCTTGCAAAAAGTGCAGAAGGGGGAGGAGTGAGTTTAGTCATCTGCTGTCATTCCTTTCACTGGGTCCTTTTGTCTCATTTCGTCCAGCTGCCTCTTCGTCTCTTCTTCCATCCTTCGAATGTCATCCATCGTCAGGTCAACCCACTTATCAAGCCAACAGAACAGCTGCCTGTGAAAGTTTGTAAACAGACGTTTCTCTTGCTTATGTATAAAGTTTTCCACTTTGTTCTGCAGGCCCCACCACTTGAACTTGACAGTAACCAGTTTGTATGCGCACATATATGGGCAGTCTTTCTGATTTACAAGTTCTTGCTTCCAATTTGGGCCCAATGGTCCTCGCCCTGTTTTCATAGATTTAAATTTTGCTGGGTCTTCTTCTGCCTTGTAATCCTTGCTAAGTACTTGGCTTCGATCTGCAATGTCTATGTATATGGCTTCCACATGTTTCCATGCCTCAGGCTCCAGTTTATGCACATTCTCTTGGGTGCCAAGATCTGGTTTGTGCCAGGTTTCAATTTTAATCAGAAAGTCTTCTTTCATGTACTCATTTGTAATAACAGTTCTGCAGTATGGGTAGGCATTCCATGCTTTCTCGTGTATATTCAGGGCTCCCTCTGGGGCCAGCATGCGAACAAAAGTAGGTACTTTGCTCTGTAGGTGGTAGATCTTGTGTGTGTACTGGCCTTTCTCACCATCCTTCTCATACGGTTCGTTCACCAGGACCTCCACACCTTCACCACCACCTGTCTCATTTTTACTGGCCTCAGCCACGGAGTACAGCTGCCCCACCTGATACTCATCTACAGACACAGGCAGGATGACTCGATACTCCTTGAGCAACACCATGTCGCTTCGCGGCTCGGCCACTGCCGGCTGTCCGCCCGGCCTCCAGCCCGCTTCCCGGAGGCCGCTCTCCCTGTGGCCCGGCCCGGCCCGGCCGCCTGTACGCCTTCGTCGTGGTCTGCTCCGTCCCCGCCGCTCTCGCTGCGGTCGCCGCGCGGACTCCTGCCACCCTGGCCTCGTCGCCTCCCGCGCCGCTGCCGACGCCGCCCGGAGCTCCGGTTCCGCAGCGCCGCGCGGGGGCGGGGCGTCTCTGCGGCCCCTTGAGCTCTTTTGATCAAGGCTAGCACTCTACCACTCTAAGCCACAGCACCATCTCCAGTTTTCTAGTGGTTCACTGGAGACAAGAGTCCTATGGACTTTGCTGCCCTGGCTGGCTGCGAACCACAATCCTCAGATCTCAGCCTTCTGAGTAACAGTCACTTACTTTTGATAATATTAAAAGCTCTACTGAGGCCAAACTTCTAACAAATGAATTATGTACTTTCTTGGAACAACACTCGATTCCATTTATTCTCATTCCAGAAATAACTGAACCATGCAGTCCAGTGTTTGCGTCATTCTTTGTATTCTAGTCAGATATTCTCAGTCCGAGAAAAGGACAAATGGAGGGGTGAAAACAGTTATTACAAACAATATATCACAGAGAACTTAATGTGCCATTTAAGGTGATTCAAATCAGAGAATGTACCAATACCGCACCTACCAGAAGTCTTCAATTAATTAGTCTTTCTGGAGTTGGGAATGTGGCTCAGTGGTAGAGCGCTTGCCTAGCCTGCATGAAGCCCTGGGTTCAGGTCCTCAGTACCACATACACAGAAAAAGCTGGAAGTGGTGTTGTGGTTCAAGTGATAGAGGTGGTGTTGTGGTTCAAGTGATAGAGGTGGTGTTGTGGTTCAAGTGATAGAGCACTAGCCTTGAACAGCTAGGCTCAGGGAGAGAGTTCAAGACCCAGGACTGGAGGAAAAAACAAAAAACAAGTCTTTCTGAAGCACAGAAGTATATTTAAGAAAATTTTATCAATATAAGATGCAAAAAGACTTATAGTAATTCTTACTTAAGTCACCCCAGCCAATCTTTGTTTTATTATGGGTTTTTCTGACACAAGGATGAAGTTCTCACAGATGCACACATATGCAAAAACTTATATACTTTAAATATGTGAAAAAATATTGTATGTCAATGATACGTGAAAGGTTGTCACCAACACCAGAAAACAATTCTCTCTCAACCCAGAGAAGAGTTCCAAGGCCGAAGAGTCCGACCGCTTCGCATTCACCTGTCTCAGCACCCACCTTCATTCCAGACACGTCACTAAGGCTAGGGTGACTGGCTGAGGCCGAGAACAACAGGTCTTACTATTGCACACATGCTTCTAATTGCACAGGCTGTGGAACAACACTGGTCTTCAACACTTCTGGGTGACATGGGGAATAATTAATGTCTTAAGAGCCTGGATTTCCTTGCCCTAAGGTAAAGACAGCATTAACTTCAACGATCCCAGGTGGGTGTAAGAGCTCAGCAAATGGCAGCCCTTCTTCTACACTATAGTTTCGAACAAGTAACTACCCAGCTATTTGTAAGCAGTGCATTCTAGAGACTTACAATACACACCATAAAACAAGAAAGGAACTGTCTTTAATGACAGCTTAGTAAATTCCTGTTATTGTTAGTAGAGTTCTTTCCAAGACATTAGTATGTGCACATGTGTGTTTCCTTCAAATCTGTCTCCTTAAGAGTAACTATGGGGCTGGGAATGTGGCTTAGTGGTAGAGTGCTTGCCTAGCATGCATGAAGCCCTATGAAGCCCTGGGTTTGATTCCTCAGTACCACATAAACAGAAAAAAACAAAGTGGCGCTGTGGCTCAAGTGGTAGAGCACTAGCCTTGAGCTGAAGAGCTGGGGGACAGCGCCCAGGCCCAGAGTTCAGACCCCCTGGACTGGCAAAAAAAAAAAAAGCTTATGGACAGTGTTCAGACTCTGATTTCAAGCCCTAGGGCTGGCCAAAAGAACAAGAAGAGAAGAAGGAGAAGGAGGAGAAGGAGAATGAGGAGGAAGAAGAGGAGGAAGAGGAAGAGGAGGAGGAGGAGGAGGAGGAAAAGAAAAAGAAGAAGAAGAAAAAACAAAGACTCTACAAATGACCATATGATGGACTGGACTGGCAACGCTGGGACAATACAGCATATGAAGATGGCATAATTGTCCTTACAAAACAAAGGAGATGAGTATCTTCTTACATCCCCAGATCAGAACACTCTTCTATACACTCCCAAGTTGGCTCCTCACAAAGAGACTCCAGTCAGAAAATGTCAATTACAATTGTAGGAATATTCAGGAAACTAAATGCATACTCCCGTGAGGAACACAGAAATCTGGTGGCCATTCCAATATACAATGACAAAGGACACTTCTCCTTGAGACTGACCTACATGGAACACATGTCTTGTTCTGAAAGCCCCTCCTGCACTCAGCACCATCAGCTGTGGTCACGGCTGGGGTTCACATAGCGTCAGGAACTGGGCTGTAAGGAACCTGCAGCCCACACACCAGCCCTACAGGGACAGAGCATGCTCACACTGAGGCACTACAGACAGACATACTAACCAGACATCTATAAAAGCACCTTACAGCCAACAAAGCCTTATGCCTGTCACTGAGGAACTCACGGCATCTGGAGCAAGACTATAATGGGATCTTTGAAATCAAAATGTCAAACGGACACACCAATGACTGCCACTGCTGTGAAACGGTGGCCACCTACAATCACTCAACAGCGGCAAACCCCAGAGGGGGCATGTGGACCACTCCCCTCTGCAGTTAATTTAGTTTAGTTTTGTTTTTTAAATACCATTAGTACTTCATACTTAATAGTCTCATTATAGCAATGTGGTATAGATAAACGATATGGCAGAGGAACTACCCAAAAACAGCCGGACCTGTCATCCTAGCTACTCAGGAGGCTGAGATCTAAGAATCATGGTTCAAAGCCAGCCTGGACAGGAAAGTATCGTGAGACTCTTATCTCCAATTAACCCCCAAAAATCTGGAAGTAGAAGTATGGTTCAAGTCGTAGAGTGCCAGCCTTGGGTGAAGAAGCTAAGGGACAGCACCCAGGCCTGAAGTTCAAGCCCCAGTATCGGCTTAAAAAAACAAGGACTGGGAGGTGGATCAGTGGTAGAGTGCTCGGCTAGCATGCGTGAAGCCCTGGGTTCGATTCCTCAGTACCACATACACAGAAAAAGCCGGACATGGCACTGTGGGTCAAGTGGTAGAGTGCTTGCTTTTTGGAGCAAAAGCAGCTCAGGGACAGCGCCCAGGCCCTGAGTTCAAGCCCCAGGACTGGCAAAACAGAACAACAAAAAAAAAACAAAAAGCAAAATAAGATGCTGTATGCGTCATCAGGGCACAGTACATAACCACAGTGACCCCTGCGGGCACCAAGTTCCAAAACCTCAGTCTGGTTGGTAAAGATGGGATTGAAAGCAGTGTTACACAGCTCTGAAGGTTTTTTTAACCTGTTATCGTGGTGGCTGACTTTGGTCAGCCCACACCTATGGCAGCGGGGCTCGGGATTAGAACCCATGCCTCTGACATGCTGAGCCCTCGGTTGAGTACACATGAGGGGCCCAAACCACCCTCACAGTGAACACTCAGAAAATCTGTGTGAAGTCACCTCCCATAAAACCATCCCTACTCCCTTTTGTGAAGGGTTTCACTAGCGGCCCTGAACTCCCAACCTCCTTCCACGGCATCCCACACCTGGCTACAAGTGACCAGTGGACGTGTGTGAAGGCAGGACCTGGGTTTGAACTCTTGGCCTTCTGCTTGCTATGCATAGGGTCTACCGCTTGAGCCGCATCCTCAGCCCTTTTTTTTGATTCGACATAGTATGGCAAATTTTTGCCTGTGGCAAAAACCCAGTCTCCAGAAGAAGCTCCAACCTATGCATCCCAAGTAGCTGGGGTTATAGGTGTTTATCACCAGACCTCGCTTGAAATGGGTGGACCAAAATTTGAACCAAACAGTCTACGCTATTTTTCCCCCTCTGCCATGTTAACTATACTAAATTGTGAACATCACAGCCTATTCGATATCATTCAAATGCTGACTTATCTCCTAGCAACTAATTCTAGATCTGGCCATGTAATGATTATCCATACATTTACACCAAATCTGAATTGTTACTTCATTGTTTTTTACTTTGTCATATCAGAAATGCAGGGGGAAAAGGATTTTTTTTTAAATCAGGAATCCTACACACAGAGAAAAAAATCATTAAAAGAACTGATCGGGCTGGTAGCTCATGCCTGTCATCCTAGCTACTCAGGAGGCTGAGATCTGAGGATCAAGGCTCTAAGCCAGCCCAGGTAGGAAAGTCCATGAGACTCTTACCTCCAATGAACCACCAGAAAACTGAAAGTGGAGCTGTGGCTCAAGTGGTAGAACGCTCGCCTTGAGCTGAAGAGCTGAGGGACAGTGCCCAGGCCCTGAGTTCAAGTCCCACGACTGACAAGAGAGAGAGAGAGAAGTAGCAGAGCTGCCAGAAGTCTGATTCTGTAATTTGTGCTTTCACTTGGTGCTGGAATAGGTCTACACAGCTTCCAGGAAGGGATCAATGAACGCACACCATCTATTTCCCTAATACATAAGAACACCTTCCTAGTCTACTAGTGTTTAAATGCTGAGATTGTCTTTTTTTTATGTAAAACACCTAGATGAAGGGAAATTTCCATATACAGTATTTTACTCAGATTTTACAAGCTGAACTTGAGTCAGTTGAACCTCTTGTTTTCACAAAATGATTCGATTCTTTTTTTTTTTTTTTTTTTTTTTGGGGGGGGGTCCGGTTGTGGGGCCTGAACTCTGGGCCTGGGCGCTGTCCCTCAGCTCTTCAGCTCAAGGCTAGCGCTCTACCACTTGAGCCACAGTGCCACTTCCGGCTTTTTGCTTATGTGGTGCTGAGGAATCGAACCCAGGGCCTCAGGCATGCAAGGCAAGCGCTCTACCACTGAGCCACCTTCCCAGCCCATGATTCGATTCTTGAAGCCAGTCTAGGCCAAAATACTCTAGAATTCCACCTCTCCAAAATTTCAGACTTATAAAACCACACAGTAGTAGACACAGGGGGGTGAGATTGATAAGAATATATTACAAACATGTGAAAATGTAACAATGAACTCTCCCCTATGATAATAACGTAGTAACAGTAATATAAGCTAATAATAAAGGAATCATACAGTACGTGTTAACATAATTTTCAACTTGTAAATGCATCTCTGTTTCTCTTTCTTCCTGCCCTTGTTTTTTAGACTCCCTGACACCCTGCACACTACTGGGCATTCACAGCTGGCACTCAATGCATACTTACTGGCAGGCTGATGGGACCACGCGATGATGCAGCAGAGAATACACAGGAACAAAGGTCATCCTGTGAACGCCACCCAGAACCCCCCCTCAGGAAACCACAGAGCACCCTCAGAGTACCCCCAGATAACACGGTGCCACACCACGAGCACGCCAACACTGGCACCCATTATATATGCGTGTGCGTATGCATGTGTGTGTTTATGACCTCTAAGTAGTTACACAAAAGGGTTTCAATTCAACATGTCCATTCATGAACTGACATCCATTTTTGTCTAAATGCTCAACAGAGTACTTTCTAAGGTCAGGTAAATACATCTACCAGCCAAACAGGCAAAGTACAAAGGAAATTTAAAAAGCAAGCCAGTGCCGGTGGCTCATGCCTGTAATCCTACCTACTCATGAGGCTAGGACATGAGGACCATGGTTCGAAGCCAGCCCATGCAACAAAGTCTGTGAGACTCTTCAGTTAACCACCAAAAAGTTGGATGTGGAGCTGTGGCTTAAGTGGCAGAGCATTAGCCTTGAACAGAAAAGCTCAGGGACAGTGCCCAGACTCTGGGTTCAAACTCCAAGACTAGTGTATATGCACCACACACACAAACACAGAACCACCATGGGCTCGGCCAGGGGGCTTGTGCCTGTAATCCCAGCTACTGACAGGTATAGAAAGGAGGATGACTGAAGATTAACCTGGGCAAAAAGTTAGGAAGACCCCATTCAACAATAACGTTAAAATGCCGGGCTATACAGGGATCGTGAAGCAGGAAAGTTCTAGAACCTCTTGGTTCTTAACCCTGATTGAACACTAGGGTTACCTGGGGAGCTTTTCTAAATCTAAACATGATACCCACAACCCAGACCCAATTAAATTGTAGTCTCAGGGGTAGGGGTGATGCTAAGACAGTTGAAGAAAAAAAAACAAAACCAAGCTTTCCGAGGTGTCAACAGGAGCCAAGGCTGAGAGCCTCTGGTCCTGGCTCGGCTAGACTAAGGCAGATTCATTTAGACCAAACATGACGGTGGGTGGCACTCGTGCTATTCCTCGGCCAAACACACTCTGGAAGGAGCGATACAGGAACACAATCTAATTCCCATGTCAGAGGCTAAGGTACAAGTAGCTATTTATATTTATCTTAATTACAGTATTTCTTAGCCAAAACACACGGAATATCTGTTTGGCCTGACAGGTGTCTTTCATATCTCTCCATACACAGTAGACTCCCAGAACGAAATGCATGCAGACGTAGACATGCCATATTCTTCAAGGCCTAAGATGTTATTTCTATCAACCAGTGGACAAGGGGAACATGAGCAAGAAAGTTAAAAGGGACAAGACAAGCCGGGCGCTGGTGGCTCCCGCCTGTCATCCTAGCTACTCAGGAGGCTGAGACCCGAGGATGACGGTTTATAGCCAGCCTGAGCAGGAAAGTCCATGAGATACTTATCTCCAATAAACTACTCAGAAAAAGTCAGAAGCGGTGCTGCGGTTCAAGTGGTAGAGTGCCAAGCCTTGAACCAAAGAAGATTAAGGATAGCACCCAAGCCTGGAGTTCAAGCCTCAGGACCAGAAAAAAAAAATTCCCTGTTACAATCATATTAATTAGTCAGTGCCATGAGGCCTACTCATGCAATGCCCTGTGTGCAAATTCACTGTGGTCTGATATGCCTCTGATTACAGGAAATTCAGATTTAAAAGCTAATTTAAGATAATTATAGTGCCAAGAAATATTTACTACACGATATTAACTGAAAAGTAGACTTTTTTAAAAAAAGGAATAAAATTCAGCTTTACTCTAGGTGTGCAGGGAATGAACAGCGAAGGTTTAGGAGGCTACCATTTTTCTAACGAGTGCGTGCCTGACTCAGAACTCCAGCTGCACCCACTTCCTGACATGAATGCCAGCAGCGAGCACGTCCAAGTCCCGGAGAGAGGCGGCCAAGGAGTGGGCAGTGCACAAGCAGAGCCAACATGGAGAACACATGGTGTTCGTTCCCTGCGAAAACCTGCGGTGGATTACGACCAGGAGGGAAGGCCATCTGTCGGGAGACAAAGAGGTGGCAGAGGCTGGCAAGAACTGCAACGTGCCACCCCCAGAGTCACGTTTGAGATGGTGAGCCTGGCTAGCTGATGGCTGCAGTGGACAAGCGTGCTCAAAGTTGCTGCTGGAGAACCGTGAGTGGAATGGGGAAAACAGCGTTGGACCAAAACAACGCCGTCATCCTCTCTCCCCCGCGGGACGAGCGGCACCGTGACAGCAAATGGAAGCCCACCAACCCACTGACACTCTGATGCCTTCCAACTCCCTCCCACAGTGAAGCCACTGGCAGGGGGTCTAGCCCAAGACTTCAAAATGGGACAAGAAAGCAACTTCCAAATAGGAAGGTAAAACTGAACCACAAACCAAAAATCACCCCTCATCGCCATCTTATTCCTCCCTGCCTCACACACCCTAATCCATCTTTCCAACCCCTTCTTTGGAATTTCTCCCTAAAGGTAAAATTACTCAGCAATTAACTGAACATTAATTTCTTTTTCAAATCTCAAAATACAATGAGGTTTATTATGAAAAAAGACGAAGGCATCAGACCCCTGGCGATTTTAAATCAGCAACTCAAAATCATAAGAATATAGGTAAGCTGCTTTTAAACACATTATTTATGCAACCTTAATTTGTCACACTAATTCAAGTTTCTTTGTTCACTTGTAAATATTCTTTCATTCAACCAAGTTATGAGACCCTCTTCCCTCACAGCCTTCTTCTCTAAATTCCAGACCACTGCTAATCCAATACATCCTCAGACTAAAAAAATTAATTTAGCTGGGCGCTGGTGGTGCATGCCCGTCACCCTAGCTACTCAGGAGGCTGAGATCCGAGGATCATGGTTCAAAGCCAGCCCAGGCAGTAAAGCCTGTGAGACTCTTATCGCCCTCCACCTAACCATAAAAAATAAAAACAAAAGCCGGGCGCTGGTGGCTCACGCCTGTAATCCTAGCTACTCAGGAGGCTGAGATCTGAGGATCACGGTTCAAAGCCAGCCCAGGCAGGAGAGACCGTGAGACTCCTATCTCCAATAAACCACCAGAAAACCGGAAGTGGCGCTGTAGTTCAAGTGGTAGAGCGCTCGCCTTGAGCTGAAGAGCTGAGGGACAGCGCCCAGGCCCTGAGTTCAAGCCCCATGACCGACAAAAAAAAATAAATAAAAAAAATAAAAACAAAAAATCCAGAAGTGGCGCTGTGTGGCAAAAGTGGTAGAGCTCTAACCTTGAGCAAGAAAGTGCAGAGATAGCACCCAGATCCTGAGTTCAAGCCCCAGGACTAGCAAATAATAACAATAATAATAATAATAGTAGTAACAAATTTAATTTAAAATCACTATTTTTAAATTAAAAATTAAAATTTTGGCAGGCTTTGTTTTTAGATTAAATCAATGGCTAAGAGGCACACTATGCTCCTTAAAAAGGACATAATAAATTATGGGGCTAGAAGAATAAAGTTGGCCTCCACCAAGTTACTAGTGTAACTTGTTATTCGAGCAATAGTGAAATGAGATCATATATGGTTCAAAAATGACAGGTTTGCAAAAAAAAAAAAAAAAAAAAAAGTTCAGTAAGTAGGACATCAGTAAGTAGGCCATCTCACCAACAAACCTTTGGGAAAATCCCACTGAGTCAAACAAAGATGAACCCAGTGTTCACAGATCAATCCGCCGAGGTTCAGCGACGCAGGCACTGCTCTGTGGGCAAGGACAGCGTGATGGCCGCTCCTGGTCCTGGAGGGCAGTAGAGGTGGAGGGGAAGCGGCACATTCGCGGTCCCTGCCCCGTGCCTGTGTGGCGCCCGCCGTGGAGGCCTCACTTTGCCTAACAGCTGTGAGGCCTCAGGCTCGTCACTCCAAGCCTCATCTTACACCGCAGCCAGTTAAGACCACAGCCGGGTGCCGGTGGCTTACACCAGTAATCTCGGCCACTCAGGAGCCTGAGATCTGAAGATCGAGGCCCCAAGCCAAAACCTGTAACACTCTCATTTCCAATTAAAGATCAATAAAGCCAAAAAAGGAGTTGCGGTTCCAGTGGTTGAGCGCTAACCTTGAGCAAAAATGCTCAGGGACAGCACCCAGGTCCTCGGTTCAAGCCGCAGGACAGACTGATGATGACCATATGATGAAGAAAAAGCAAGACTACCAGAACTACCCAGTCAGTAGTGCTGTTAGGACACATGAGAGACATAAGCAAACGCCGCCTGCACGAGTGTGCCCAGCGTGCTGTTTAAGCATGCAAGTTTCCCAGTGCAGGGCCGTTGGCACGGTCTCACAGTGGAACCCCACCCCGGTGGGGTGAACCAGCAACAGACAACACATGAATAAGCATGGCTATGCTGAGGAGAACTTCGTGGGCACTGACATTTTCATAGTGTGCATGCCACAAAAAATATTACTTTTTAAATCAAGTAAACAGGAAAAATCATCCTTGGTTTGCTGGATGTGCCAACTCTGGGAATGATCTGGTCCCAGGATGTAATACGATGAACTGCTATTGAGCCAGTGGCTCTCAGAAGACATCATAACTAAGCCGGGCGCTGGTGGCTCATGCCTGTCATCCTAGATACTGAGGCTGCGATCTGAGGACTGCAGCCTGAAGCCAGCCTGGGCAGGAAAGCCCAGAGACTCTCACCGCCAATCAACTATTCAGAAAAAGCCAAAGGTGGTACTGTGAGTCAAATGGTAAAGCAATAGCCTTGAGCAAAAGAAGCTCAGAGACTAAGGCTGGGAATGTGGCTTTCTGGTAGAGTGCTTGCCCAGTTTGCCTAGCAAGCCTTGGGTTCGATTCCTCAATGCCACAAACACAGAAAAAGCTGGAAGTGGCGCTGTGGCTCAAGTGGTAGAGTGCTAGCCTTGAGCAAAAGAAGCTCAGGGGCAGTGCCTGGGACCTGACAAGCACCAGGACTGACAAACACACAAAAAAAAAGACATCATAAACTATTTCCCCACCAGTGCATAACAAAATTGGCATTGTAAAACTCAAGGCTATTTTCTCGGAAAGAAGTGTCCTCTATTTTAAAATTATGCAATTTTAATTTTTTTGGTGTTAGAATGTCTTTTCTCTTACAAAGGAATGGCAACACTATTTTTCATTTTTATTTCACAGTTCCAGGACAATTCTTTCCCTACACCCTCTATATACTCTGGTTGCTCTTAAGAAAGTATAAATATTTCATGTTTTACCTACATCCTCTACTTCCTTTTTCATTCGGTGTGGGTTTTTTAAAAAACTTTTTACTGTGATGTAGAAATCAAGTCTGGGAATCATTAATCTAAATGTTCTCTGTCTAATCAAAACAAGGAAAGTGCTGACGTGTGATGTTGACCTCCGCTGATAGAGACGAGTTATTAAACTCATCAGACTACATTTTCACTATATTCTCAACAGGTCCCCAATCTCTCTCTTCTGCCCTTCTCTCAATTGTAACCATGGGATCGTGTCATAAGCATATTCTTGGATTTCCTTCTCCAACTAAAACATGGAGGAGTTTTAATTTAATCTTTTTACCTCTAATAAGTAACACTGGTTTCTCAATAACTTTTTTGGAAACCTATCTACATATTAGTTGACATCATAACCAAACAAGTATGTTAAAGTCAGACGAGAGAACTGCACAAGTGCCTCTCCTAACGAAAACAAGGAGCCCATGGCCCTGTGAGACCGCTGTAAAGATCGTACACAGTGTCTATGAAGGCATCAAGCACAGGCTATGTGAACGCTCTATGACAGTTATTACTAATGCTCAGAACCGACATCATTCTAAGGACACTTTTCTCACTAACAAAACTGTTACGGTTTTTATTTTGTTTTCTTCTTGTGGTACTGGGGACTTGAATGCAGGGCCTCACATTTCTAGAGAAGAGCTGAGAAGAGAGCTGAGAAGTGCTCTACCCGCCTTGAGCCAGGCTCCCAACCTTTTCATTTTTTTTGTATTTTAGCTGCTTAACTGTAGCCCAGGCAAACTGTACATGTGAGATCCTCCTGCCTCAGCCTCCTTAGTAGCCAAAATTAGAGGCATGTGCCACCGTGCTCAGCTATTACAGTATTTTTTAAAGGGCACAATGGTAGATGATACCTAAAAATCAAAGGGAACATTGGTGAGAGGCTACGTTTTCATGTCACTAGAGTGAATGGGAGGAATTACGTGAGAAAATGGCACCCTCAGTGGGTACACACATAACATTTCATAGAGTTCAAACATATGCAAGCAGCCTTAGGAAGTCTCTACTGCCTCCTGAAGGTGAAATCTTCTTCATACCAAAGCACACATCTAAAATTACTTGCAGAGAATTTTGGCCCAACTTACCATCCAGAAACCCCTTACTACAGAAAGCAAATAGAGCAAAAAAGGTGTGTTTTTTTTCTCCAGTAATGTTATATTCCTTTTGGGAAAGCACTCTATAATTCACAGATGAGTCATTATGGACATAAAAATGTTAAATACACAAACAGCACTGTAACTGAAAATCCTGCAAGCTAATTACCCTGCAATGAGCTGGTAACTCCTTCAGGAATGCGATGGCGGCACTGGTAGTAACTAGTCATCCACTAAAGTGGGAGCACTATCTAAAAACCTTATTGGTCCTAAGCTACATCTGCCTTCAGCAAGGATTAAGGTACATTTCCACTTCCGAAAAATGCTACAAAATAGATTCGTATCTATGAAACATGGAATCCAATTTTCATTCAATATTTTTTGTACAGCTTTTAAAATGTACACTAATTCATGTAGTCTTGTCCAAAATCTTACACATATTGTCTCCTGTAATCTTAAATACTGTAATAACAAAGCTATTACTATCCCCCATTTGAAAGTTCATGAAAGTTAGAGGAACACAATGCCCTTTCACTTAAGCAGTTGATTTTATGTCAATTACCTTGAAAAGAACCCCAATAATCATCCATGTCTTGTTCCCAGATATCTGCATCAATCCTAAATTTGAGCACTGCAACCAAGGCAGAATCCTGCAGGGACAGCTGACAGAGACAAGACCAGGTAACTGGAAGTGCAGAGAGACTAAACCACCAAGGCCACACACCCAACCCTGACCTGCAGAGCCAGGACTCAAACAAGAAAAAAAAGGCCAAGCCAGGCAGCCATAGCTCACACCTGTCATCCTAGCCTCAGAAGGCTGAGATCTGAGGATCGTAGGCCAAAACCAGACACAATTGAAAAGCTCATGAGACTCTAATCTCCAATTAACTAACAAAAAGTCACAAGTGGAGGTAGGGGTCTAGTGGTAGAGCGCCAGCCTTGAGCGGAAGGAGCTCAGGGCAGTGCCCAGGCCTGTGTTCAAGCCCCAGGACTGGCACAAAAAAAGAAAAGAAAAGGAAATAAGGAAATCACCCACTAAACTGCACTGTAGGACCCAAAAGGAGGGAAGATAAAGTAAAAAGAAAGACTGCCATTCTCCGTCCTTATTTCCTCACAAACGAACCATGTCAGATATTCATGCAGTCCTTGTATTTTATTCACTGAACTGCTGGTCATGGTATCCTACAACACTGCAGGAAGCACATTTCCCAACCATATCTGGGCAAGCCCCATGCCCACCTCCGTACCTCACGTGCGAATGGATGTAATAGACAGGAAAACTACATTTTAATAAGCCATACACATACACATTTGGCTCCTCAAAATGATTAATTCCTCAACAGGAACAACTCTATGTTGCATATGATTTCACTTTCTCTGGGTACTCTACATGGTGCCTTGAACACATTCAAGTTCTGAAACAAGAGACTGGGTGTCTGGAAAATAAATTAGAATACAGATTTATCCACAATACTTTTTTTTTTTTTTTGGGGGGGGGGTCTGGTCGTCGGGCCTGAGTTCTGGGCCTGAGCGCTGTCCCTCAGCTCTTTAGCTCTAGGCTTAGTGCTCTACCACTTGAGCCACAGTGCCACTTCTGGCTTTTTTCTTTTTGCTTATGTGGTGCTGAGGAATCGAACCCAGGGCCTCAGGCATGCAAGGCAAGCGCTCTACCACTGAGCTACCTTCCCAGCCTCTCCACAATACTTTCAATAAATCATTCATAATCTTCATGTTCAAATCAAATTGCCAAAAATAAATAACCCCCGGGGAGGGGGGCAGGGAAAGTGGGAGAAAAATGAGGGAGGAGGTAACAAGACAAGAAATGTACTTATTATCTTACCTATGTAACTGTAAACCCTCTGTACATCACCCTGACAAAAAAATACTTCTGAAAAAAAAAACAGCCCAAACACTGATCATAAACTTTAAGATCAGACTTTAAAAGACATGAGTTCACATAATGCAAATAATTATGGTTTTTACTAAGAAGCAGATTAAAATGTAGTCTAAAATTATATAATGTTACCTGCCAGTGGTCTCTAAATAAGAACAAATGACAAAATATTTATACAGGATGAATTCGTCCTGTTTTACACTTATGAACTTAAAATTCTCTTGATCTCTAACTAAACTGAAAATCACAGAAGTCAGACTCCAGGACTGGGGGGGTGTAGCTCAGTGGTGGACCACTTCATGGCATATGCAAAGCTCATAGGTTTGATCTTCAGCAAGGGTCGGGGTACCCAACCCCAAAATGAAAAAGGCGTAACAAAAGGCAAAAGGCTCTCAAGTCACTTGCCACCCTGTAATCTTAAACAGAAGTATATACTACGGCCACATGAAACTTCAGTGAAAGTACTTTAAAAGAATTATTTTTGCCGGGTGCCGGTGGTTCACACCTGTAATCCTAGCTATTCAGGAGGCTGAGATCTGAGGATCGAGGTTCAAAGCCAGTCTGGACAGGAAAGTCCGTGAAACTCTTTTTTTTTTTTTTTTTGGGGGGGGGGGGGTCCAGTCGTGGGGCCTGAACTCTGGGCCTGGGCACTGTCCCTCAGCTCTTCAGCTCAAGGCTAGCACTCTACCACTTGAGCCACAGCGCCACTTCTGGCTTTTTTCTTTTTGCTTATGTGGTGCTGAGGAATCGAACCCAGGGCCTCATGCATGCAAGGCAAGCATGCTGAGCCACCTTCCCAGCCCCTCCGTGAAACTCTTATCTCCAATAAACCACCAGGAAACCGGAAGTGGCGCTGTAACTCAAGTGGTAGAGCACTAGCCTTGAGCTGAAGAGCTGAGGGACAGCGCTCAGGCCCAGAGTTCAAGCCTCACAACCGACAAAAAAAAAAAAAAAAGAATTATTTTTAAAATAAGCATCTAACTGAGGGCTGGAAATGTGGCTCAGTGGTAGTGATCACCTAGCATGCATGAAGCCCTGGGTTCGATTCCTCAGAATCACATACATAGAAAAAGCCCAAAGAGAGGTAGGGGTGGGGGGGGGGGAGATGGGAAGGGTGGGAAGGGATGGGAAGGGGAAACAAAGGAGGAGGTAACAATGCTTGATAAGAAATGTACTCATTACCGTGCTCATGTAATTGTAACCCCTCTGTACAGTATTTTCTTTTTTTTTTTGGGTCCGGTCGTGGGGCCTGAACTCTGGGCCTGGGCGCTGTCCCTCAGCTCTTCAGCTCAAGGCTAGCGCGCTCTACCACTTGAGCCACAGCGCCACTTCCGGCTTTTTTCTTTTTGCTTATGTGGTGCTGAGGAATCGAACCCAGGGCCTCAGGCATGCAAGGCAAGCGCTCTACCACTGAGCCATCTTCCCAGCCCTCTGTACGGTATTTTCACAACTAAGAAAAAGAAAAAAAGAAAAAGCCCGAAGTGGCGCTGTAGCTCAAGTGGTAGAGCACTAGCCTTGAGCAAAAGAAGCTCAGGGACAGCGCCCAGACCCCGAGTTCAAGCCCCAGGACTGGCCAAAAAAAAAAACAAACCTAACTTATCCAAAGCTTTATTAGCTCTGCAATTCCACCAAACTCACAGCTGAATTTTCATTTTTCATTTTTTTCTCTAGCAGACATACTCTAAAAGCTATTCTTATTCTCAATTTAATAAAAAAGAAAGTCCTCACTATTAAAAGGGTAAAGACTTTTAGCTCACCAACCACCAGTTATTTGAAAGTTTAGTAACAAAAAGATAGATATAAAAAGAGCTGTGTATTTTTGTTGTAGAAACAATCTTCTGTAAGGATTCCATAATAATAAACCACACACATCAGGCAATTCTAGGCAAATGTGTTCTTACATAGGACTAGAAACAGATCTCTGTGGTCCCATCAGATCAAATACTTAGAATGGACCCAAATCCCCAGTCTCAGACAGAAATGGGGAACCTTATTTAATTACTGTAAATCCTATTAAGCCAATCTTGGTAAAGTGGAAGATGTCTGACCTCTGAAAGCTACGGAGGGTATGATGACTGCAGAGTTAATTAGGGCTCACTGCTGGCTGGCTATAATCTATTAATTAGCATTCTCAGTCTCTTGTATCTCATTGCAGTGTCTTGCTTTACTTTAAAATTGCACCCTTTGTTTTTTGGACCAAAGTTATACAATTTTAGGATTGTGTGGTAATTATAGTGGTTGCGGGAAGAATCTATTCCTGCCGGCGCTGGTGTTTAATTAGGGCAAGGGGTGGAATCTAGACGAGGTAGTGCTCACCCTTCTTCGGCACATATGGCTTTTTTGGCATGAAAACCCTGTGGATGTTTCTCTTGCACGGAAGTGCTAAGTGCCCACAATGGGGTTTTTTTTGGAGACTCAATATTTTAAGTTTGAATGTAGCTTCCTAATTGGAAAAAATACTGCAAGAGGCTTTTGTTCTGTATAGCTTCGAAGCTATCAGTATAAACAAATGCCTCAATTACTTCAACAATAAAAAAAAATTAGGTCAATAACTTTGCTCAGTAAAACAGACATGTGTCTACAGCATCCTCACCAAGGTACCCCGGTGCTTAGCTAATGCAACAAGAGATCCAGGTACCTCAAGTCCACTTCAAGTATTATGTATTTATACATACTCTACCCCTGAAGGCTACAGCTTTAAACAGATTTGGTGGTGCACACTTGTAACCCCAGCATTCTGGAGGTGGAGGCAAAAGAATCAAGAGTTGGAGACTAGTTTAGGCTACAGAGCAAGACCACATCTCTACTGGAGAAGTATTTACTCTAAAACAGGAGAGGAATGGCCTATTTCATTTCTATGCACGAATTCTGACCATCGAAGTAGATACATGTGTATGAAACCCACCTGGTTCTCCTCCTGCACGACTCTATACTGCTCCTTCCAAACGGTGATTTTGGAGGCTTCGTCCTTCCTCAGGGCCCGCTCTTTCTTGAGCTCGGGGCTCCAGAAGGTCTTGATGCTGTTCATGGAGGAGCTCAGCTTGCTCTCCTTCACCTCCACATCTTTCCGCAGCAGGTCATTCTCCCTCAGCACCTCCTTCAGCTGCGTCTGCAGGTCCATGATGGTGTTATCACGTGCCTGGCGAAGGGAGTGAGGGACCGTGGACGCCATACTGACGGGAGGGAGGTGATGCTCTCCAAACGCTATGGAGTCGCCACCAGCCACCCCGCTGCTGGCGATGTTGGGGCTGCTGCCCATGGCGGTCATCCGAACGCCGTAAGGCAGGCGTCCCCCAGAGCGGCCGAGGGTCATGGTGCTTTTAGGTGTCTCGGAACCCACGTTTTCATGATCGCTGAGGTACATGGGACCAGATGTGGCATAGGCAGCATTTAGGGACTGGATATTCTCCATCGAAAGGGTTTTCCCACTGCCGCCGCCAACACTGCTTCCGGAACTCCCTCCAGTGCTGCTGGTCCGGCGGTGACCTAAGCGGGGGGACCGGGGAAGTCGAGGGGAGCGCCCGGGGCTCTGGTTGCTTGGCTCCACCTTCCCAACAGAACGGGCACTTCCATACATGGTTGCAAGGTGAACTTAGGTGCCAGGAAAAAAGTAAAGCGGAAACAATGGAACTCCGTGAGCTTTTCCTATGGCTACGCGTCAGCTTAAGGCTATCGGAAATAAGGGTCTCCACCTGTCCAGTCTTGAAGAAGTATCTTACACCATATCTGTAATGAAAAGATCGCAGAGTTAGTAGTCCTCCAGTGACAAATACTTCCTTTCTCAGGAGCTTTCCCTTCGCCCTCAGGAGGTATAAGTGCTGAATGCATGCAGAAGCCATACTTTGAATTTTGATCTTTTCCAAACCAGCTAAACATGGTTAAAAACATGCCCTCCAGATGCTGAGCAGGGGCACAAGCCGCAGCTCAGTCAGACTCTACACTGTGCCGGTAAACAAGGACAAGTCCACGCTGCACCATGGCCAGCACGACGTGAGAAGGTCACGTGTGTATCCCACGCATTTTCCATTTATGATGGGGGTTTATCAGGACATGACTCATGGTAAGCCGAGGAGCACCTGTGAGTCTAACTAGGTCTCTGATTTCCTAACTTTCTTCCAAAGAGCTGGCTTAGGTCAGGTAACAGCAGGCTTCACATAAGTCTTATTTACAAAAATTCATTGCTTTTTTTTTTTAGTGGGTTTTATATGTATTAGCGTTCCTTCCTTTAAACTGGTATCCAAGTGACTACATGTAAGAGGAACGTGCAGGATGCTTTTTCTGGGTCTGTAAATCAGAAGCTGAGCGCTCTGCCCTCCCTGGCCCCACATTCTGCATCTGGGTCCTCTGACCCAAGCCATTCTCTCCGGCAGTCCCTTTACCATCTCCTTGGAGTCCAGGAAAGGTAGGGCTCACTGAAAAGCATCTTGTGACAGACAAACTGTTTCTCAAATAAACAAGGCCATCTTCTTATCTTAAAGGAAGCAGCCAAAAACTAGGAGACCATGCCCCAGAGAGTTTATTTAAACGGTAGAGCAACGAAGACCAGACCAGACCAAAGAATGAGCAATGGTCAAGCAGGCTGTCCTGTGGACTGAGACTGCTCTGCTATGTGTACCTCTCTTACTTCCTACTCCTGGTTCTCCCGGTTAACCTGGAGCCAAAGTCTACTCCTAAAGACGACTGAAGAGGGGCTGTCTTCCCATGGCTGCCACGTCATAAATCTTTCTCTGCCCTTCACCAGGTCTCCATAGTAGGCATTATGGAGGCAAATGGCTGGATCTAAAGTGTGAGTCCTGAACTTGGGGCCCAACGGTCTAAAAATACAGTTTTATAGACATACTGGTCAAACCCAAGAAGGTTAAAAATCTTCAAATACATGAACACCCTGACAATCTAACAGGCTATATTAAGGAATCAGTAAAAGTTCTAGGGTAACAACAAATGGGACAGGAAGTACCCAGAACACAGACCTTTAAGAAGAGACTCAAATTTTCCCTCTACCTCATAAGCAGCAACAGTGCTCTACAAACAGTGCTATGCAACTTCTTTCCAAGAACAAACCTAGTCATGAAGTAAGATTCCTTTCATGAGTAATCTGAGCTCTACAGAAGGCAACAGGGAATGTGTCACATCTAGAAATGGAGGTATGGCTTCGTTGGTAGAGCACTAGCCAATGAACAAAAGCATCAGGTACCAAGTTCAAGTCCTGGTCTCAGACAAGAGAGAAGGAGGGAGAGAGGGAGAAAGAGGATGTACGTTCTATTTAAGAGGAAGAGGGAGATTAGGTTAGCAAAAGAGTGAGCCAGGTTAAAAAAAAAAGAGTGAACCATGTGAAGATACCAGAGGAAGATGGCCATCTAACACACTAAGGAGAAAGGCCTCAGGGAGAAACCTAGATCCCGGAATGAGAGACTCCGGAGTCTGCTGACTTGTAAGCCTCCCAGTTTGTGGAAAGGCAGCCCTGTCGGACAGTATCACAGGAAGACAGCCATCACACAGGCCCTACGACCCTGCCTCACGCCAGGCTTTCATTTCCATCAACACTCA
This sequence comes from Dipodomys spectabilis, assembly GCF_019054845.1. NCBI lineage: Eukaryota > Metazoa > Chordata > Mammalia > Rodentia > Heteromyidae > Dipodomys > Dipodomys spectabilis. The sequence goes on along the minus strand of NW_024871198.1, from coordinate 171,918 downwards.
CCTGACCCTGTTCCCCTCCACTCCCTCCAGCCCTTGCTCCTCTACTGCCTTTCTTACGTCGTCAGCACTCAACCTGCTGATGCTGACGCTCCGTACCACACTCGGTGCCCGTCCCCTCTGTGTTCTTCCCTCCATTCAACGTTTGTCACCTCCACAATTACACCTGCATCCCTGTTAACCCATCCTTGGTACAGCTGCCCCCATGGCAATAAATCACCTGCGCAACGCAAACGCCAAATTTACATACCCAATCCAAACCTTCCCTTCTGACAATCAGAACCCTCTATCCCACCACGTAGAAATTTCCGGTTCTCCTTCTTAAATGTACCCCAAGCCATTATGCCCCCAAAGGGAACTCTGCGCCTTGGTCTCCCCAATCTATAAGCAAGTCTGTACCTGTGGGAGATAAAAGGCTCGCCCTGGCTTCTCCCTCTAGTCAAGTCAATGACACTGGCTGCTCAGGCCAGAAGACTACATCTCCCTCATTCCCAATACCATCGAAGAACACAATTCCTACCCACCTCACTTCCCACTACCCGACATCCATCTTGCTCCTCCGGTCCACAATTCCTGCCATCACTCCCTGCTTAATTACAACAACTTTCTAAGACGACTCCATGCCTCTTGCCCAGAATCCGCTAATCGATGTTTTCAAACTTTGGATTATGACCGATAGTAGGCTGCGAAATCAGTTTAGCAGATTACAACAAGCCTATTTTTCCTAAGATTAAATACAGCTATCTGTCAGTATCCATGAGATTAGTGGCAGAAATCCCCATGGATGCTGAAATCTGTAGCTGTTCAAGTTCCTTATGTAAAGTAGCATTGTGTCTGTATCCAAACTTCACAGGCCCTCCTCCCTGACTCGTTGTCACCACTAGTTATGACAGCAAAATCAGTGAAAATACTGTGTACCTAACTGCTGTTACCTGCTCCGTTCAGACATGATTTCATTTTCGCTCATCATTTGGTGCTATTTCAGGGTTTGCTGGTACTGGGTCTTGAACTCAGGGACTTCCACTCTCATGACTTTTCACCCAATCATGACTGGCAGGTTGCTCTGCCACTTGGGCTAAGCCTCCACTTCTGACTTTTTGCTGGTTACCTGGAGATAAGAGTCTCACGGACTTTTCTGCCTGGACTGGTTTCGAACCACAATCCTTAAATTTGCCTGCCTGGGCTGTTTCAAACAGAGATTCTCAGATCAGATCCCAGCCTCCTGAGTAACTGTTATTGAAGATAGGAGCCACAGATGCCTGGCTCGCTTGTTCACTTGTCTGTGTCTCTCTCTACAGCACAGACTGGCCTCTGATTTGTGATCCTCCTGCTTCAGCCTCTTGAGTGTGGGATTATGGGAAGGAACCGCCATACCCAGCTATTCTGAGAATTTTCAATCACAGCTAGTTGACTTCTCAGATGTGGATCATAAAATAGAGATGCCGGGGCTGGGAAGGTGGCTCAGTGGTAGAGCGCTTGTCTCGCATGCATGAGGCCCTGGGTTCGCTTGCTCAACACCACTTAAGTGGAAAAAGCCAGAAGTGACGCTGTGGCTCGAGTGGTAGAGCACTGGCCTTGAGCTGAAGAGCTGAGGGACAGCGGCCAGACCCAGAGTCCAGGCCCCACGAACAACAAAAACAAAAAACAAAAAATACACCAAAAAGGGACGCCTACTGTATATAAAAAAGATGGCAGAAAACAGGAAGGACAGCTCCTCTTCTAGTCGCATTAGGCCAAAGCCAAGATGAGCACTGTAAAATCTGGGTTTTATTCTGCCCTACTGACAACTTAACACATTAACCTGTGGGTGTTCCGTGGGTACTGGCAGCATGAGTCTCCTGCAGCAGACACAAGTTTACTACTCAGAGCTCAGCCAGCATGAGCATGTCTGCACTGGCTCCCCGTTACAAGCCTTGCACAGAGAATAGAGGGGCTCACATGGGCGCTCTGCATTCTCTGGGGTTTACCGCACAGCTGAGGAATACCTAGCTTTGTAAATGCATCACTTTTATATAAAGCAGTAAGCTGCTCTTGTGCAATGAGACATGACCTCACCCCCAGGGTGTCTGCAAGCAGTCCTGACCAACAGGCAGTTAATGCAGGGTCTTGCATTTGGGGCATATTCAGAAAGGCATGCAGAAAACAAGATCATCAAAGACTTACTTTAGGCCTGGGACATTGCTCAAATGGTAAAACGCATGCCTAGAAAGTATGAGGCCTTAAGTTCAAACCTCAGTACTGTCAAAATAAAATAATAAGACTCAAGTGGAGCGCCGGTGGCTCACACCTGCAATTCTAGCTACTCAGGAGGCTGAGATCTGAGGACTGAGATTCAAAGATTCAAAGCCAGCCTGGGCAGGAAAGTCTATGAGACTCTTATCTCCAATTAAATCACAGAAAAAGCCAGAGGTGGTACCATGGCTCAAGTGGTAGAAGCAAGCCTTGAGCAAAAGGAGCTCAGGGACAGCACCCGGGTCCTCAGTTCAAGCATCAGAATTGGCAAAAAAACAAACAACAAAAAAAGTAGTAGCCTTTTTTCCCACTTGGTCATGGGCCTTGAACTCAGGGCCTGGACACTGTCCCAGAGCTCTTTCACTCAAGGCTAGTGCTCTAACACTTTGAACCACAGTGCCACTTTCACTTTTCTGGTAGTTAACTATAGTTAGGAGTCTCAACGTCTTTCTTGCCTGAGTTGGCTTTGAACCAGGATCCTCATATCTCAACCTGCTGAGTAGCTAAGAATGTAGGCGTGAACCACTGGCACCTGGCAGTAATAAACATTTAAATCTATATCTAAATATGAGTTAAATATGACTGAAAACAACCACTGAAAGTCTTTTTTTTTTTTTAACATTTTCTCTCATGTTAAGAAACTATTTCTTCTATCTTTAAGTTATGTCCAAATTCCATAAATTATCAACTGTCTCTTACATGTCGGGCTATTTATTTCTGTTCTCTTCTCTCCTGTTACTCAACAGGCAAGATCTCAGTTTTTAAAAAACAAACTGTTCTTCCTACATGAATAAAAACAGGAAAGTCTTTAGTTTAAATATTAGTTCTAAGAAGATGGCATAAGCTGAGCCAAAACAGAGTAAGGCAACTCCATTTTCTAAGGAATAAAATGTTAACACACACAACAATTATATACAGAACATATGCTTGTAGGTACAAACCAGGTCTCAATATTGAAGTATTTCTAGAGCTTGGGGTGCTTGGGGTTTTACTTTCTTGTAGTGCTTGTTTTCTTGATAGAACCCAGGATCATGCATGACAAGCAAGATAGGCAAGTAAGCTACCACTGAACTACATCCCCATTAATCTCTATTAAATTATTTGTCAATATCATAGCCAGAGTTCTATCAAGTATTTAGAATGAGTTATTTTTTTTTGGGGGGGGAGGGGTGAGGCGCGGGCGTTGTCAGTCATGGGGCTTGAACTCAGGGCCTGGGTGCTGTCCCTGAGGTTTTTCTCAAGGTTACATTCTACCACTTTGAGCCATAGTGCCACAACTGGGTTTTGAGTGGTTAATTGGAAATAAGAATCTCACAGGGAATTTCTAGCCTGGGCTGGCTTCAAATCACAATCCTCAGATCTCAGCCTCCTGAGTAGCGAAGATAACAGGCATGAGCCACTGGCACCCAGCTGATTTTTTTCTTCCTTTTTCTGTTTTGGTTTATTGGTTTTGTTTTGTTTTTTGTGCCAGTCCGGGGGCTTGAACTCAGGACCTGGATGCTGTCCCTGAGCTTCTTTTGCTCAAAGCTAGCACTCTACCACTTGAGCCACAGCACTATTTCTGGGTTTTCTGAGTAGTTTATTGGAGATAAGAGTCTCATGGACTTTCCTAACCAAGCTAGCTAATTTTTAACTACAATCCTCAGATCTAAACCTCCTGAGTAGCTAGGATTACAGGAATGAGCTAATAGCACCCAGATGCTGATTTTTTTAAAAAATACTAAAACGATACCTGAACTGCCATTGTACCCCTTTAACTCACATATCCTCACCTACGAAATGGACAGAACATGCTCTTCCAAGGATCCCTAAAATCTGTAAATGAGTATAAAATATCTAGCTCTTGGTAAGTTTTCGTTTTTTTTGTTTTTGTTGGTCCTGAGGCTTGAATGCAGGGCCTGGGTGCTGTCCCTGAGCTTTTTCCACTCAAAGCTAGCATTCTATCACTTTGAGCCACAGCTCCACTTCCGGTTTTCTGGTGGTTCACTGGAGATAAGAGTCTCACAGACTTTCCTGCCTGGGCTGGCTTTGAACCATGATCCTCAGATCTCAGCCTCCTGAGTAGCTAGGATGACAGGGGTGAGCCACTAGGTTCTTGTCAGGTTTTTAATAAGCACTAGTCAGCACATTTCTAGGAATTTATCTTAATACATATTTTCCCCCAAGTGAGGAAAAACAAGTAAATAAGAACGAACTACAGAACTCCTTGAAACGACAGGATTCTAGTAACCACCAATACGGTCATGAGCCTTCACACAGCTGCACACAGGCAACTCAATCAACCATGCCCCCACACACATCAGAGTGGCCCGTTCTCTTGGCGACCCCGCTCTGCCCCTTGCATGGCATGCGGGTTCCCACAGTCTTTTCTTCTCAAGAGGAAATGCACAAGACAAAGGTTCTGGAACAAACTACAGCTGCTGCTGCTCTCGCCTCCATAGTACTTCTACTCTCTGCCTTCTATGTCCATTCGGACATTTCACCTCAGCAGGCCGTGGTGGCTTATCAGACAGCATGGCAGCCTCCGTTCTTAGGGTGTAAGCCCTTGGCAATCACATCCTTGCTCAAGCCCCAGAACCACCAAAAAAGCAGAATATTCCCCTAGCCGGGCACTGATGGCTCACACCTGTAATGCTAGCTATTTAGAAGGCTGAGATGTGAGGATCATGGTTCTTTGCCAGCCCAGGAAGGAAAATCTGTGAGACTCTTATCTCCAGTAAACCATCAGAAGTGTAAGTGATGCTGTGGCTCAAGTGGTAGAGCGCTAGCCTTGAGCTAAAAAGCTCCAGAACAGTACCCAGGCTCTGAGTTTAAGCCCCACAACCGACAAAAACAAAACATCTTTTCACCAGCTAGGAAGGTACATGTACAATAATATTTGATCACTGTTTGTACTACCAAGAGGTGAACTTAAATTTCCAAAAAGGGGAGTTAACTCCAAAGTATAAAATGCAAGGCTAGGGCTGGGAAGATGGTTCAGTGGTAGAGTGCTTGCTTCACATGCATGAGTCCCTGGGTTCAATTCCTCAGTACCATATAAGCAGAAAAAGCTAGAATGGTGCTGTGGCTCGAGTAGTAGAGCACTGGCCTTGAGCTGAAGAGTTGAGGGACAGCGCCCAGGACCAGAGTTCAGGCCCACAACCGACAAAAAAATAAAATAAAATAAAATGCTAAGGGCTGGGAAGGTGGCTTGGTGGTAGAGTGTTTGCCTTGCATCCATGAGGCCCTGGGTTCGATTCCCGAGCACCACATAAGCAGAAAAAGCCAGAAGTGATGCTGTGGCTCAAGTGGTAGAGTGCTAGCCTTGAGCTGAAGAGCTGAGGGACAGCGCCCAGGCCCAGAGTTCAGGCCCCACGACTGGCAAAAACAAAACAATAAAATAGGGGCTGGGAAGGTGGCTCAGTGGTAGACCGCTTGCCTTACATGCATGAGGCCCTGGCATGCATGAGGCCCTGGGTTTGATTCTTCAGCACCACATAAGCAAAAAGAAAAAAAAGCCGGAAGTGGCGCTGTGGTTCAAGTGGTAGAGCGCTAGCCTTGAGCTGAAGAGCTGAGGGACAGCACCCAGGCCCAGAGTTTAGGCCCCATAACCAGATCCAAAAAACAAACAAACAAAAACAAAACAAAAAAAAACCAATAAAATAAAATGCTAATCTACATCTGACACACAAAGTCGTCTATAGTATATTGTGAAGTAAAAGAAGAAAGCAAATTATAGAAGAGTGCACTCAGTGCAGTCACTTACATACAAAATAATACACATGCTGTGTGTATGCACACAGGAATGATGTGTAACAAACTACTACTGAAAATTCTTCCTTCCGATAAGGGAAAGAAAAAAAAAACACACGGCCCTCCAGAGGCTTAGGGAGAATTACAAGTTCAAACACAGCCTGATGAACACAGGCCAGCCAGACTGGGCTAAAGGGTGGACATGTTGGGGCTGGGAAGGTGGCTCAGTGGTAGAGTGCTTGCCTTGCTTGCATGAGGCCCTGGGTTCAATTCCTCAGCACCACATAAGCAAAAAGAAAAAAGCCAGAAGTGGCGCTGTGGCTCAAGTGGTAGAGCGCTAGCCTTGAGCTGAAGAGCTGAGGGACAGCGCCCAGGCCCAGAGTTCAGGACCCACGACCGGACCCAAAAAAAAAAAAGAAATGTACTCATTATCTTGCCCATGTAATTGTAACCCCTCTGTACAGTATTTTCACAATAAAAAAAGAAAAAAAAAAAAAAGAATTGATGATTGGGAGGAATGGAGGAAAGGAAAGGAAGGGATGACATTATCCAAAAAGAAAAAGGAGTGGACATGTTTTATTTTCAAGAGTTGATAGTCAAGTTTCACTATAAACCAAGAGTTTAAATGAAGTCTCCCGTTTGCTAAGCACTAATTTACACAAAATTAACTGCTGAAGCAGGGATGGTGACTGCTAATATCTCTGTGAGGAGTGGAAGGCTCAGGAAAAAGAAAACAACACATGCAATGTAAGCACAGATGTCTGCTTCTGCCCTCAACCTGTAACTGAGGAAGTACAAGCTTTCTAACAGCATACATCTGGTTGTATGTCCTTCCTCTGATTCCCCAGTACTGACCACAGGAAAACACTGCCCTGATGTTCCGGTGCGCCGAAACTGAAACAGCACCTCCACTGGGAACAGCAGGCAGACCAACACAGAGAAGCGTCCAGAACACAGCTGCATTACCAGTTCATCCTCTTCTATGGAAGGGGGAGTAACTCAGCCACAATAAGGTTAATAGCAGGCTTTAATCAGCGTTATCAATCAGTTAATCGACCTAATTGTAAGTTGTAGCAAAGTTCTCACCATGACAAATATCTACTTGTCAAGTAGATACTTAAAAATAAATATGAGGTTGCTCATCCCAGTTGTTCTCTGCTTCTATCAGCTATCCATGCCAAGATCCTTCAAGAGCACCAAGTTCCAGGATGGACAGCCTTCCCTAAGGACCCCAGTCCTCTCAGATGCCCTGAGAAGTTTCTTTTTTCTTTTTTTGGTCGGTCGTGGGGCTTGAACTCTGGGCCTGGGCGCTGTCCCTCAGTTCTTCAGCTCAAGGGGAGCGCTCTACCATTTGAGCTACAGCGCCACTTCCGGTTTTCTGGTGGTTTATTGGAGATAGGAGTCTCACGGTCTCTCCTGCCCCGGCTGGCTTTGAACCGCAATCCTCAGATCTCAGCCTCCTGAGTAGCTAGGATTACAGGCGTGAGCCACCAGCGCCTGGCCCTGAAAAGTTTCTTAAGGAATGTTTCTGAATGGCTAGCAAGGTCCTGACGTTTGACCTAGATCATGGCTAAACTAGTATATGTTCTATACTTGGTTTCATAACATGGTTTGTTATTTTAATATTTTCCTACTTTAATAGCTCATGTTCTTGTAACAAACTCTTAAGGTTCAAACTTCGTGGTGTGTGTGTGTGCCCGCCCTGGGGCTTGCTTGAACTCAGCACCTGGGCACTGTCCCTGAGCTGCTTTTGGCTCAAGGCTAGTGCTCTACCATTTGAACCATTTCTGCCTTTTCTGAGCAGTTTATTAGAGATAAGAGTCTCACAGTCGGGCACCAGTGGCTCAAGCCTGTAATCCTAGCTACTCAGGAGGCTGAGACCTGAGGATTGCTGTTCAAAGCCAGCCGGGGCAGGAAAGTCTGTGAGACTCTTATCTCCAATAAACCATTCAGAAAACTGGAAGTGGCGCTGTGGCTCAAGTAGTAGAGCGCTAGCCTAGAGTTGAAGAGCTGAGGGACAGCGCCCAGGCCCAGAGTTCAAGCCCCATGACCCACAACAACAACAACTAAAGGGTCTTACACACTTTCTTGCCCAGGCTGGCTGGCTTTTGAACCATGATCCTCAGATCTCAGCCTCGTAATTAGCCAGGATTACAGGCATGAGCCACTAGCACCTAGCCTAAGATTCAAACTTTCATTTCTTAAAATGTCTGTAAAGACATTTTGTATTGTAAAATTTCACAGATTTTTTTTTTGGGGGGGGTCAGTTGTAAGGCTTGAACTCTGGGCCTGGGCACTGTCCCTCAGCTCTTCAGCTCAAGGCTAGTGCTCTACCACTTGAGCCACAGCACCACTTCCGGCTTTTTCTGCTTCTGTGGTGCTGAGGAATCGAACCCAGAGCTTCATACATGCAAAGCAAGCACTCTACCACTGAGCCACCTTCCCAGCCCCAATTTCATAGATGTTTAACTGAAGTTCACACAATTTTTCCTCGTTATCTTATTTTCAAGTAAAAAGGCTTTCAAATCCTAGCTTCAAAGGAGACTGAGAATTGAGGATCATGGTTCAAAGCCAGCCCAGGCAGGAAAATCTGTGAGACTTTCATTTCTAATTAAGCGCCAGAAAACCAAAAGTGGAGCTGTGGCTGAAAGCAGTAGAGTGCTCACCTATCAGGGACAGCGCTCAGGTCCAAGCCCTACAACCGGCAAAAAAAAATAAACATAAATAGCACCTGGGGAAAATTAAATGAGTATTTATTCAGGGGGGCAGTCAGATGCAAGCGGCTCCTCACACAGCAGTTGGAAAGAATACAGAATACAGAAAAAGAAAGAAAGAAAGAAAGAAAGAAAGAAAGAAAGAAAGAAAGAAAGAAAGAAAGAAAGAAAGAAAGAAAGAAAGAAAGGAAGGAAGGAAGGAAGGAAGGAAGGAAGGAAGGAAGGAAGGAAGAGAGAAAGAAAGAAAGAAAGAAAGAAAGAAAGAAAGAACGAACACAGAAGTTGGAAAGAATACAGGCTCCACTTCAAAACCACTACAAGAGACAGCTGGAGAGGGGCAGCCCGTTGGGAGTACAGCTCCCACCACGTGTCTCTTCAGCAGAAATCTTCAATGGCCGTGAGCACAGATTGGAAAGCATCTTATCCAACGCTCATTCAGTGCTCAGAACCCAGCAGGGGACGCAGTACCTTATAAAATCATTCACACTGTCACTAAACAGTAATGATTTTTATGAAATCAATAGGGAACAGCGAAATAAAAGGTGGGGAGAAGGAGAGATCTAGAACAGCGCTCTCATTTCTGGCTTGAGGAACTGGAGATAGCATTTAATGAATCAAGCAAACTCCAACACACATTCAGACTGGATGTGCCAAGTTTAAGGAACACCCACCTGCAAATTTGGAGTGGGTGGATATACAGTCCTTAACACACCAGACGTAGGAAAACGAAATACTCAGCAGACGGTGAAAAATGCAAGAGGAGACCTTGAAAATTCAGTCAATGAGTGGGTAAAGGAAGAGTCAAAAATGCAAGAGGAGGGGCTGGGAAGATGGCTCAGCGGTAGAGCGCTTGCCTTGCATGCCTGAGGCCCTGGGTTCGATTCCTCAGCACCACATAAGCAAAAAGAAAAAAGCCGGAAGTGTTGCTGAGGCTCAAGTGGTAGAGTGCTAGCCTTGAGCTGAAGAGCTGAGGGACAGTGCCCAGGCCCAGAGTTCAGGCCCCACAACTGGACCAAAAAAAAAAAAAATCTTTAAAAAAAAAAAATTCAAGAGGAGGCCTTGAAAATTCAGTCAATGAGTGGGTAAAGGAAGAGTCAAAGGGGCTGGGAAGGTAGCTCAGTGGTAGAGCGCTTGCCTTGCATGCTTGAGGCCCTGGGTTCGATTCCTCAGCACCACATAAGCAAAAAAGAAAAAAGCCGGAAGTGGCGCTGTGGCTTAAGTGGTAGAGCGCTAGCCTTGAGCTGAAGAGCTGAGGGACAGCGCCCAGACCCAGGCTCAGGCCCCACGACTGGACCCTCCCCCCCCCCAAAAAAAAAAGAAAAAAAGAAAGGTGACATGACAGAAGACCAAACAAGAAAAACACAAGCGCGCTCTGAGAACCCCAGAGAAGAGCACTTTACAGAGGAGAAATCAAGCGTCAGCGCCTGCTGTCTGTCATAGCGATGGTTAGCATGTCTCAGAATGCTCTCTGCCACCTAGCACTCATGCCTCCATGAAATCCGCGGAGTGTGCTGGATCTAGTGACACAATCAGCCAACTCCATAGCCATGGCTTCCAAGATTAGGTTACAAGAAGACTCAGGCTAGTATGCCCCTCTCCCTCCCCCGGCCATGGATACAAAAGGTACAGGAGAAGCACAGTGGCATGCTGTAAGTAAACGGTGAAGGCACTCAAATGATTCTGGCAGCAAACAGCCCACAAAGACAGGAGGCAGAGGCCCACTGCTAGGCGTGTGAGGAAGCCCAGGAGCTGGGCCTCCTCCAGGGGGCTCAGGCATGGAAATGAACGCAGCCTTAGTCAGCACCTCTGCTGCTGCCTTACAGGAGACCTGAATCAGAGGCACCAACCACACCCAGATTCCTGGCCCACAGAATCCATGAAACAATAAGACAACTAGGAGAGCTAGACAAGAGGAGGACAGGCAAACAGCCACTGGTCATTTGCACTAGCTATTTCTAGTTTCTGTGAAATAGTGGGAACAAAGACAGATATAGATTGAGATAAAAATTAAAGGTGGGGGCGGGGGAAAGCGGTAAGCCTGGCACCAGTGGCTCACGCCTATAATCCCAGCTACTCAGAAGGCTGAGATCTGAGGATCATGATTCAAAGCCAGCCTGGACAGGAAAATTCATGAGACTTTTTTTTTTTTGGGGTCCAGTAGTGGGGCCTGAACTCTGGACCTGAGCGCTGTCCCTCAGCTCTTCAGCTCAAGGCTAGCACTCTACCACTTGAGTCACAGCACCACTTCCGGCTTTTTTTTTTCCTGCTTATGTGGTGCTGAGGAATCGAACCCAGGGCCTCAAGCATGCAAGGCAAGAGCTCTACCACTGAGCTACCTTCCCAGCCCATGAGACTCTTATCTCCAATTAACCACCAGAAAATCGGAAGTGGCACTGTGGCTCAAGCAGTAGAGCGCTTGCCTTGAGCTCAAGGACAATACCCAGGCCCAGAGTTCAAGCCCCATGGCAAAAAAACAAACAAAATAAACAGCACTAAAAGGGCTGGAGACATAGCTCAGCAGAAGAGGGCCAGCTTTCCAAGTGTGAGGCCCTGAGTTCAAAACGCAGAACCTCCAAAAACAAAAAAAGAAGAATCATAACCCATTCTAAAGTAGTACTAGAGGTCAATATTAATACAATTTGTGAATAACGGAAATCTTATTACAGAGAATTTTACTGGTAAGAAGAATAAGCTGGAAACAGCTATTGCCTTCAAGAGGAAAGGAACTACATACAACAGAAGACTTTTCGGGCTGGGAAGGTGGCTCAGTGGTAGAGCACTTGCCTTGCATGCCTGAGGCCCTGGGTTCAATTCCTCAGCACCACATAAGCAACAAGAAAAAAGCCGGAAGTGGCGCTGTGGCTCAAGTGGTAGAGCGCTAGCCTTGAGCTGAAGAGCTGAGGGACAGCACCCATGCCCAGAGTTCAGGCCCCACGACTGGACCAAAAAAAAAAAAAGAACAACAGAAGACTTTTCTTCCCCAATACTGTTTCATGACTTCTGATTTGGTACATATATTATCTATTTTTAGAAGTGTACATAAAAAATAATTCAAAAATTCTCAAGTGTACGTAAGATTAACAATGACAAAAACTACCACACACATGTCCTCTGTACAAGTACAAACTCTCAAGCTACTATTTCATTCTGAAATCTTAAAAAAAAATCAATGCAGAGAAGGAAAAACGAAAGACTCACATTTGTCTCAACTGTCATCTGTTACTAGATAGTACAGTCAAGCAAAAGTCTCTTACTCAGCACTTGGACACATCTTTAATCAATGAAATAGCCAGTCTTTCCTTCCTGCTGGAAAATTTCCTTTCCTCTGCTTCTAGAACGCCAGGCTCCTTTGCTCAGTGACTCTTACCATCAGCTGGTTTCCCCTTCTTTCTCCAATTCCTTCCAACGTGTGTTCCTTCCAATCTGTTTGCAAGGTGAGTACCACGAGGGTAGAGTTTGTCAGCCTTGCTAACTGCTGTATCCTCAATTCTAAAAAAAAAAGCACCCAAACCATACTTATTAAATAACTACTGAATGAATCAGCACCCCAAGGCTCAGATGTCTGCTCTCATTCATTCCCTGGTGAGCTCACCATCTCCTAATTCTATACAGCATCTTTTATACAGCCAAATCAATCACTCGCTCTTCCTAAACTTACTTCTGGGGTTCCCCCAAACACATTCAACTGTATCTCTCAGTTGTGGAAACTTAACTCCTGTGACTCCAGAGAACACACTCCAAGACAAAGAAAGCCCTGAAGAGCCTCCGAACGAAATGACATCCCAGATCATGGCTGTGTATTGCTCAGAAGCTGTAGTTGTTCAAGCCAGACTTCACGCCTTTTGTTTTGCTCCCATCCCATATTCAGACACCAGCAAACACAACAGTCCTCACCCTAAACACACTTCCAAGGCCCAGCTACTCATTACTCTGTGTTGCTGTCACTTTGGTCAGTCACTCCTGCCAAGGGTCCTTATTTTCATATTGCACCTGCCCTGAGACCCCACGCAACAGTCAGATTATGCCATTCCCTGCTGAAATCCCTGTGGTATCTCAGAGGCCAGCCAACGGTCCACAAGCTGCCCACATCCTCATCTCTGCATTCCCAACCCTCTTCCCTTTCATTTCTCTTCCTGACACAAATCAACATCTAATATAGGCACAATTTATTCGCTTATTTTATCATGTGTCTCCTCAGCCAGGGCAAAAGCTCCATGAGAATTCTGAGTGAAACTTGCTTTGCTTTGCTGCCTATAATGCCAGCACTGAGATTATCTAGCAGAGGAAGTGGAGCTGTGGCTCAAAGTGGTAGAGCAGAAGCCTTGAGCAAAAAGTGTTTAGGAATAGCACCCAGGCCATGCATTCAAGGCCCCCCCCAAAAAAAAATTATAAAAAAGACTGGGGCTGGGAATGTGGCTTTGCTGGTAGAGTGCTTGCCTAACAAGCCCTGGGTTCAATTCTTAAGTACCAATAAACAGAAAAAGCCAGAAGTGGCGCTGTGACTCAAGTGGTAGAGTGCTAGCCTTGAGCAAAAGCAGCTCAAGGACAGTGCCCAGACCCTGAGGTTCAAGCCCCAGGATTGGCAAGAAAATAATATAAAAGAAAGAAAGGAAGAAAGAGAGGAAGGAAGGAAGAAAGAAAGGAAGGAAGGAAGGAAGGAAGGAAGGAAGGAAGGAGGGAGGGAGGGAGGGAGGAAATCTAGCACACAATCTATGTTCAATATGCATTAAGGGAAGAGAAAAACACAAGTGTTCATTGCAAAAAAAATTAAACAGATGCCAGGTGCAGTGGCTCAGCCTGTCACCCGAGTCACTTGGGAGGCAGAGACCAGGAAGATCTCAGTTCAAAACCAACAAAGGCAAAAAGTCCTAAAGACTGTGATTTCAGCCAATGGGGTGCGTGGTGGTGTGCATCTGTCATACCAGCTACATGGGGAAGCACAAACAGGAGGATCTCCGTCTAGGTAGACCCAGGCATAAAGTGAGACCCTACCTCAGAAATGGCCAGTGCAGGAACTGGAGTCATGGCCCACGTGGTAGAGCACCAAGACCCTGAGTTCAAGCCCCAGTGCCAGCACAAACAAACAAACAAAGCAGAAAGGGCTGATGGAATGACTCACGTGATACAACACCTGTGAAGCAAACACAAGGTCCTGAGTGCAGTCTCCACTACTCTCCCCTCAAAAAAGCTCAATAGATGTCAGCAAACCAGTTAATCGTGTATTAGAACTGTTCATCTGTGGATTAACTCATTTAACCATCCTAAGAAGTTAAGACGTTTAGTATTACAGTTATTAGTCCTTCTTTGCAGATGGCAAACTAAAGGCACAGGTGAAGGTTAAGAATCTGAGGTTAGGGCTGGGAGGTGGCTCAGTGGTAGAGCGCTTGCCTTGCACGCATGAGGCTCTTGGTTCGATTCCTCAGCACCACATAAGCAAAAAGAAAAAAGCCCGTAGTGGTGCTGTGACTCAAGTGGTAGAGCGCTAGCCTTGAACTGAAGAGCTGAGGGACAGCGCCCAGGCGCAGAGTTCAGGCCCCAGGACCAGACCCCCCCAAAAAAAAAAAAAGAATCTGAGGTTAAGCTGGGCATCAGTAGCTTGTGTCTGTAACCTTAGCTGCTCAAGAGGCTGAGATCTAAGAATCAAGGTTTGAAGTCAGCCCAGGCAGACAAATCCAATAATCTCATCTCCAATGAAACTGCAAAAAAGCCCAAAGTGGAAATGTGGCTTTTTGACAGAGCATCAAGTATAAGCGAGAATTAGAGCCCTAGTCCTGCATCTGCATGCACACTTGCGCACGCGCGCGCGCACGCACGCACGCACGCACGCACACACACACACACACACACACACACACACACGTTCGCACACAGGATTATGGTGTTGTCCTAGGGCAAATCCTGCAAGCCAGGATTTGAACTTGGCACCTTGGCACTCTGACTCTAAGACGATGAAAGATCTGAAGAGCCACAGTATACATCCCACATAATCACTGTGTATTGCTCTGAAACTTGGCAGTCAGTGAACTTACTGTGTGATTCACAATACTTTGCTTCCTGATATTTTTCCATCAGTGTTTCCGACACAATGTGAGTAAGACACACATAACATCTCTCATACTATTTCTTCAAGCATAAACACAGCACTATGAGAATATCCACGTTTAAGTTTCCAATATTAACATTGAATTAAAATCCTGACATACTTGGCTGACTTTAACCAATGAAGCAAAAAAGGACTCCTCAGTAGACTAGACAAGAGTACCACAAGGAATGAATATCAAGCAAGTCTTGAATATCAAGTCATTTGAAAACCACAGGGTTTTTCAAGCAGAAGAAATTCTAAACAGATCTCCAAACAGGAGATACCTTACACTTTTCCCCAAATTACAAGATTCCAGCCCTACAAGAAGAGCCATGTTTCCTGTCAACCACATCAGATGTCACTTTGGAAATACACAGGCACACCTTCATCCAGTGCTATGGTTCACATTTGTCTCAATTAATTCAGTCATAGCATAAGTCAAAATGAAATGGGATGTTTTTTAGTTTTCCTTTCAACGAACCCCAAAGCAAAGCTTCTCATTCTAACAACCCACAATTTGATGTCTGAATACAGCTAACTTGATCTTTTTTTAAAAAAGTATAAATGGGACCACACTTACTCATTTAGTGACTATTCCATCTTGTGTCCTCTAAATCTCTGCAAGCAGAAGTATTTCTGAGAAGGTAACTTGCCTGCTCATTGAGTAGGCATGTCAAACTGGCAGTGATCTTAACTGCTGAAGCTCATCTATACTGTTCTATTGGGCGACAGGAAAGCACTTCTCTGGCTGCTTTCCCAAATAAATTGAGTAGGCCTTGCTTGGGAAAGTTACTGTTTAAATTCAGTTTCACAATGGTTTCTCATCCTCCACAATGAATTACTGGCAGTCATGCCTATTTCCATCCATTATATAATACATGTCCATCACAGGAGCTATTCTCTGAAGAAGAAACAGTTTAAAATAAGACACAACTGGGACTTGGGGATGTGCCTCAGTGGTAGAGTCCTTGCCTAGCATACTCGAGGCCACAGGTTTAATTCCCAGCACTGAAGAATGAAAAAAAAAAAAATACAAAATACAAAAAAACCAAGGCAGTGACAGGTAACATCAGTGAGTGCTATAATGTAACTGGAAGCAGTAATCAAGAAAAAAAAGATTCAAGATTTACCATGCTAAATTGTGAAACGCTGCTGAGGAAAACCGTGCTTGGTTGGAGACACATCTCCCAACACAGGGAGACATGTGCTTCTAGAACATTATTTTAAAAGCGTTTTAAAAGCACTTGACTTTAAGAATGCTCCTTGGGAAATGAGGGGCCTGTCTAAATAACAGAGAGTAGAATAAATGAGTCTGCATTGGAGAAATTAAAAATAATCTCCAAGAATCCAGTGTTCAACACAAAACATCTAAATGTCAAGGTTTACTGAAAAAAAAAACAACAAAACAGGCTGTACAAGACAGTTGTGCTTTAAAACATTTAAGCTTTCTGTCCCCATACCATTAGCTCCCAGAGCACTGCTTGAACTACCTGCAGCTACTCAGAAATGTGCTTTCCAAAGCAACCACCTGAGTCTTAGGCCTGAAGGAGCCAGGACAAAACCTGGTGTGTGTGTGTGTGTTTAGGGGGAAAAAACAAAAAAGACAAAAAGTAAAGCCTGAAGCTGGTGGCCCAACTCCTAGTTACTCAGGAGGCTGGTATGTGAAGATGGCAGTTTGAAGCCAGCCTGTGCAGCAAAGTCTATGCTGAACCACCACACACCCAGAAGTGGAGCTGTGGCTCAAATGGTAGAACGCTCGCCTCGAATGAAAACAAAACAAACAACAACCACAAAAATCAAACGGTAGCACCTCCTGCCAAGAAATAAAGGTGGCTAGGTGGCTGGTGTCTAGTCTTTAACTACAAGAGGAAAGAAAGAAGAGGAAACTGGAAGAACACTCCTTCAGGTGTAATAAGGTCTATAACGACTGCAGCGGAATGGAGTTGTCTAACTCCACTCCCTCTCGCTGGGTGTAAACTTCGCATCCATCCACGCTCTGCATTTGCCCACCCTGACCCAGCCAGGCCCAATAAGAGAGCCTTCCCCTCCTTCCCTCTTCCCCCTGGTCCACTCGCCCAGCCAGGAAAGAAAGAAAAAACAAGCATAAAGCAGCCCCCGAACCCTAAAGCGGCAATGTGTGCAGCCCAGGCCCCATCCACCTCTGAAATACCACCCTTCACCTCTCAGCCACAAACAGGGTTCACCGTCCACCTAGCACACCAGGCCCCGAAGTCCTACAGCTCCATCCCCGCCTCCAGCCTCCGCTCCCCATGTCCCCACTGCTCTGCACCTGGCCGCATCACACACGCCTCACCCTCACCCCCACCCCCGTGTCTCAGGGAGTCCTGAGCCACCCCCCCCCCAGCCCGAGGTCTCCCCTCCACTGCCCGGCCCAATACCGGGATGGGCTGGGTTGGGGGCTGAGGAAGGCTGAAATGGGAATTTAAAGGGGCTGAGGTGGTAGGTTGAGGGCTGGGGTGGGGGGTGAAGTGAGGAAGGGGGGTGGTGAGGGAGGATGGGCTGTGGAGGGCTGAGGTAGTGGGGGCTGAAGTGAGGGAGGGCTGAGGTAGGGACTGAGGTAGGGGAGGGCTGAGGTGGGGAGGGCTGTGGAGGGCTGAGGTGGGGAGGGCTGAGGTGGAGAGGGCTGGGGAGGGCTGAGGTGGGGAGGGCTGAGGGGAGGGCTGAGGTGGGGAGGGCTGAGGTGGGTTGTGGTGGGGAGGGCTGAGGTGGGGAGGGCTGAGGTGGACTGAGGTGGGGAGGGCTGTGGAGGGCTGAGGTGGGGAGGGCTGAGGTGGACTGAGGTGGGGAGGGCTGAGGTGGGGAGGGCTGAGGTGGGGAGGGCTGAGGTGGACTGAGGCGGGGAGGGCTGAGGCGGGGAGGGCTGAGGTGGGGAGGACTGAGGTGGACTGAGGCGGGGAGGGCTGAGGTGGGGCTGAGGTGGGGAGGGCTGAGGTGGGGGTGAGGTGGGGAGGGCTGAGGTGGGCTGAGGCGGGGAGGGCTGAGGCGGGGAGGGCTGAGGTGGGGAGGGCTGAGGTGGGCTGAGGCGGGGAGGGCTGAGGCGGGGAGGGCTGAGGTGGGGGTGAGGTGGGGGTGAGGAGGGCTGAGGTGGGGAGGGCTGAGGTGGGGGTGAGGTGGGGAGGACTGAGGTGGGGAGGGCTGAGGCGGGGAGGGCTGAGGTGGGGGTGAGGTGGGGAGGGCTGAGGTGGGGGTGAGGTGGGGAGGGCTGAGGTGGGGCTGAGGTGTGGAGGGCTGAGGTGGGGAGGGCTGAGGTGGGCTGAGGCGGGGAGGGCTGAGGTGGGGAGGGCTGAGGTGGGGGTGAGGTGGGGGTGAGGTGGGGAGGGCTGAGGTGGGGCTGAGGTGGGGAGGGCTGAGGCGGGGAGGGCTGAGGTGGGGAGGGCTGAGGTGGGGGTGAGGTGGGGAGGGCTGAGGTGGGGTGAGGTGGGGAGGGCTGAGGCGGGGAGGGCTGAGGAGGGCTGAGGCGGGGGTGAGGAGGGCTGAGGCGGGGAGGGCTGTGGAGGCCGGGTCCCCCCTCCCCGTCCCCGCCCGCGCGGCCTGCGCCCCGGCCTCACCTCCGGCGCCGGCCCTCCCCGGGGCGCCCTGCCCTGCCCAGCTCGGGCCGGGAGCGGGCGGCCGGGAGAGCACCGCGAACGCCTCGGCGCCGCGCCCGGCGGGAGCTCGGGTCCCGCCGCCCTCCGCGCGCCGCCGCCGCCTCACGCTCCGCGGGCTGTCGCCGCCGCCCGGGCGCCCGCCGCCGCCGCCGCCGCCGCCGCCGCCGCCGCCACCGCCGAGCGCGGCCGGGCGCGCGTGACGTCACCGCGCCCCGCCCCCGCCGGCCCCGCCCCGCGCTGCGCGCGCGCCGCCGAGGCCCCGCCCCGCGCGTGCGCGCCGCCGCCCCGGAGCCGGAGCCGGCGCCGGCGGGATGGGGGGGGGGGGGCGGGGGACCGGCCTCCCCGGGGCGCCCACGGCGGCGGCGTGAGTCCCGCCGCGCTCGCCGTCCGACGCGGCCGCCCCGGGCCGGAAGCGGCCTTTCCCGGGCATGGCACGGGAGTCGCCACGCGGAGGACTGCGCCCAGCACCGCGCGGGAGAGGCGGCGGGAGGACTGCGCCCAGCACCGCGCGGGCGGGAGAGGCGGCGGGAGGACTGCGCCCAGCACCGCGCGGGAGAGGCGGCCCAGATACTCAAGGACCGAGCCAAGTACTGCCTGGACAGAGTGACCCTAAAGGACTGTGCCATGTACTGCACAGAGAAGGCAACCCCCAAGGACTATGCCCAGTACCCATGGACCAAGGGACCCAAGGCATGAGCCAAGTACTGCTCATTATCGCAGCAGGTGTCACCCCGGCAGCCGATGCCGTCTTCTGGGGACCCCCGGTTTCCTCAGGCTGAGTCACAAGTTGGTTTTCTCTCTCTGGAGGTCAGAGCTTGAGCAGCCATTAATCTAGGTGTAGATAAGCCGTCTCCAGACCCTGTGAGTTACACCGACGCCAGGCCTGCGGTGCGCATCAAGATAACCTAGAACATCTCTGAGATGAGAGAGGTACCAGGTAAGTCATACTCGGCTGAATCTCCCACGATCGTGATTAGCCGGATCACACAGGATCATTTTGCAGTGTCTCGGCAATATTCACACTCCTTCACACATCAAACTCTGGTTCACCCTGCCCCTGCTTACTACCAGCTGAGCCAAAATCTGAGGATCACAGTTGAGAGCCAGCCCAGTGCTACACCTCTCCCCCCACCACACACACCAAACCAAGGTAGAACTCCCAATCGCTAGAACGTGACTAAGCCAGGCGCCGGTGGCTCACGAACCCTCGCTACTCAGAAGGCTGAGATCTGAGGGTTGCCAGCCCAGGCAGGAGAAGTCCGTGAGCCTCATCAATAAACTACCAGAAAGTCTGAAGTGGAACTGTGGCTCAAGTGGTCAAGCACCAGTCTTGAGCAAAAAACAAAACAAAACAACACAGGAGTATCACTGAGGCCCTGAGTTCGTTAGGTGCACACGCTAGTACTTACCTTGCTAGGTTTTGAACTTCCCTGGAGCTGCTCCCCTTTCTTCCCAGTTTCTCTCTTTCGCAAAGGGAGTATGGTCCTGTGGAGGGGTCCAGTGCTCAAGAGGAACATTGCTTCAAGGTGACTAGTCTCCCCTCTCACCCCACACTCTCATTAGATAACACTGGTTGAGCAACAGTCTGGTATGCACACCTGTAATCCCAGCGACTCAGAAGGCTGAGATCTGAGGGTCAAGGGTCAAAGCCACCCCAGGGCAAGAAATACACAAGACTCTATTATCTCCAGGAACCCACCAACAAGCCAGAAGTGGAACTGTGGCTCAGGTGGTAGAGTGCCGGCCTTGAGCCCCAAAAGCCTAAGAGACAGCGCCCCGGTTTGCATGTTTCAAACGCACACACGGATAACTCTAGAGACGGAGCCCGTATCCAAAATGCTGCAACGACAGTGGTTGAACTTCTGGAATCTGGCGGGATTTGGAAATATGGTGAGATAATTTTGACAGAGAATTTCTGGAATCATGACATATCCAGTCAGTCTGAACACAAAATTCATTTGATCTCATATGCTCCTCGGCAGCACCTGATTTTTTTTTTTTTTTTTGGGTAGGTCATGAGGCTTGAACTCTGGGCTTGGGCGCTGTCCCTCAGCTCTTCAGCTGAAGTCCAGCGTTCTACCAGTTGAGCTGCAGCGCCACTTCCGGTTTCCTGGTGGTTTATTGGAGGTAAGAGTCTCAGACTTTCCTGCCTGGGCTGGCTTTGAACCGTGATCCTCAGATCTCAGCCTCCTGAGTAGCTGGGATGACAGGTGTGAGCCACTGGACCCTTGTTCCCCCCACGCCCCATAATTTTAAGTGTTTTTTTTTTGGGGTCCGGTCGTGTGGCCTGAACTCTGGGCCTGGGCACTGTCCCTCAGGTCTTCAGTTCCAAGGCCAGCGCTCTACCACTTGAGCCACAGCGCCACTTCCGGCTTTTTTTTTTTTTCTTATGTGGTGCTGGGGAATCGAACCCAGGGCCTCAGGCATGCAAGGCAAGCGCTCTACCACTGAGCCACCTTCCCAGCCCTTAAGTGTTTTCTGTGTGGTCATTGGGATTGGACCCCAGGGTCCCCAGAGCTTACCTGGCTAGCTCCTCTTGCTCAACTTGCTCGACTTCATTTGCTCTCTCAACACCTTGAGCCTTGCCTCAAGCCCTGCTTTTTTCTTTTGTGCTGGTGATTTTAGAGATAGAGTCTACTGTTCTTCCCTGCCTGCACTGGCTGGCTTCAGATTGTCATCCTCTGGTGTCAGTCCTGTGAGGAACTAGGATTATAGGCACAAGCCCCCCGTGCCTGGCACAACTTTCTCTTGTGTCCTGGGGTTTGCACTCAAGGCTTCACAACTGTTAGGGAGGCCCACCACCCGCATTTTGTGTGTGTGTGTGTGTGTGCGCGCGTGCGCGCATGCATGTGCACATGCCAGTCCAGGGGCTTGAACCCAGAGCCTAAACGGTGTCCCTGAGCTTTTATGCTCAAGACTAGCACTCTACCACTTGAGCCACGGTGCCACTTCTGGCTGTTTGGTGGTTAAGTGGATCTGGGCTGGCTTTGAAGTGAGATCCTCCAATCTCAGCCTCCTGAGGAGCTAGGATGACAGCCCCTCGCAACTTTTCACCCGATAGTTTCTTTAGTCAGTCTATCCCCACTGGACGCGCTCTGGCCGCAGGCCTCTTAACCAGTGGTAGCTCAGGAGATGGGCTGGTAGGTGCGAGGTGATGGATGTGTTTGGATGTCCCGACAGCGCTCCCCAGAACAGCCACACAGACACTGCCCTGCTGGGCAGGGTGTGTGCACACACAGGATCCCTGGAGCCCAGGAGTTCAAGACTAACCTGGGCCACGCAGCTAGACCTTCCCCCTACAAACGAGAATGGTTATGAGAATGGCTTAGGGAAGTCCATGGGATGATGCCCCTCCCCTCCCCCCACCCCCACATGGTCACCCTCGGTGAGGCCCCACGCCCGTCAGACCCCGACCTTCCCCCCCCCCCCCCCCCCCCGCACTCACAGGCCTTCCTCTCTCCCTCTGCACCCCATGGAGGGGCGGTGGCTCCCTGCAGCCGCGACCTTCAGCACACAAGGACCGGAAGGGACAACAATCCTGTCCCTGGGGACCAAGGGCCAGCTCAGAGAAGCACGCGGTGACTCCTCGGCTGCCCCTCCCCGGGATGCAATGCTGCAGGAAAAGGCAGCCCCGCTCCTGGGGGTGCCCCACCCCACCCCCACATCCTTCCACTCCGTGCCTGGTCCTCCCAGGCCCGTGCTGTGCCAGCATGCGGCCCACATGGCCGGGCACAGCAGGGGGGCGGGGGGGGGGGAGGAAGGGGGGGAAGCGCTGGCTTCCCACGCGCAGAGTGACATTTCCAGGGTTCTGCACAATGGACAGGCTGCAGACCACGATCGTGGGCCGCTAGCCCAGGAAGAGGAGGGGTGAGTAATGGAATCTCAAAGACTACCTGACACCGAGGGGGCTCCCACCCGTGGCCCCCCCAGCTCCTCCCATCACTGGGCCCTGTTGCCGGTGGTTCTTTTTTTTTTTTTTTCTGTCAGTCCTGGGGCTTAAACTCAGGGCCTGGGCGCTGTCTCTTAGCTTCTTTTACTCAAGACTAGCACTCTACCACTCGAAACACAGCACCACTCCCAGCCTTTTCTGTGTATGTGGTACGGAAGAATCGAACCCGGGGCTTTTTTGTGCATGCTGGGCAGGCGCTCTGCCACCGAGCCACAGTCCCAGCCCCTGTGGTTCTTCTGAGTTATCATGAAGTTCCATTTAGTCTCCGGCAGTAAATACGGAGCAGGAGACAATCCTGAAGATGGACGTTTTCTAGAAGACACGAGGTCCCCACAGCTCTGAAGGCAGGAGCTGCGTCTGCTGTACAGAGCCTCTCTCAGAGGAGCAACGACGGAGCTAATGGATGCGGAATGCAGCCGACTTTCCACAGAGGTGACAAAATTGCAATAAAAAATAATTGTCTCGTGCTTGTTAGAGCCCCATACTTTATAAAGCTTTTTTGAGGAGTAAGAACTGCTTCACACACTCGGGTGTGTGTGTGTATGTGTGTCCCCAGTCCTGGGCGCTGTCCCTGAGCCTCTGTGCTCAAGGCTACTGCTCTGCTGCTTGAGCCACAGCACCATTTCTGCCTTTTCCTGAGTGATTTATTGGAGGTAAAAAGTCTCCCAGACTTTCCTGCCCAGGCTGGCTTTGAACCAGGATCCTCAGATCTCAGCCTCCTGAGCAGGACTACAGGTGTGAGCCACTGCTCCCAGCTGCTACAACTCTTTGATTCACAAGAGTTTCAAGAAAACCTGTGTAACGTTACACTCCAATTTTCCATCACTTAACCAAGGTTGAAACTAGGCAGGAAAGTCTGTGAGACTCCTAGCTCCAATGAACCAGTAAAAAGCCAGAAGTGGCACTGTGGTCTAAGTGGTAGAGCGCTAGCATTGAGCACGAGAGCTCAGGGGCAGCGTCCAGGCCCAGAGTTCAAGCCTCACAACTGACCAAAAAACAAACAAACGACTCCAGGATTGGACATTGTTGTTTACACCTGCAATCCCGGTGACTAGGGAGGCAGATATAGGAGGATGGAGGTTGGAGGTCAGCAGGGAAAAAGTGCTGCTTTATCTCAAAATCGGTTTGGGCATGCTCAGAACTCCAGCTCCTCGGGAGGAGGGCGAAGCAGGGAGATCTACGTGTAACGTCCCCGGTGGCCCATTCCGCATAACTCTCACATTGCACAGCTGAGGTCAGCCGAGCTGGAGCCTCTCAGAGGTCGCCGACTTGCCTGGGTCTCCTTTCCTAGGCCTCCCCGGACTGCCTTCCCTTCCCCTAAAACTCGAGTCCCCGCGGGGCCTGAAGGCCAGTGTGCGCTCACACCTGAGGAACTGTGCGTGGACGCTGACTGCTGACCGGAGCCCCTCCGGCCTCCAAGTCCAAACCTCCATCCCCGCTGCCTCCACCGGACAACCAACTGCTCGCTCCGTGGGGTTGGCCGGGGACCTTGACTCTGTGGGCCGCCCTAGGCTGGGGACGGTGGCCACCTCGGGGGGATGGTCCGCGGGTCAGCTCGGGGGGAGGGGGACAGCCCGCGGGTCAGCTGGGGGGGGACGGCCCGCGGGTCAGCTCGGGGGGAGGAGGACGGCCCACGGGTCAGCTTGGGTCAGGCTCCTGGAGGGGACGGCCCGCGGGTCAGCTGGGGGGGGGACGGCCCGCGGGTCAGCTGGGGGGGGAAGGCCCGCAGGTCAGCTCGGGTCAGGCTCCTGGGGGAGATGGCCCGCGGGTCAGCTCGGGTCAGGCTCCTGGGGGGGACGGCCCGCGGGTCAGCTGGGGGGGATGGCCCACGGGTCAGCTCGGGTCAGCTGGGGAGGACGGCCCGCGGGTCAGCTCAGGTCAGCTGGGGGGGGACGGGCCGCGGGTCAGCTCGGGTCAGCTGGGGGGGGACGGGCCGCGGGTCAGCTCGGGTCAGCTGGGGGGGGACGGGCCGCGGGTCAGCTCGGGTCAGGCTCCTGCGGGGGACGCCCGAGGCTCGCGCTCGGACCCTGGGCTTCTCCCCCCAAGGCCGGCGCTCCGCCGCCTGACCTCAGCTCCAGCGCGGGCTCTCTGGCCGCTCATCGGCGGTCGGAGCGCCGCGGCCTTCCGTGCCGGGCCGGCTTCGAACCGCGGTCCTCAGCTCAGCCGCATGCGCGCCCTTCCCATTGGTTCGCGGGCGGCACCGCGGAAAGGCCGCGCGCTGTCGGTCACCCAAGTTCACCCCACGGCACAGACCGGGCGACCAGGCCGGACCTGCCCGGCCCTCGGCCCCGGCCCCGGGGCTGCAGCGCAGGGGCCACGGCGGCGGCTGGGAGACGTCCTCCGCCCGCGGGCCACCGGCGCCGGACGGGCACTGGGAGTCCCCGCCCCTCCTCCGGCCACGCCCATTCAGAGACCACGCCCCAGAGGCGGTGTCCATCCCGGAGACCACACCCCTGGAGGGCTTCGCAGCCCCGCCTATCCAGAGACCACGCCCAGCCCGGAGATCACACCCCTGGAGGGCTTCGCAGCCACGCCCATCCGGAGGCCACGCCCATCCCGGAGACCACTCCCCTGGAGGGCTTCGCAGCCCCGCCCATCCGGAGACCCCGCCCCCACCGCCCCACCCGGAGGCCACGCCCTACCCCGCCCGCGCCTCGGCCTGACGTGGGGCGGGGCAAAGCGGAGGCCGCCGGGCTCCGGGAGACGTTGGATGACCCGGCGGCCGGGGAGCGACGGCGCGGGGCCCCGGGAAGGGAGACGAACGCGAGGCGGGGCGGGGGGCGCTCGGGTCGATGAAGAGTCGCGAAGAGCACGTCCGTCCCTCTTGCTGTACGGCACCCCGTTACTCTGCGTCTTTTCGGGCCTTCGCCGCACTTCCGGTTGTGCTTTCCGGGCGCGGACCTTCTTCCCGGCGTGCCTTGCGCCCCCTCTTTCCCAGAAGCCCCCGCGCCGCCGCCTCGTCTCCGGGCGGGGCTCCCGGCGTGCACCGCGCGCTCCGGGGCGGCGCGTAAGTGGGGCTCGGGGCGGGGGTCCGCGGCGCGGGCCGGGGCGCGGGTGGGCCCGCCGCGTCCGTCCGTCCGTCCGCACACACACCCGTCCGTCCGCGCGCACACCCGTCCAACACCACTGACTCCTTTCCGCCTTTCAGTGTGTCCCCAGTCCCGGGCCGAGCGCGGGGCCGCCGCCCGCGAGGCCGGGCCGGGCGCGGGAGGCCGGGGTCCCCAACGCCCGCGAGGCCGGGCGCGGGAGGCCGGGGTCCCCAACGCCCGCGAGGCCGGGCCGGGCCGAGCGCGGGGCCGCCGCCCGCGAGGCCGGGCCGGGCGCAGGAGGCCGGGGTCCCCAACGCCCGCGAGGCCGGGCCGGGCGCAGGAGGCCGGGATCCCCAACGCCCGCGAGGCCGGGCCGGGCGCAGGAGGCCGGGGTCCCCAACGCCCGCGAAGCCGGGCCGGGCGCAGGAGGCCGGGTCCCCAACGCCCGCGAGGCCGGGCCGGGCGCGGGAGGCCGGGGTCCCCAACGCCTGCGAGGCCGGGCCGGGCGCGGGAGGCCGGGGTCCCCAACGCCTGCGAGGCCGGGCCGGGCGCGGGAGGCCGGGTCCCCAACGCCCGCGAGGCCGGGCGCGGGAGGCCGGGGTCCCCAACGCCCGCGAGGCCGGGCCGGGCGCAGGAGGCCGGGTCCCCAACGCCCGCGAGGCCGGGCCGGGCGCAGGAGGCCGGGGTCCCCAACGCCTGCGAGGCCGGGCCGGGCGCGGGAGGCCGGGGTCCCCAACGCCTGCGAGGCCGGGCCGGGCGCGGGAGGCCGGGTCCCCAACGCCCGCGAGGCCGGGCGCGGGAGGCCGGGGTCCCCAACGCCCGCGAGGCCGGGCCGGGCGCAGGAGGCCGGGATCCCCAACGCCCGCGAGGCCGGGCCGGGCGCAGGAGGCCGGGATCCCCAACGCCTGCGAGGCCGGGCGCAGGAGGCCGGGGTCGACAAAGGGGGCCCAGGGACAGCGCCTAGGCCCGGGACTGACACACACACACACAGCCTCACAGCCACACACACACAGCTTCACACACACCCAGCCTCACACAGAGCCTTACACACCAGGACACACATACACCAGTACTTACACACCAGGACTGACACACAGCCTCACACACACACAGCCTCACACACACAGCCTCACACACACACAGCCTCACACACACACACACACACAGCCTTACACACCAGGACACACACACAGCCTCACACACACACACACAGCCTCACACACCAGGACACACACACAGCCTCACACACACACAGCCTCACACACCAGGACACACACAGCCTCACACACCAGGACACACACACAGCCTCACACACCAGGACACACACACAGCCTCACACACCAGGACACACACACAGCCTCACACACCAGGACACACACACAGCCTCACACACCAGGACACACACACAGAGCCTCACATACACACAAAGCCTCACACACACACAGAGCCTCACACACACACAGAGCCTCACACACCAGGACACACATAGCCTCACACACACAGCCTCACACACCAGGACATACACAGCCTCACATACCAGGACACACACACACACCTCACACACACACAGCCTCACATGCCAGGACATACACAGCCTCACATGCCAGGACATACACACAGCCTCACACACCAGGACACACACACAGCTTCACACACCAGGACACACACACACAGCCTCACACACCAGGACTGACACACACACACACACACCTCACAGACTTTCCTACCCAGGCTAGCTTTGAGCCACAGTCCTCGGATCTCCGTCTGCTTTTGGCTGGGATGGGGACAGAGCCCGGCCCCCGGCGTCCTGTGACTGGTGTGCCTGCAGCTTTCTTCTGTCTCTCCCATAGCTGAGGAGCGTGGCTGGCTTCAGTTGACCGTCCCAGGAGCTCCTGCAGCGCCCTGCGCCCAGCCGTCCTGGAGGTCTCCTCCAGGGCTTTCATCTCTGCAGAGCCAGCATCAGCATGTCTGGGGCTGAGGACGCGCCCCCTGGGGGCTGTGACCGGCCCGCCGCGGGTGGCAGGGCTGTGCTGTGTTTTGGACAGGTATCAGCTGCTCTGTCCCGGGCCGGTCACCCGCACAGCTGTGTCCAGGAGGGTCTGTGATGCGCTGCACACGTTCCCAGCTTCTCAGCACTGCTCAGAGGGCTGGGAGTGTGGTAGGGCGCCCGTCTAGCATGTACGAGGCCCTGGGTTCCATTCCTCGGTGCCACATACACAGAAAATAAATAAAATTAGTTTTAAAAAAGACTGAGCGTAGCAGGAATCTTGTTTAGATGGGTATTATGTATTCATATAAGGTACAATTCAAAGTGAACCCGGCTGCATGTGAAGAGCCTCCTGATTCTCCCCAAAACGGGAGCGGGGTGGGGAGGGGAAGGAAGCGGGGGGGGGGGGGGGGGGGGGGTGCCCTCAGCCTGGCCCATCTCTCATTTGGATTGCAGACTCAGTACTCGGCGGAGGAATACCAGGCCATCCAGAGCGCCCTGCGCCAGAGGCTGGGCCCGGAATACATAAGCAGCCGCATGGCTGGAGGAGGCCAGAAGGTAGGAGGAGCAGCTCCATGACCTGGAGATGGGGCCCCCAGCCCCCCATGTGGGGCCAGACTCAAGTGAGGGGCTACTTCCTAGACCCTCCGGGAAGCAGGCAGGGGGTGTCTAGCCTTCAGAGTCATCTGAAGTAGTCCAAGCATTCATTGCCTTTGTGTAACAGCCTGGCGCTGGCGGCTCCCGCCTGTCAGCCCAGCTACTCAGGAGGCTGAGATCTGAGGATCATAGTTCAAAGCCAGCCAGGGCAGGAAAGTCTGGAGACTCCTATTTCCAATGAACCACCAGAAAACCAGACATGGCGCTGTGGCTTAAAGTTACCTTGAGCAAAAAGAGCTGAAGGACAGCGCCCAGGCCCTGAGTTCAAACCCCATAATCTCAAATATATAAATAAAAATAAAATTATACATATATTTTTCCAAGTAGCTACTGGGGTTACCTCCGGGGTCTCGCATTTGCCCAGCAGGCTCTACAGCTCACTGTAGTATATTATCTGAGTAGTTTATTGGAGCAGAGTCTCATGAACTTTCCTGCCTGGGCTGGCTTTGAACCAGGAGCCTCAGACCTCAGCGGAGCTGGGGTGACAGGCGTGTTACAGTGGCCTGGATTGCAGTCCTGGTTTTGCTCCCTGGTAGCTGGGGTGGTGAGGCGGGCGCCACGGTGCCCGTGGCCAGGGATTCCTGTGAGCTCATGGCTGCCTGGCGGGCCCCAGCTCTGCCTCCCGGGCAGCTGGGTGTCCAGGCGTGAGCCGGTGCCAGCCCTGCCCCGGCTCTTTCTGTATCTCTGAAATCCGCACTAGGCGCATGGAGGCTCACGTAGGTGAAAATGCCCTTCCCGTGTGACTAGGCCGACGCGGCCTTTGCCCGGCTCAGGGCCGCCCCCTCGTTTTCCAGGTGTGTTACATCGAGGGCCACAGGGTGATTAACCTGGCCAATGAGATGTTTGGCTACAACGGCTGGGCGCACTCGGTCACGCAGCAGAACGTGGGTGCGCGTCTCCCCTCCCCGCCTCCCTCGCTTTGAGCATGGGGCGGGCCCGGCCGGGCGCTTTCTGGGGTGGGCTGCTGCTTCCCTCTGAGGTCCCCCCCCCCCCCGCCCCCTGTTCTTAGATTTTGTGGACCTTAACAATGGCAAGTTCTACGTGGGTGTCTGTGCCTTCGTGAGAGTGCAGTTAAAGGTGAGTGGCATGGCGCCCCCTGGGGGCGGGGACAGGGATGGCCCAGGCCCAGGACAAAGGCCAGATAATGAGCATAGCCCGGCTGTGGGATGCCGGCTGCCGGGATGCCGGGTGCGGGCACACGCCAGTGCCAGGCCCTTCCGCCTAGATGGCATCTCACGGGGTTTTCCACCCCGGGCTGGAACTGTGCACCTGCAGATGTTAGCCTCCCAAAGATCTAGGCTTTATGAGGGTGAAGTCTTAACGGATTTGTTTCTGTTTTTTCTTCTGGCAAATGCTGGGGTTGAACTCAGGCCTCAGGCACTACCACAGAGCCACACCGCAGCCGCCTCAAATGCTGTTCTGGGTTCTTTATATAGCCACTGTGTGTGTGTGTGTGTGTGTGTGTGTGTGTGTGTGTGTGTGTATTACCCGCCCCCCCCCCCCCCCGCCCCTGGTGCTGGACACGGAACCCAGGATCTCATCAGCACTAGGCACTTGCTCTGTCACTGAAATACTGTCTCAAACTCTAGAAAATGATTTGCCTTTCAACCTCATTAATTCTATTCCGACTTCTAAAATAAGCATTCTAAGGTAGATGGGGATGGGTAGGTTTTGATACATATGTATATATGTTCATTTCCTGCAGTGCTGTGTGAATTGTTT
This sequence comes from Dipodomys spectabilis, assembly GCF_019054845.1. Taxonomy (NCBI): domain Eukaryota; kingdom Metazoa; phylum Chordata; class Mammalia; order Rodentia; family Heteromyidae; genus Dipodomys; species Dipodomys spectabilis. The sequence goes on along the minus strand of NW_024871198.1, from coordinate 142,209 downwards.
TCAAAGTATTGGTGTGGCATTGTTTAACTCTATCATTGGCAGTCAGTCCGAGAAGTGGATGCCATCGGACAGTAGGAAAGACAGAGGAGCAGGTGTGGTGGTCGACGCCTGCAGTCCTAGCTACTTGGGAGTCAGGAGGATGGCAGTTTGAGGCCAGCCTGGGCAAAAGTTTCCACCACCCCATCTCAACTGATGCTGGGCGATGCTGGGCGGAGGACGGCCTGGGTGTGACTGGGAGCGGGGCTCCTGTGGTAGAAGGCGTGCATTGGTCACAGGGCCCCGAGTTCAGTCCCCAGTACGCCCTCTGGGGGAGGGTCTGCTGCCTATTAGGTATGATGGGGGTCAGCCCTTTGCTGGCTGAGGAGGTGCCGGGCCCGGTGCGGGCGGGGCTGGGCAGGGAGCAGCGGCCGAGCTCCCGCACTTTCTCCCCTTGGCCAGGATGGCGCCTACCACGAGGATGTGGGCTACGGAGTCAGCGAGGGTCTCAAGTCTAAGGCCTTGTCCTTGGAGAAGGCCAGGAAGGAGGCGGTGACCGACGGGCTAAAGCGTGCGCTCAGGTCAGCATCAGGCTGCGCTCGGCTCTGCGTCCCGGGCCTGAGCAGCACCCACTCGGCCATTGCCTGGGCAGCCCGAGCCCCAGCCGGTGCTCAGCCCTGCCCCTTCCCCTCATGCCAGGAGCTTCGGGAACGCGCTGGGGAACTGCATCCTGGACAAAGATTATCTGCGCTCCCTGAACAAGCTCCCCCGCCAGGTACGCTGCACATGGCCAGGGGGCGGGGGCAGAAGGCAGGGGGCAGAGGGCAGGGGACGGGGGACGGGGACAGTAGCTGCCACGGGCTCTGGGGGTTTTGTGCAGAGGCCGTGTGTCCGGTAGGAAATGGAGGCCTTGGTGGTTTCCCTGCCCATCCTGGTCAGGAGTTGTGGCCGGCACGGTCTGCGTCCCGCGTCCCCTCCCTCGGCCTCCTCCACGGGAAGGCTCTGCCCCCCTTCTGCCAGGACAACCCCCCACCCCCACCCCAGGCAGCTGCTTTTTGTTTTTGTTTTTGCTGATCCTGGGACTTGAACTTGGGGCCTGGGCGCTGTCCCTGCACTTTTCAGATCAAGGTAAGTACTCTCCAGTGCACTTTGTTTTCTGGTGGTTTATTGGAGATGAGAGTCTCACGGACTTTGCTGCCCAGGCTGGCTTTGGACTGCGATCCTCAGATCTCAGCCTGCTCAGCAGCTGGGATGACAGGCGTGAGATCACTTTGGGAGAGGACTGTTTGAACACGCTCCTCCCTTTCCGCTCACTGCCTCTGCCTCTGGTCGCAAAGGACAATGGTCTCCGGGCCCCCCTGCCTCGGGGTAGGAGCCACGTATGCAGAACCCAAGCCACCATTTGGTGGAGCTCAGGAAAGCGCCAGGTGCATGGGCCAGGCGGGAGTGGCCAGAAGGGCAGAGGTGAAGTCAGGGTTCCCGGGGCAGGGGGATGGGGGTGGGAGAATGCGGGGCAGGCTGGGGTGCGGAGGTGAGCGGACACAGCACCAGAGCACTGGATGGGGAAGCAGGCCCAGTCGGGGTCCCCGCCTGCGGAAGCTGGGGCTGGCTGGAGGGAGCGTGCTGCGCTCCCGCTGCCGAGCTGGGCTTTCTACGGGCATCCCAGCGTGACCACCGCCGGCGCCCCGGGCCTGTGGCTTGGCGGGTGTGCCCAGCCCCACTCCCAGGCAGCCGTGGGGTCCTGCACCCCTCTAGACGTGCACCGAGACCACAGAGTGTCTTTAGTAGGGCTGCTTTGTGGCGCTCATCCTCGGTGAGGCCTGCTCACCACATCTTGAAGGTGTCTGTTGAGGTCTGTGCATACTCACCGTTCCAGTGTGATGGAGGGGTGACGGGGAGTGATGGAGGGGTGGTGGAGAGAGAGTGGAGGGATGATGATGGAGGGGTGACGGAGAGGTGATGGACAGTGATGGAGGGATGATGGAGGGGTGATGGGGATTGATGGAGGGGTGACGGAGGGGTGATGGAGAGTGGAGGGATGATGGGGGATGATGGAGGAGTGATGGAGTGATGGACGAGTGATGGAGGGATGATGGAGGGGTGATGGGGATTGATGGAGGGGTGATGGAGAGTGGAGGGATGATGGGGGGTGATGGAGGGGTGATGGAGAGTGGAGGGGTGTCGGAGGGGTGACAGGAGTGATGGAGATTGATGGAGAGATGATGGAGGGGTGATGGAGGGGTGATGGGGGGTGATGGAGGGGTGACGGAGGGGTGATGGACAGTGATGGAGGGATGATGGGGGGTGATGGAGGGGTGATGGAGAGTGGAGGGATGTCGGAGGGGTGACAGGAGTGATGGAGATTGATGGAGGGGTGACGGAGGGATGATGGAGGGATGATGGAGGGGTGATGGGGGGTGATGGAGGGGTGACGGAGGGGTGATGGAGGGATGATGGAGGGGTGATGGAGAGTGGAGGGATGATGGGGGGTGACGGAGGGCTGACAGGAGTGATGGAGATTGATGGAGGGGTGACGGAGGGGTGATGGACAGTGATGGACAGTGATCCTTTCCAGGATCTCCCGTCAGGCAGTTTTCCTCCCGTATTTTTTACAGCTGCCTCTTGAAGTGGATCTGACCAAAGCCAAGAGACAAGACCTGGAGCCGTCGGTGGAGCAGGCGAGGTACAACAGCTGCCGGCTGCAGGCGGCTCTGGGAGTCCCGGGGGCCGCGGCAGCGCCGGCCCAGAGCAGACCAGGCCGCCCCGAGGAAGAGGAGGGGGAGACGCGCAGCTGCTCCAGGTAGGGCCCTCCAGGTAGGGCCCGTGTGTGCTTCGTTTGTGCCCCCTCCTGCGGGCCGGGCCGGGCCCCACCCTTGCCTGGCACTCACGTCTCTGGCTCCACAGCGTGGAGGAGTCCACGCTGCAGCGGAAGCTGCGGCAGAAGCAGCTGCAGCAGCAGTTCCGGGAGCAGATGGAGCGGCGGCCCGCTGCAGCTGTGGGACAGAGTGACGGTGCGTGGGGGCGGGTCTCCCCGGCTCTCCTGGCTGGCGGGGCGGGAGGGAACTTGACATTTCAGGGCAAAAGGATTTTTGTGTGTGCGTGCAGTACAAGGCTTGAACTCGAGGCCTTGTGCCTTCCCTTGGCTTTCATTCAAGGCTGAAGCCCGCTCTTCCCCTTGAGCCACACCCCCACTTTCGGCTTTTTGCTGGTCAACCCAAGATCGCAGTCTCACAGAGCTCTCCCCTCAGCCGTCTGCGCCCCAGGTCTCTTGCCTCCTGAGCAGCTGGGGTGATGGGCAGCAGCTGCTTGGTGTGCACAGAAAGGCGTCAGTGGGGGGCCCGCAGGGGCGTGAGGGCGCCTGAGCAGGGACTGTGCGCGCGGGGGGAGCGCGGCAGGGGTCGGGGGAGGTGGGCTGCGCAGGCCCCCCACCCCCCACCCGCAGCCCGCGTTGGTTCCCTGTCCTTCTCTGCACGCACGGGGAAATGAGTGTGACACACAGCCAAGGCCTCAGGGCGCTGTGACGGCTCACCACCGCAGGGCTGCAGAGGGGGCGTCGCGGTGGGGGTGGTGATGGTGGTGGTAGAGGGCGTCGCGGTGGGGGTGGTGATGGTGGTGGTAGAGGGCGTCGCGGTGGGGGTGGTGATGGTGGTGGTAGAGGGCGTGGTGGTGGGGGTGGTGATGGTGGTGGTAGAGGGCGTGGTGGTCGTGGTGGTGGTGTGGTGATGGTAGAGGGTGTGGTGGTAGTGGTGGTGTGGTGGTGGTGATGGTAGAGGGTGTGGTAGTGGTGATGGTAGAGGGTGTGGTGGTGGTGTGGTGGTGATGGTAGAGTATGTGGTGGTGGCGGTGGTAGTAGTGGTGGTGGCGGTGGTAGTGGTGTGGTGGCGGTGGTGGTGGCGGTGGTAGTGGTGTGGTGGTGATGGTAGAATCATGGGGGGGGGGGTAATGGTGGCCCTCACAGAACCCCAGAACCATGTTTGGAGCCGCTGGCTCGCGGCTCGCAGCCAGCCCTGTCAGCTGCTGTTGGCAAGCGTCACCCCAGCTGCACAGGGGACCCCATCCCCAGAGCTGCCAAGGGGCCGGGGCGGAGCACAAGGGGCTGAGCGCGGGCGTAGGCAAGCGTGAGGCTTAAGAGTTCAAACCCCAGCATCCCCCAAACCAACAACAGCGTTTCCTTGTTCCTACTTTGGGAGGAAGGCAGACGGCGGGGCGGGCGCGGGGAAGAGAAGCGCTAACAAGCCCACCGGCTGCGCCATCCATCCCTGTCTTTTCTGCTTGTGTCACCCACAGTGCCCCCCCCGGCCCCCCCTCCGCCCGGCCCCCCCTCGGCCCCCGCCCCCCTCAGGGAGGACCACCCATCAGGTGAGGAAGCCCCGGCCCAGCCTGCGCAGCTGCACTGCCAGGCCCTGTGACCTGTGACCTGTGCCCCCTGCCCCCTGCAGCAAACCCGGAAGACAACCTGGACCTCTGGGACCTCACTCCAGACCTGGAAGACTTCTCGAAGCCCTCGGTGAAACCAGAACCCCCCTGGACCTCTGCCCACGCAGCCCCGGACCACCAGGTGGCGCTGCAAGACCGGCGCCCACACACCTGCCGCCAGAAGCCGGAGAAACCCGAGCCCTGGCACCCCCAAACCTGCAACGCGCACTGGCTCCCAACAGGTAGCCCAACACCCGAGGCCAGTGCAGCTGCTCAGGAGACAGGGGTTGTGAGGCTGGCGGTTGGAGGCCAGCCCTGGCAGACAGCTGTAAGGCCCTTTCTCAACTAGCAGAAGCCGGGTGTGGCCACGTGTCTGTGCGGCCCCCAGTCTGAGCGGGAGGTATAACTCAGGAGGAGCGTGGCAGGCAGAGCTACACAGAGGCTGAGATCCGAGGGTCATGGTTCAAAGCCAGCCCAGGCAGGAAAGTCTGAGAACCACCAGAAAACCAGAAGTGGCGCTGTGGCTCAAGTGGTAGAGCGCCCACCTTGAGCTAAAGAGCTGAGGGACAGCAGCCAGGCCCTGAGTTCAAGCCCCATGACAAAAAGAAAAAAAGGCAATAGTAACAGTCCTGTGAACGCCGAGGACATTGAAGTCGGGTGAGATCTCGCAGCAGAGACATCCACGTAGACGGCCGAGTGAGTTCAGAGCCACCCGGGCCGTGCCGCGGCCCTCCCAAGGGCGAGGGAACGCAGGCCCCGTGCCCAGGCCTCCTGGGGTCTGTTCCTCGGCTCAGTCTGAGTTGGGATTGCTCATCTGGAAGTCACAGCTGGCTCCTGAAGTTGGGACAGCTGCACTGACGGCTGCCCCCCTCCCCCGCTTCCTCTGCAGGAGGTGAGGCTCCCCGGGAGCACCGGGACTGGAAGAAACGGAAACTGGATCCACCCTGAGGCCCAGGCTGGACAGGCGCCACCTCGAGGGGACTGGAAGACACCTTTGCCCAGGAAGCCACTGGCCATAGCCCGAGACTGACCGCTCCTCACCGAGCCTCGCCCAGGCCCGGGTCAGGGCGCAGAGAGCCAGCCCCCCCTCCGCCCCCCCTCCCCGATCCCCCCCCCCCCCCCGCAGCGAGCAAGCCTGCCTCTGTCCCTAAGCTGTTGTGTGAATAAAGACGTCTTGGGAGCAGCGGCTGTCCATGCGCGCGCAGGCCGGCCCATCGCGTCTCCCTGTACTGCGCCTGCTCCTCCCCCACCCCGGCCTGCCTGCACCCCTGCGGTGCCAGGCCTCCTCCCGGGTCCACGTGCTCCATCGGTGGAGGCAGGTCTGGTTTGTGCTTTGGGGCCAACACACAGCCTGACCCACGGGACAGCACGCCTGGGCGGCTGCCACCCAAGTGACCGACGGGACCTCCGCATGGCCAGGCCAGGCGCCACTGTGGGCAGGAGTGTGTGGCTTCACCCCCGGCCCCAAACACCAGGCCCCAGCCCAAGAAAAATGCAAGCTGCAGTCACACGCCTCACACCTGCAGTCCCTGCTGCTCAGAAAGCTGAGATCTGACGCGCAGAGCGCAGAGTTTGACGCCATCAGGCAGGAAAAGCTGGAATGTAGATGTGGCTCAAGTGATAAAGCACTAGCCTTGGGCAAAACTCAAGACAGCACTGAGGCCCTGAATTCAAGCCCCTGGACTTGCGAGTCTGAGCTGGAGATTTCTGGCTGCAACTCTGGGAGGGGAGCATGGGTGGACCAGCACCCACATCTCACGAGCAGCGACATCCTGGAGCAGACGCTGGCGGCGGCAGCTGCTTCGATTCAGAGTGGGGACCAGCCTTAGCATTGTGCTCCCCGTGTTCCACCCTTCTGTTCATGGTGCCATGGCATGGGCTGGCCCCGGGTCACAGCCCTGCGGCCCGGCCCGCTCCTGGGGGGAAGAGGCAGATGGCGGCTGGAAACGAACAGGAAAGCCCGCAGCTCCACAAAGGCAAGTCGGCTTTATTTGAATGGTTTCATTAAATAAAGTCTACAAAGGTAACAAACCATAGCACGAAGCGCAGCTTACAAGAAGCGCCACACCCGGAGTTAGTGCAAAATGTACGATAACGGCGGCTGAGGTTCCCGAGGCGCGGATTCAGTTTGTTTAAAAAAAACAGTGTACATTGTTAAATAATGTAAGGAAACACCCGGAATCGAGAAAGTCCTTTTTAATGTGGAAAAGATACTCAAACTGTCCTAGTAACACAAAAATAATTTAATCAGTTCAGTAGCACTGGCTCGTCCCGAGGAGCCCCACGCGGGGAGAGGCCGCGGTGCGGGAGCCGTCACACTCCCCTCGGCCTCTGCCGCTCGCCACATTCTTGTTGCGGGCCTCGCGCTGGCCAGTCCCCGAGAATGACAATCCCACCACGTGGGCCACTCGCTGCTTTTTCCACGAAGGGAAAGGTGGAAAACGGCAACAACTTTCTAGCTAAGTCGGAGGAGTGGAAACTGGGTGCCAGCTGCTCCCCCCAGCCCTCGAGGAGGTTGAGGCGCAGCACGGTGAACACTGGCGGGTTGCGGTTACTGCGGGGATGGAGGGGCGGCCATCTGGACGTCGCGGACAGGGCAGGCATGGGAAGGCCTGGGGCACGGTGCGGCTGGGACACGCGCCCGCCGGCCCTGGCCCCTCCGAGCTACCCTGGCCCCTTGGAGCCACCCTGGCCCAGGCTCTCACCTGATACACGCACTGCCCGCCCTCTGCCCACCCCGCCCCGCTCCCACCTGCTCAGGCCGCCGCCGGGTCACCACCTCCGTGCCCCTGGGGTCTGGGATGTGGCTGCTGCTCGGGACGGGGGCACCCCAAGTCCAAGGCACTGAGATCCCCAGCAAGCAGTACTGGGAGAACACAAGTATTCAAGTGCGGTGATTTATACAATTTTACATTCACATTTATTCTTCTAATACAATGGAGATACAAAGGAAAAGTTAAAGCGTCTGGTGAGGAGAGCTCGCTTTCTGTGAACCTTTGAAACCTTTCACACTTCACTCTCTCAAACTACTGTTGTCCAACAACATTGTATCACAGTGTTTCCTCGTCGCGCGACAGCACTAGTGACCTACGGGAGAGGCGGCCGCGCCCTGCTAGTTTTTACTGGGTGTGGGGAGGAGGGGTGGGGCCGAGGTGTGCGGGTGGGTGACCCCAAGGCTGGTCCACCCCCACCCCACCCGGAGCGCAGACAGGAAAGCTCAGCGGGGCACCCACCACAAGAAAGCTGCTCCTTCCTGCCTCCCACAGGTGGAGGGAGGAGGAAGGTTCTGGCGGGGCTCAGGATGAAGTGAGCACATCCCCGCGCGGGCGGGGAGCCGGCGGTTAGTGCACGCCCTCGGCCCGCGTCTCGGGGCGTGCTAGGTGGTCCGCAGGTTGGAGCCGGGGGGGTTGCTGATGGACTTCTGCAGACTGCTCATGTTGAAGTTCTGCAGGGACGTGGTGCCCACCGGCTGGAACTGGCCGAGCGGCTGCGGCGCGGGGCCGGCCGTCCCGCTCCACTGCGTGCCAAACGGCGCGGCCGGGAAGCCGTACTGCTGCGGAGGGCACATGGACTTGGTGAAGTGGCCCAGAGACGTGGCAGAGGTGGCGGAGATGGGTGCCGAGCTGCCCAGGCTGGAGGCCATGGAGATGCACAGCTGCCCGGGGGCCGAGAACTTGCGCGCCATGCCGGGTCCCTGGAACGAGAGCACAGCGCGGGTGGGCGCGGGGCGGTGGAGGGCCCGACCTGGGGAGAGCCTCTGGTGATCCCACCAGGGGGGATGGGCCACGCGTGGGGAGGGGGCGGTGCCTGGCCGCAGGGCTCGGGGTGGGAGGAAGGGCGCTGCGCGGGCCGCACGCAGCCCGGGAGCCAGGCAGGCCGCCCAGGCAGCGCCGCTTCCACCTCGCTTCTGCCTAAAGGGTTCACAAGCTGGGGTGCGGCCAGGGGTGGGGAGGGGCATTCACCTCGTAGTTCATGTGGCCTTTGCTGCCCCTCCGGCCCGAGAGGTTCATGGCGTCGCGGGCCCAGTTGTCCACCAGCTTGTGCAGGTCGTCCGTGAACGTGCCCTTCCTGCTGGACGTCATGGCGGGGGGCTGCGCCTGCGCGGCCTGGCTGCTCGTGGCGCCCCCGACCGTGTTCGTACTGCTGGTCCCTAGAGCGAGCAAGGCGGTGTTAGGAGGCGCTGGGGTGCACCTCCAGAAAGGGGGGTCAAGGGGGGTGAGCAGCAAGCCACAGAATGGGGAGGGAAGTGGAAGCCATGCAGCAAGGACGAGGCGCTGCTCTGGCCTAGGAGGAGAGGGGGTGAGGCTCCAGGGAGAATTGGGGGCACACAGCAGGAGCCAAGACTGGGGAACCTTCTGGAAGCACCCTTGGGGTGCCAGGCCTCAGGCAGGGCGGGGCACAGGTGTTGCCCCATGTCTCCGTGAGCCACAAGCCTAGACAAGGCTGGACGGGACGGCTGCCCGTCCCCGGGAGCCGGCTCCCTTTTCCCATGGGAGCCGAGTCAGCTGGCGCAGGGGAGACCCCTCCCCCCAGAGGAGGGGAGGCGGCTGGGCAAGGGAGGCGGGCGCAGGAGGGAGGGAGGGTAGGGAGGGAGGGCGCGGGGAGAGGGTCCTGCCTGATTTCGGCTCAGCCGGAGGACACACTGAAGGTTATCGGAGAGGCGAGTTTCCGGAAAGAGGGAGAGAAGAGTCACGGTCTCATTCCCCCCCTTGTCCCTCAAGTCCCTACAGTTCCAGATCTCACACCCGCGCCCAAGCGTATAAAAGCTGTGCTTACGCGGGTGAGCCAGGGAGGCCCGCCGTGCCGGGAGGCCGGGGCCAGGTGAGTGCATGCATGCTCCCATTCCCAAGGTCAAAGCAGCAGCGCCCCTTGCACGCGCGGCAGGGGGAGCAGGGCACAAGCGTGTGCGACGCGGGCGGGCGGAGGGCTGCGAACCATGCCGTGGCCAGCGTGTGCAGTCTGCGTGGCAGTCTGCGCGACGGCGAGGGTGGGCAGGCGCGGGGTGTGGGGCATGCAGGGCGCGGGCGCCACCACGCAGCATGCTGGGTGCGCGGGCGATGCACACACAGGAGCAGCACAGGGCTCAGGCCAGCCCCGTGCCGTGCGGGGAGCGGGTGCGGGGAGGACCCCCTTGGCCTCGCCTCTCCTGAGCTGCTTGCTCCCCATGCAGTGAGTGCGCTGCCCCCCCCCAGCCAACCAACCCCTCCTACCGGAACTGACTAGGACACGGACAGGGCGGGAGAGGGCCCAGAGGCTCCCCAGGGCCGCAGACCGCACCCCAAGCCCTGCTAGTTCCCCGGAAAATGTCCAAGTAGCAGAACGGACTGGAGTCCAGCCTCCTGACCCTCCCCATGGCCTGAGTGGCCGGCTAGGCCCTGTCTCAAGGTACGGAGTGCTCTTGTTAACTCTCTCCAGAACCTTCTAAGCTGCTGCAGGAGGCCAAGCCAGGAGGTGGGGAGCCCCTCTCTCCAGCCAGCCCAGCACCCCCTTGCTAGCTGAGGGCGCTCCCCTCAGCCAGGCCCCTCCCCTCCGCTCCTCTCCGCTCCCCTCCGCTCCTCTCTGCTCCCCTCCGCTGCCCTCTGCTCCCCTCCACTGCCCTCTGCTCCTCTCTGCTCCCCTCCACTGCCCTCTGCTCCCCTCCGCTGCCCTCCGCTCCCCTCCGCTGCCCTCCGCTCCTCTCTGCATCCGCGTGCCCACGGGCCCATCCGCCATCACAGCCAGCAGTAGCCCCCAGCACAAGGATGGATATGAGAACAGGTGCGGGGGTGGGGGGAGGGAAGTGGGGAGTCAGGGAGTTGGGGCGTCAGAGATGACAAGGCTTTACGACCAAGGCCCAAAAGTAAGAGAAAGAAAAGATAATTACTACAGAGCTGGTTGCAAGGACACACTTTTTTCACCATCTTCCCTGAAGCACAAAGAGAGAGCAGCGTTACAGATGAAGGCACACGGGACATCTCCACGCTGCGCACGGCGCGCACGCCCAGCAGGAGCGTGGGGGGGGGGGGGGGGGGGAGACGACACGCGGCCACGCGGCCCGGCCGGCCCTGGGTGAAGGCTCGCCACGCGCATGTCCACTGACCATCCCTCCACCCGCTCCTGCTGGGCGTCACAAAGCACTCGCGTTAGTACCGCCGTGACAGCTTCAAGTCACACTCAACGCTTTAGTTCCACGCTGCGGACAAACATCCTAACAACCTCCCCCCCCCCCCCCCCCCCGCCCCGAAAGCACTTTAAAAGTATGTGGAAAGCAAGCCATCTTTGAACGTAGAGAGAGCGTGAAGCCAAGCCGTGCTTCGGGGCCAGTGCGGGCCAGCGAGCGTGTAGGGGAGTCACACCCCGCCCCGCGCGCGCGTCGGCCGGCCGCCCCGCCCTGCCTCTGCAGAGACACCATCTCCCCGCCATACCCGCTGCGCTGCGGAGACCCACCCAGCCGCAACACCACCGCTGAGCGCTGCTCAGGCTCCAGCCCTCCCCTGATGGACGGACAGAACCCACGCAAGTGGTACTTGGGACGCTTTGCTTTCTTTCTGCCCCTCAGCTACTGCGGTCCTTCCGTGGGCCGCCCGCCCGCCAGTGCCGGGTCAGCCGGTGGGAGCAAGGCCGCCGGCCGGGCCTCAATGAGGCAGGAGTCGCGGGAGGGGCGCAGACCATGCTGCCCAGGCGCTGCCCCCAGGGGCCTCCCGGCCCCTCTGTGGAGATGGCCATGTACCACTGGACACCAGTCACCACGGAACACCACGCTGCCATTTCTCCCCAAGGACCCGGCACGATGGCCTGGCACATGCACAGGAAGCGCGCAGTAACCACGCCAGAAGTTTGAGGCCTTATGAGACCGTGATCCACACTCCCATGAAGGTTCATTCTTTACTTAACTTTTTCATTTTTAGGTTTTTTGGGGTGCCAATCCTGGGGCTTGAACTCAAGAGTCTGGGTGCTGTCTCTGAGCTTATTGGCTTAAGGCTAGTGTGCTCTACCACTTGAGCCACAACTCATTTCTGTGTTTTGGTGGCTCATCGGCGATGAGAGTCTCACAGATTTTCTTGCCCTGCTGGCCTGGCTTTGAACTGTGATCCTCTAGGAGGACAGGCGAGAGCCACCGGCGCCCAGCGCTGTACTGTCATCTTCTTTCAGCCTGTGTGTACCAACCACCTACTGGGCAGCCTGGAGCGCCTCCTAAGTGCCAGCGGGTTCTGTACTCAGCGTCTGCTCTGGCCTGTCTGCAGCTGGGGGGGGGGGGGGGGGGGGGGGCGCACACCCAGGAGGGCAGGCCAGCTTGCTCCTAGGAGAAAATCTCAGCAGTTTTCACATGGGCTTAGACCTTTAACAGGTAACTGCTTGTCAAGAAAAGCACGCCAAAAACCCTGTTTGAATTACTAATCTCACAGGGGCAGAGGGAAGTAGTGGTGGAAGAGCCACACCTCCACTTCCTTCCAACTCTTTGGAGGTGAAATGGAGATAGGAGTCCCACAGACTTTCCTGCCGGGCTGGCTTCAAACTGCGATCCTCAGCCTCCTGAGTAGCTAGAATGGCAGGTGTGAGCCGCGGGCACCAGGCTCCAGCATCAATTCAACTGGTACAGGTGAAAGCTTAATCGAGGAAAAAAATACCCAAACAAACAAAGATTTCAACTCACTCAGAAAATAAGGGTAAGTTCTGCCTGTTACCAGACTCTTAAGCACACCAGGAGTCGGTTCCAAACAAGAGGGGGGGGGGGGGGGGGGGAGCACCGAGCAGGCCCGCACAGCAAGCACCCTGCCACCTCTGGCTGTCTGGAGCCCAGGAGGCAGCAGTCCTGCAGGGTGCCATGTCTGCAGCTTTTACGAGTGAACCCAGGACCCAAACTTCTGAGGGTACTAATAGCCAAGCCACTGAGTGGATGACATAACGAGACAAATGAAAATGACTGCACGACAAGTCAGATCCAAAAGCAGCAGAAAAACACGGACAAGGAAGGATAAAGGTGTTACACACAAAGAGCCAAGCAGGGCGTACTCAGAAATCGGGTCCTCCTGCCACCGGCCTTGAACGCCACCTGCTCAGACGCACAGTTAAACTTCGCACAGCCTGTGAGAAGGGGAACAGGGAAAAACAGAGAGAGAGAGAGAGAGAGACAGAACACAACTACAAGATGTTAGAAACTGGAGGCGGGCGCGGTGGAAGGCACTCAGATGGCACACACAGCGAGCCCGGCGGGTGACATGGAGCGGCAAACACAAGCCCAGCCGCCGCCTGCCCAGGCTGACGCTTCGCTTTGCTTCTGCGCTGGTCCTTGTCAACCAACTAGATTCACCTGGTAAACAGGACAACCTACTTCTAGGTTCTATCAAACTGTGGCAAAGAAAAGTTGTTTTATTTCATTCTTTTCCACCTAGATGCCCAACTCTTCAGGTCTAACTCTAATGTGACTGTTTTCAGCGACAGTTGACAAAGCCAACCTCTACTGTGAGAGACAGATAGATGCTTGGCAGGTACAACTAGTTCTCTGCACAGCACTCCCTTATTTACAAATTTTAAAGAAAACACCTTAGTTTCCAGAAATTGCTAGAAACTCCTTAGAAGGTGGTCCTGGAAGTGTCTGACTACTATTAAAGGCTAAGTTCCAACCCCAAGTAAGTTCTTCATCTAATCCCCAGAAAGAAGCCCTATCATGAGTGCTCAGAACCATAAGCCCGAAGGTTCTAGCCTCAGCCCGGTCTCCGGTGGAGTCCAGAGCCGGCTCCCCCCACAGGCAGGCAGGTGTGTTCTGATGAGCTGGTGACACGAAGTTACTACTTATCCAGCTGTCATCCTGGGCATTTCCATGTTTCTGGAAGGTGGTGGTTGCTGTGGTTCTTTTACCTTGACCTGGCGCAGCAAGGCTTGGTACAGAGATGGCGCCATCGCTGGTGAAAGCTGAGTAGAGGTTGTCACTGGAGGGAGAGGGCTTCAGAGGCTGGAGCAGCTGGCTGTGGCCCGTCTCGGAGGTGTTGCTGGTGGGGTGGAGGGTCTGCTGCGGGTGCAGGACGGAGGCCCCGCTCTGCCCAGACAGGTTCCCTGCCACGGGTAAAGGGCCGTGAGAGGCGCGCCCGGCAAGCCCACTCCCACGCCGTCCATTCACAACGCGGAATAGTGAAGGACGGGTCAACGGCCTGGGTGCTGAGGAGGGGGAATGTCCTGAGCGTGACGCGACGCGAGGGAGAGCTGAGATTTTACACTTTAGCTACTTAAGAGGGAGCACAGGCGTGAGCTGAGGGAGGCTGGACAGGACGCTGTGTGTGGATGAAGAACCCCATTCGCACGTGCATGATCACGTGTTTTGGCCTGAAACCTGACTGCACTTGCGCATTCCCTGGACTCCCACTGCACACAAGTGGGCTTGAAGAGCGTCGCATGCGTGTCAGAACCTAAACTAGCTGACCCTGCAACAAATCACTTCATCAATGCTATACGAACCGGTCGTGTGCTCAAGCAAAGTCAGGTCTGGGCACTGATTCTTCCAAGAATGAAGAGAAGACTCAGCATTTGCTATGAGCTTTGCAAATACTCTCCAACTTTCTGAGATCAGACCGGCAAATGAAACAGACATCCGGAGTGTCTGTGTGGTCTTTGTGTATACTTAATTCTAGCTGCCAGGATGACCTGAAGCTTAGTGAACAGCCAGTAAGGTCCAAGAGCTCTGTTAGGCTGAGTTACATGGGTTAGTTATCTAGAACGACTACAAATGAGGATTACTGGGACACAACAGCATGGACGCCGCACAGCTACCCTACTCAACTCTCTGTAGGGTCAAAGGGCAGCCCTGGAAGGGCTAGTGAGGCCCTATCTCAACGCCCATACAGCTAACAAACTTGGGAGTAGGAGGAGGGTTACCTTGCGCAGCTGGAGACAGAAGCAGCAAGTGGCTGCCTTGGTCGGGCTTACCTGAGAGCTGCGGGCTCTTATTCCCCAGTGAGCTGCTGCGACTCGACTTGCTGCCTTTGCTTTTAGTGGGCCGCCTTCTCCTGCCCGAGAGCGGGGCGGCGGGGGGGAATGATGACGGCAGGGGGCACCTTGCCCAGTTTGGTGTACAAACATTCAATCTCCTGCTTCTGGCGACTTTGCAGGTCCTGAATCTCTTTAAGATGTCTATGAAAAATAAGCAAACATAGAAAATGTTTTAAGCAAAATGTTTTGCTTTGCTCAAACAAAAAGTAAGCCTGATTTTTTTTTGGGGGGGGGGGGGGATCAGTTGTGGGGCTTGACCTCAGGGCCTGGGTGTGTTTTGAGTCTCTGAGCTCAAGGCCAGCACTCTACCACTTGAGCCACAGCACCGATTCCACTTTTTGAACGGTTAATTGGACATAAGAGACTGATGAGGACTTTCCTGCCCAGGCTGGCTTTGAACCACAATCCTCAGCTCTCAGATCTCCTGAGCAGTTAGGATTATAGGGGTGAGCCACTGATGCCTGGCTAAAAATAAGCATACTCTTCAATCTGCCTTCAGTCATCTGTACTTCTGTCAACCCATCTTGCCAATTCCAACTGCGAACAGTTGAGAATGGGTGAGGAGAAAAGGATTCCCAGGCCATAGGTGAATAGGATATTCTGACTCAATTTGATTAAAAAATAAAAATAAAAACCTGCCAACATAGTTACACACGCAGTGCCAGTGTTAGACTCATGTGGTAGACTTGACGGCCACAGAGGGTACGGTGCGCGAGCGCGGCCGTGGCGAGGGGCTGGGCGAGTGGCGTCCCAGCACGGTCGGCGGGCACGCCGCCTCCAGCTCGGAGGAACACCACGTCAGCACCAGGCGCTCTGCCCCAGTAGACCATCGGCCATTATTTTTCTTAGGAGCAAACATACTTTTCCCGAAGTCGCCGGAGCTCTGACTTTAAATCTTCATCTTCAATGTCCGATTCGTTGTCACTGCTCATGTAAGAGGAGTTGAAGGAGTTGCTAAGGCTCTGGCTTAGACTCTGGATGGGAAGGCTCTTGGAGCAGAGGTGAGGCGGGGACTGCGGGCTGCCTGAGCCGTCGTCCAGGCCCCTGCTGAGAAAGGCAGCCTCCAGGTCGGAGGATGGCCCGTTCAGATGTAAAGGCTGGGCCGGCTCCGGCTTGTCTTTCTTTGGTATGGCGGTGGGAAGAGCAGCGTGTGCAGAGTCTCTGAAGGGAGGAGATGCGGCTGACTCCTGCTTCACCTCTGCCATCTTGTCCTCAGTTCTCGACACTGAGAAACGACCCACTTTGCTGGCTGTAGCTGTCACCTGAAAACGCCCGACCTTGGTGGGCTGCCCCGCTTCCAGCGTTGTTTCTGAGGCGGGGGGTTGGTGGGCGCTGTCTGGAGCATCCGAGGGGACCCCGGGGGCTGGCACCCCGCCAGGCCCTGGCTGCACCAACGTGCTCTCTGGGCTGCTACTCGACAGTACGGATGACTCCGACGTGCTCGACTCAAAGTGGACAGACTTCACATCTTCTGGCTTAGTTTTGCCAACTTTCTGGACATCATCTGTGGCAACTGAAACCTGAGTTGAGAGAGACAGACAGACAGATTAAAAACTACTGTCCCCAAGTTAATTTCTAGCATAGGTTGTTAAACAAAAGAAAACCAGTTTATTCTCCGGTAAATGAACAGGCTGAATCTCTCTCCATAGTCTGAGAAAATTTTCAACTGAGAAAGCCAGACTGAACTCCACCACAGAGAGAGTGCGTGCTGAGCAAACAGGCTGCGTACCACGGGAGAAAGCAGATGGAGGACGCCACAGGAGAAGCAGGCACCGCGCTGGGTGGGAAAGGAGACTGTTCACTGGGAACCCAGCAGCAGCACCAAGATGCCCACCACACACAACGCACCACACACAGGGACCAGGCTGCACCTCAGTGAAAACATACGCAACGGCCAGGAAAATGCTGAAGGCTACGTGTGAAGAAGCAGCCCTCACTAAATGCCAGCTAAGCCTCAAAAGAAACAATTCAACCAAGAGGTACCAGAAGGGAAGATACAGATTCTTGTCCTGGTTTTCCATAACTCTAAATTCAAACTTGGCCCAACTACAAACTCTCAGACCTTCAAAGTCAACAAAGGAAAAATTATCAACTATGATTCCCAACTCTACAAGCTAGCTCAAAAATAACTTGTAGAGCGGGCACTGGTGGTTCACGCCTGTCATCCCAGCTACTCAGGAGGCTGAGATCTGAGGATCACGGTTCCAAGCCAGCCCGGGCAGGAAAATGAGACTTTTTTCTCCAATAAACCACTAGAAAACTGAAAGTGGCACTGTGGCTCAAGTGGTAGAGCGCTCACCTTGAGCTGAAGAGCTGAGGGACAGCGCCCAGGCCCAGAGTTCAAGCCCCACGACTGACAAAAAACAAAAAAACAAACAAACAAAAAAATAATAATTTGCAGGGGCTGGGAAAGTGACTCAGTGGAAGAGCGCTCTCCTTGAACTGAAGAGCTCAGGGACAGAGCCTAAGCCCAGAATTCAGGTCCCACAACCAAACACACGCACGCACACGCATACACACACACACACACACACACCCTTGCAAACAGTTGTGGAAGCGGTGCTGTTTTGTCCTAGGGCTTGATCTCAGGGCCTAGCTGCTGTTCTTGAGCTTTTTTGCTTGAGACTAGTGGTCTATTACTTAAGCCACAACTCCACTTCTGGCTTTCTGGTGGTTGATTGTAGGCAAGAGTCATGGACTTTCCTGCCCAGGCTGGCTTTGAACCAGGATCCTCAGATCTCAGCCTCCATAGTAGCTAGGATTGCAGGTGTGAGCTACCAATGCCTATGTTTTGTTTTTGTCAGTTGTGGCGCTTGAACTCTGAACCTGGGCGCTATCCCTGAGCTCTACCACTGGAGCCACAGAACCACTTCTGGTTATCTAGTGGTTTACTAGAGGTAAGAGTCTCGTGGACTTTCCTCTTTGGGCTGGCTTTGAACCATGATCCTCAGATCTCAGCCTCCTGAGTAGCTAGGCTTACAGGCTTGAGCCATTGGTGCTTGGCTACACTACTTTTATGAAAGCAAATGACAGTTATCAGTTGTGTCCCAAATAGAGAGGCAATAATCTTACATATACACAGAAATTATAGTCTTACCTGAAATCGCCCCATCTTAAGAACAGCAGCTCCTGAACCACTGGCTAGGACAGAACCCTCTGTGCCTTGAAACAGACACAGAAGAAGACAGATTAGCGCTTTTTTTTTTCTTTAGTTAGCTGCTTTCCTCCCGCTAGAGAAACGAGAGTAAGATTTTACTTAATCCATTTATTTATTTATTTTTTGGTCAGTTGTGGGGCTTGAACTCTGGGCCTGGGCGCTGTTCCTCAGTTCTTCAGCTCAAGGCTAGCACTCTACTACTTGAGCCACAGCACCACTTCTGGCTTTTCTGCTTATGTGGTGGTGAGGAATTGAACCGAGGGCCTCATGCATCCAAGGCAAGCATTCTACCACTGAGCCACCTTCCCAGCCCCAACCTCACCATATTTTTACCTAGGTGGGTCTCAAACTGTAAGCCTCTAGGCTTTTTTGCTTCAAGCTAGAGCTTTGCTACTTGAACCAAAGTTCCATTTCTGGCTTTTTTAGTGCTTAATTGGAGATAAGACTCTCTGGGGCTGGGAAGGTGGCTCAGTGGTAGAGTGCTTGCCTTGAATGCCTGAGGCCCTGGGTTCGATTCCTTAGCACCACATAAGCAAAAAGAAAAAAGCCAGAAGTGGCTCTGTGGCTCAAGTGGTAGAGTGCTAGCCTTGAGCTGAAGAGCTGAGGGACAGCGCCCAGGCCCAGAGTTCAGGCTCCACGACCAGACGACCCCCCCCCCCCCCAAAAAAAAAAAAGACTCTCAAGGACTTTCTTGCACTGGTTGGCTTCAAACCATAGTCCTCAGATCTCAGCCTCTTGAGTGCTAGGATTATAGGCATGAGCCACAAGCACCAAGCTGTAAATTACTTGTTTTTAAACAAGCGATCCAATTCAGAATGTAACTGACTTGAATTAAAATATTTCAGCCAGGCACTGGTGGCTCATGCCTATGTAATCCTAGCTACTCAGGAGGCTGAGATCTGGGGATCACAGTGCAAAGCCAGCCCGGGAAGGAAAAGTCCATGAGACTCTTATCTCCAATAAACTACTCAGAAAACCAGAAATGGAACTGTGGCTCAAGCCTTGAGCTGAAGAGCTGAGGGACAGGGCCCAGGCCCAGAGTTCAAGCCCCACGACTGACAAAAAAAAAAAAAAAATCAATGGATTAAGTAAAATCTTACATGTGTATCTTTATACAAGTCCATGTCCAGGCCTTTCAAGTGCATCTATCTATCAAGTACATAGCAAGTGTTCAGAAATGAGGACGCTGAGTGTAAACTCTCCAATGACAGGTTTCAGGCATGTACCACCAACTCCAACTTCCAAGTCAGCTTTCATAAACATGCTAGCATTTCCCACCTCCTTCTAACAAAAATGTTACCTAGAGAATAACAGTTTCTTATGCTAAGAAACTGAATCATTACCTGACGTTTCAGATGCCTTAGCGCTTAATAAACAAAAAATTCAATCAGCTAACCTTGCATGCTTTAGCTATTATCAAAGTTCCCTAGACATGGAATATGGAGGAATGTTCCTTGTACATCTTAACTGCACCCACGTTCTCAAGAACGCATCTCTGAAATGGCACATTCTGTACTTCCCACAAGCACCCACAGAGTCTGAACGCCCAGGCGAGCTCTTTATCGTGACTGCTCTCCTGGTCAGCGCCAAGGCTGCAGCTCACCGTGCTCCTGAGGCTGCGGGCCAGCTTCCGTAACCGCGGGCGGAGCCTCTACAGACACTGGCTGCAAGACACAGACACACACCACAGCAGCTTCAGTTTCAGTCATTCTTACGCCGTTCCGCTGACACCGTCCCTCAGGTCTTTGTGTAATGGCAGTTGTATACAGAAAAGAATACTATGTCGAAGGGAATTTTATTTTCTCTTACAAGTTTGCTTTTGAGAAGCACCTTTTTTTGGGGGGCAGGGGGAGAGGCCAGTCCTGGGGCTTGAACTCAGGGCCTACGTGCTGTCCCTGAGCTTCTTTTGTTCAAGGCTAGCACTCTACCACTAGAGCCACTGTGCCACTTCTGGCTTTTTCTATGTGGTGCTGAGGAATCAAACCCAGGGCTTCATGCTAGGTAAGCGCTAAGCTACATTCCCAGCCCCAACAATCAGCTTTTATGAGACATGTCGAGTATTGCCTTTAAAAATTTCCTCACAGGATATTTAAAGAATACATTAAAAAGTCACAGAAAAGTGGTTTGTATCAAACATTATTATTGCACAAAGCATAACCTCCTCCAGAGAATAATACAAAATCCACAGGACTGATCTACAATGTAATCTACCGAGGGGAAAGATTAAAAAAAAGAAGCATCTTTCTAGTCTTTTCCACAGTGTTAGCATTTTACAGGTCTGCCTCTTTTCTGTTGGGTGGAACAAGCTCTCTTGTTCCACCACATAGGTGTGAGCGATACAATGCGTTTGGGGTTCAGAAGAGACTGGGGACTAAACGCTTACCCCTCCTGCAGACGCCACTGTGATGCTCTCTGGACTAAGTGTTCTTCTCAGCTGGGCATCAAGGTCTTCTAGAGGTTGCTGGAAGGGCAAAGAGTTACAGTTCATGTAAGTACACCTCCAGAGCTGCTACATGCAGCCTAGACATATAGGACACACTGTTTCATTCTTTAGATTACAACAGAACATGTGTTCCCATTAAATACAAGATAGTATACTAAAATTTGGCATAACCTTTTGATGGTCCTCAAGTCTGCATGCCACTCTGTCAGGCCTTAAGAGTAACTCAGTGACACTTACGTTTTCACAGCTTTGAAGTTACCCTTATCTTTGAGAGGCAATGCTGGTGTTAGGGCCTCAAGTGCTCTACCATGGGGCCATGCCCCCAGCCCTTCCTGTCTTGTATCTGATGACCCCTGTGCCCATCTGCCGTCTTCTGTCCATCTATTTCTATACTGGTCCTCACGCTTTTGTCTAAACACGCTGGCACGACTCCCTCACCCTCCATGCTTCCTGTGACCGTCTGCACTCACCGAGAGCTCTTTTAGGGGGAAGAGGGGAGTGGTGGTGGTCATGGGACCCCACTGTGTCGCCCAGGCTGGTCTACACTTCTCACACGGGGGCTGTTCCCAGCCTGGCCTCCCAAGCGCCAGGATCACCGTGCAGCCAAGTGCTTGGCTTCGGAACGCGTGCTGTTTTTTCTTTTTTGGTGGCACTCAGGTTTGAACTCCGAAGCCTCATGCTTGCTAGGCAGGTACTTTACCAGTAGAGAGACCCTGGCGGCCCTTTTACTTTCATTATTTTTTGAGTAGGGTCTCCTGTCTTTCCCTAGGCTAGACTGCAATAGTCCTAATTCAAGCCTCCCGATAGCTGGAGGGACGGGTGCAGGCCTTGAACCTTCTGATCTACCTCCCCAGAAGCTGGGATTATAAGCATGAGCCACTATGCTATGCTGCAAGCCTGATTTTCGTTAGGAACAAGCTTAAAACCAAACGCTCATTTTTTGTTAGTTTTTACATTGAACTCCCATCCCACTCCCATCTCCCTCAATCTGAGGGCTGGAGAGTGAGTTCTCACTGGGAATTATCCCTGACAGTAGCGAGTTCTTCACCTTACGATCTATTCGATACTGGGATGGAAGAAGAAGGGATAAATTCAAACTAGTCTTCTCAAGTAAGTAGCCCGGCATGCTTTTCTTACATGTAACTCCAAAATAAATTCCTAATTCAGTTTTAAAGTTTATTAGTGGGTCCCATGTTAACTCTCTCACAGTTACAATGGATTTCCAACAAGCACTTCCCCTATGGAAGCTGTCAGTGAGGGGAACAGGTGAGCAAATGAAGTCATGATTTCAGGACTACATGAATTCTGATCACCTCGGCAACTCCATAAGCGTGAGCAGGGGATCTATAAGTTCATATACTGCTCATCTCAGATCCTTTATGAGTAATATTATAATGCTAGCATTCACTGGAGTGTGTTATTTCTATGTAATTTTCATCAGTCCCTAACTTCGCTAGTTGCTTAATAAAAGAAACAATGAACATTCGTTAAAGTTTATGTTAAACTTAGAAAAGAGTCCTATCAATGCAGTTTCCTCCTTTTCAAACTGACCTTGCACCATGACCCAAGAACTGGGATTACAGCGGTACACCACCACACCTGACTTGTGGTTGTCTTTTCTTACTAAGTTTTATTACATAAAACTTCTTATTTCTGGGATAGCTTAGAAGCAAACCTTACATTTAAAATACAGTTTCACTATTCTATCAAGTAAGAAGCTGAGCACCAGAGGCTCATGCCTGTAATTCTAGCTACTCAGGAGGCTGAGATCTGAGGATCACAGTTCATAGCCAGCCTGGGCTGAAAAGTCCCTGTGAGATTCTTATCTCCAATTAACCACTCAAAAACCAAAAGTGGTGCTGTGGCTCAAGTGGTAGAGCACTCACCTTGAGCTGAAGAGCTCAGGGACAGCACCCAGGCTCAGAGTTTGAGCCCCATGACAAAAAAAAAAAAAAAAAATATATATATATATATATATATATATATATATATATATATATATATATATAATCTATTGATATTAGTATTAACTATTTAAACATTAGTCAAATGTTTTCTAGATGACCTGAAGCAATATTCTGGACAATAACAACAGAAAAACAGTGGGCCTGGGGCATCACCTGCCAAGTTGTCAAAGGAAGGTGTCTCTAAGCTAAAGCCACAAGGAGCCAGCCACGACCATGCCAGAGAGAATGTAAGCAAGCTCTGGGAAGGAGAGCAGGGACCAAGAAAGAGAGGTATGTGTCTCAGGGCACCTGAGTTTGTGAGGGTCCAGGAAAAGGCGGCAGCTGCTCGCAGGTCAGAGCCCCAGCTGGAAGTTCAGTGCCCCCTGGCAGCACCTACAACGGAGAGAATTCAAGTCCCTGAGATACTAATGGTCAAGATTCACATTACAAACCAGCCAATCTGAATGCAGAAACATGAACTATGTGTAGTTAAAGCTTGCTTATCACCCAGGCTACACTGATGTATTTTAAATAAAGGACTTAACCAATGGTACGTTGTAAGAGTTAATCTGAAATAACTATGAAATGGTGAAATCTAATAAAAGGTAGTTCCTGAAGGAAAACAAAGAGAACACTGCGTTACACAGATAAGAAACAGACTCCAGATTTCTTTTTGTTGGACAGTTGTGGGGCTTGAACTCATCAGGGCAGTGACCCTGAGTTTTTGGTTTTTTTTTTTGGTCGGCTGTGGGGCTTGAACTCTGGGCTTGGGCACTGTCCCTGCACTCTTCAGTGCAAGGCGAGAGCTCTACCGCTTGAGCCACAGCACCACTTCCGATTTTCTAGTGTTTAATTGGAGATGAGTCTCACAGACTTTTCTGCCCGGGCTGGCTTTGAACCATGATCCTCAGATCTCAGCCTCCAGAGTAGCTACGATTACAGGTGTGAGCCACTGGCGCCCGGCTACCCTAAGCAGTTTTTGCTCAAGGTTTCTGTTCTGCCACTCGAGCCACAGCGCCACTTCTGGTTTTCTGGTGATTTATTGGGAGATGAGAGTCTCATGGACTTTCCTGCCCAGGACTGCTTTGAACAGTGATCCTCAGATCTCAGTCTCCTAAGTAGCTAGGATGACAGGCATTAAGACACCAGGACCCAACGAGATATTTTTGAGGCCACTTATTTGATCTAAAAAAAAAAAAAAAAAAGAAATTGGGTGTCAGTAGCTCACATCTATAATCCTAGCTACTGAGCAATGCAGTTCAAAGCTAACCTGGGCAGGCAAGTCCATAAGGCTCTTTATCTCCAACAAATTACTCAGAAAAAGCCAGAAGGGGCACTGTGGCTCAAAGTGATAGAGCGCTAACCTTGAGCCAAAGAAGTGCATGGAGAGCGCCCAGAGTTGAAACCCCAAGACCAGCACACACACGCACACACATAATAAAATTAAAAAAATCAAATTCACATAAGAAAACATGACTTTCAAGAGAAAACAAAGGCTGACTTAAAAAAATAATCAATGGACAGATATAAATTCAAAACTATCAAGTGTTTTCTCTTCTGTCTGCAGTAAGACTTCACATAGATTGCCCTGACTTAGAGTAGCTCGACTTGAAAATGTTCTCAACTCAGGATGGTGCAAAATTACATTCAGTAGAAACCATAGATTAACTTTTTGTGTCTGAGTTGGAGGTCCAGCAATGAGCTTCTGAGTTTGGGTGCCAGTCTCCGCTGGCAGCACGCCGGGACCCCTGGAGCGGGGCTGGCACAGCAGGCCGGGCTGTCGGCAGTGCCTTCACAGGACAGCACAGCTCCCGCTCCACACTGCCCCGCGGTTCGAAGCTGCCGGGTCAGGGCCTATTAAGTGTATCAGTGCTGTCCTGGCTTACAATATCCTCCATTACTATGGTCTTGTAAAGTCAGGACACATCTGCATTACTCTAATATAAAAAGGTTTTCACATCTTCGTAATGCAGAAAGATGGCTGCATGAAATGCATCCTTGTTTCTGAGGCTTAGGAAGGCTGAGAGAGCAGAGAAGAGGAAATCCACCAGGGCAGAATGAGAAACTCCATGCTAGTTACGTACCTCTTCCTCCTCTCTACCACTTTCACCTTTGAGTGCCCATCCATCTCAAACAGAACTACTATGGAACCGAACAGCACAAAATGACTTCCGTCTCATCACAAACACAGCAGCTCAGCTAGCCGGGCGCCGGTGGCTCACACCTGTCATCCTAGCTACTCAGGAGGCTGAGACCTGAGGATCACGGTTCAGGGCCAGCCCTGGCAGGAAAGTGAGACTCTTATCTCCAAAACACCACTAGAAAACCGGAAGTGGTGCTGTGGCTCGAGTGGTAGAGCACTAGCTTTGAGTTGAAGAGCGCAGGGACAGCGCCCAGGCTTAGAGTTCAAGCCCCATGACAGACAAAAACAAAAACAGAGCAGTTCAACTACTCTCACCATGATCCCCTTGGCTGACAGACTCACAGCTGGTATAAACTAAGGAAAGCAATCATGTGACATAATTAATCTAAAATTCCTGCCATACTTCACAAAGGAAGTTCTGGGTTCAAAGTACGCGTGCTCTTTTTTTTTTTTTTTTTGGTCGATTGTGGGCATGAACTCTGGGTCTGGGCGCTGTCCCTCAGCTCTTCAGCTCAAGGCTAGTGCTCTACCACTTGAGCCATAGCGCCACTTCCGGCTTTTTCTGCTTATGTCGTGCTGAGGAATCGAACCCAGGGCCTCATGCATGCAAGGCAAGCACTCTACACTGAGCCACCTTCCCAGCCCCAGTACGCATGCTCTTACCACTATTGCCAGTTGAGGGCACTCAACATCTGTTAGGCACCTTCAGACCTGCAACTCTACCCTGCAAAGCAACTGGCCCAAGGCGTGGGCTAGGGCGAGGAAGTGAGGGAAGGGGCCCTCGGGTGGGCGTCAGAGAATCCTAACCAGAAAAGCTCACCGGAGGCTTAGCTGAAGGTGGCTTTGAGGGAGTCATCCCTGGTTTCATTCCCGACGTGGTGCTGACTGGGGCTGGCACGTAGCTGCTGGGGGTAGAAACCTGCCCGGGGGTGCCCACTGTCGTGAGCGGCAGACCCGCCGTTCCCAGCGGTAAGCTGGCTGGTGGCAGGCAGGTACTCGTCGTAGACGTCATGGGTTTGCTCGGTGCAACAGCGGTGGTGGGGACCCCTGGCGTGACCGTGGCCTCGGCCGCCAGTGACGTCTCCAGCGAGACGGGGGCGTGGGACGAGCCATGCTCGCTGAAGAGTGACCGCAGCTTCTCCTCCAGAGTCTTTATGTCATCGATGCCCGGAGCCTTTGGCTGCGTGTCGGCGTCCACGTCAGGACAGTGCGCGTGGGGCTGGCTGGGGAGCAGGGCTGGCTGGGGCTGGCCGTGGACGAGCGTCTGCTGCACGGCAGGCACGCTGGTGGCAGGCTGCAGCAGGGGCGGGACGCCGGGCACTTGCGGTAAGAGAGGCGTGCACGTCGGTGCGGCTGCTTGGGGAAGCACGGGCGTAGAAGCCACTGCGGATGGGAGGACCAGGGGATGCAGAGCAGCAGAGCCAGATGCTGC
Organism: Dipodomys spectabilis; assembly: GCF_019054845.1. NCBI lineage: Eukaryota > Metazoa > Chordata > Mammalia > Rodentia > Heteromyidae > Dipodomys > Dipodomys spectabilis. The sequence goes on along the minus strand of NW_024871198.1, from coordinate 116,733 downwards.
GGTCCCTGGGGAGGGCAAGGAGGAAGGCGCAGACAAAGGCACGGCCAACCCAGCTGTACTGCTATGTGACGGTTTGTCCAGGGAGTGGGCGCTAACCACCGCCGTTTCAGCCAGAGTCGGGGCGGAGGTGCTGCTGCTAAGCTGAAGGGGCGGCTGCGAGGCCGTGCTCGGGAATGGCACGGTGGCAGGAACCACAGGCGCAGCGCCCACCCCGGCAGTGGCCTGCGGCGGCAGCATGGCGGGAGGCCCTGGGCCAGGGGCGCTCGCACCGCCTGCTGCGGTGGTTACAGCGGTTGAAACTGTGACAGAAGGAAAAGCGCCTGTACTAGCAACAGTGCTCCCCGACACGGGGGCCTGAGACGGCTGCGCGGCTGTAGACACAGTGACCACGGGGGGCACTGTGCTGCTGGAGACCATGCCAGGAAGCGGCGGTGGCGGCTCCGACACAGACACAGGTGGGCCCGGGAGACCGCCGGAAGTGAGCACACCTGTGCTGGTGGGGACTCGGGCAAGTCCTTTGTCAGTGGGCACCGTGACTTCAGACTGAATCACTGCGGTGGAACTGTCAATAAGAGGGCTGCTGGTTACTGGGACTGACGCTGAAGGAGTAGCTGCTGCTGCGGCTGGGCCTCCAGGAACGCTACCCAGGAATGGAGGAAAGGCTGGTCCCGTGAGACTGAAGTTGGGAGGCGCTGTGCTGGGCCCTTCCGACGTCTGGGCATGTCTAAGCTCAGAAAAGGCCTGCTGGAGACTAAGGGAGGAGGCCGAGTGAGACAAGTTCATCCCAGGACCCTGAGACGCAGAGGCAGCAACTGCAGAGGAAAACCAAACACACACAACATGTAACGCATGCGCGTGTGAAACGTGCGCTATACACATACACACAACCCATTTTGAAAGGACAGATTCAAAGGACGTCCTATGAACTTATTTTTCTAATCAGTCACCAACAGAATCGCCTAGCATTAAATGCACACACTTGTCCCGAGGAAATGACATGCTCTAACACTGCAAAGTGTTTCTGGAAAACCATCAAGCACCAAGTAATGTGGAAGCGTTAAGAATTCCAAATGCAGAAGCTCACACGCAAGTCGACTGCGTATGTCGTTTCTGGGACGGCCGATTTCCTGCTCTCTTCTTTAGTCATCTCTATTGGCTATCTATTTCCTTCCTCCACATGTATACCTCAATTTTTATAATGTAATCTTTCCACTTTTTAAAAAAATCATTCATCATCATGAACTACCTCTTGATGATCAGCTCCATCGTAGCAGAGAGGCTGTAGAACTTACTGAAGTATGGCAGCATCAATCCTTACCTGTATCTGCTACTTCACTGGTGAAAATTTTTGATTCTCGTAATCGACTTTCAGGAACAGGGCTCACGATAAACCGTCTTCCAGCAGAATGAACAACTTGAGTTAAGGAACTGGTAGGAACCCCTGGACAAAATGAAACAAAACCGCTCAGTCGCATTATTGCATATGCTGTCCCCACGATGAAGCGTCAAGATAAACAACTTCTTATGTCAAAGGAAAATTCACCTATTTGCTGGGGCATGGAAGACACAGGAGTGGGTTGTTTGAACTCTCCTTCCAATTTCTACAATAGATAAAAGTAATAAAAGTAATAAATTCATTCCCAAAGGCAACCTCCGTGATTAGGCAATGACATGACAGTGCGAACAGAACATGAGTGCTTGGTCCCGATGACAGGTGCAAGGAGCCAGCAGGGGACCCTGTGCACAGGGCGACTGGTTCGGAGTACACAAGCTCCTCCATCTCCACCTCGGCACAGCGCGCCTACCTGAGAAGCCGAGAAGCCGTAGTCATCCTTTCCCTGCAGGCTCTCCAGCCCCCGGTCCCCCTCCGGCTCCACACTCACGTCCTCACTGAGCATCTCGTCAGCCTTTTCAATAATCTCCCGCACTTGAGCCACAAATGACTCTCTTTCGATTGCTAGGATAAAGTCATTGTTCACCTGAAATGAGATGTCACGTCCATCTGATTAGTGCCACGTTCTCAACAATGCTTATGACTTGGAAACTATCTGAACGTAAGCTAGGTTATTACATAGTTGATAAATAATAAATAAATAATAAATAATAAATAAATATCAAGTTCATCCTTCCTCATTTATTTTTGGCACTGGGGTTTGAACTCAGGGTCTTGAGCTATGCGAGGCAGGTGCTCTACCACGTGAGCTACAGCGCCACCCTTGTTTGCCTAAGGCAGCCTGAACCACAGTGCTCCTGTTTAAGTTTCCTGTGCATCTGGGCTGACAGATGTGTGCCACCAAGCCTGGATTCGACTAGTTGAAGTGGAGGTCTCATGAACTTTGTCTGGCTTGGCCTTGAGCCGTGACCTTCCCAATTTCTGTTGCCCTAGCAGTTAGGATTACAGGCATGAGCTACTACAACCCGCTAGTTCTTCCCCCTTTTAAGAAGCTCAATATTGGGCTCGGAAGGTGGCTCAGTGGTAGAGCGCTTGCCTTGCATGCATGAGGCCCTGGGTTCGATTCCCCAGCACCACATAAGCAAAAAGAAAAAAAAGCCGGAAGTGGCGCTGTGGCTCAAGTGGTAGAGCACTAGCCTTGAGCTGAAGAGCTGAGGGACAGTGCCCAGGCCCAGAGTTCAGGCCCCACGACCGGACCCCCCAAAAAAAAAAAATGAAGCTCAATATTTACATAAGACACATCCTAAAACATCTCCCAAGCTGGGAGGAGGTACTCCACAGCAGATGGGATGAATCTGGGACTGCAGTCACACATACCATAATCGTGGCTATCTCCTCTGGGTTATCGCCATCCAGGTCAAATTTAAAGGTAACCATCTTTCGATTATGGGTCTCTAACTGACACTCCACTACCCGGTCTCCTTTATTTGAAACCTAGAGAAAGAAAGGAAAAGGGACGTCATTTCAGAAGATTAATCTAAAACTGTAATTTTTCTAATAAGCAAACAATCATACAGCATCTAGGAACACTTGGGAGGCAGAGAGGGCCTAAACTTTGATCAATTCACCCTATTTATGTGACTAACAAAAAATAAACAGGCAAATTACTTAAATGTTATCAACTGCTTTGCAAGGCACCTTTTCATTTGTTTTTTTTGTTTTTTTTTTTTGGGGGGGGTGGTTGTTGGGGCTTGAACTCTGGGCCTGGGCTGTCCCTCAGCTCTTCAGCAAATGGCTAGTGCTCTACCACCTGAATCACAGTGCCATTTCCTATTTTCTGGTGGTCCATTGGAGATCAGAGAGTCTCACAAACGTTTCCAACTGGGCTGGCTTTGAACCATGATTCTCAGATCTCAGCATCCTGAGTAGCTAGGATTACAGGCCTGAGCTACCAATGCCTGGCACTCTGCTTTTTTCTTTTTTTGGCGGCAACATCTTGCTATATATAATCCAGACTGGCCTCAAACCCACAATCTTCCTGCCTTACCATCAAAGCTGGGCCATCATGCCTGGCTCATTTTCATTCTTTTCTAATTGAGAAATGTGATACTAAATTACAAAAGATGATGTGCATTAGACAACAAGTGTTATGTAATGTACATGTAACTCAAAGACAAGGTATCTTTATTTCACAAAGTGATCTTTCAGAATGCCCAACTGCTTTACCACCACGCAGGCCACCCATCAGCGCGCTTACATTCAGAATTCTCAGTTTCGGTCGGGAAGTCTTTTCATGCCGCGAGCGACTCCTCACAGACTTCCGGCAGTGTCGTTTTGTCGCTCTCCCCTCGTGCCTCCCGCCAGATGAGGGGGCGTTCTCGTTGCCGTCACTCATACCAGAAGCGACATCTGAGTGTGCGCTGTGGAGAGAAAAAAAGTTCGGTGTACTGTCTGAGTTTCACAGGCCTGAAACACGCCGGGGTGGGTTTTAGTTGTACATACCTGTCTATGGAGGAAACCACAGTCACAGGCTGGGCAGGCTGCGGCTGCGCACCTGAAACTGGCTCCAGAGGAGCCGCCTGGGCGGCCCCCTGAGCACTCTGTGAAGAGAAAGAGTCATTCAAATCGCAGCACCCAAAACCCCACGTAAGAGCCCTTTGCCTCTTTCTTCGTATCCTCCCCTACGTCCTAGAAGCAATAAGTTTACTAGTAATTTTTAAAATTCAACATCTAGAGACAGTGTCCTTGAAACCCCAAAGAAAGTTTCGAAAGCCAGTCTCTAGTACAGACTGCATGGTGTGAGGTCAGCCCACCTATGCTAGGCACTGTGAAACTACAACTTGCCATGCAGCCAGCATCTTACCACAAGTGTGCAAAGGGCAGGCAGAGCAAAGTGCAAAGGATGAACTCAGATCTCTCTCTAGCAGGGCAAAAACAACTGCTGGCAGCACAGCAGGATGAGACTCTCACCACCGCCTAGTGCGGAGAGTGTGGAAGGACAAGACTCAGGGCTGAAGTACTAGCTAGAGAAGGCAAGTGCTAACAGGGTGAACCTTCTCCAAGGCAAACTCACTTCCCAACAGAACAGCCAGTGGCAACAAGGCCCCCACATTGGCATTTCATTCTGCTGTAAGAAAAATTCATTCAGAAGTTAGTCTGGCATAGTCTCCAAAGGAGTGTGACACCAGGAACCTGTGCTTTTCCTTTTGTCTTGTTTACCCCGTTGTGTGTGTGTGTGTGTGTGTGTGTGTTATATACAAACATGCAGTAATTCTATTTACCTCCAAAACTGCTTGCTGGGAGGATGTAGTAGTAGGGGGTTGTTGAACTACACTCATGGCTGGCTGGGACACTTGAACCTGGCCGCCTACACCGCCCATAGGAACCACAAGATTTGGTTCCACAAAAGGCTGCACCACTGGAGGAAAGTAACCTGGTGTAGCCATTGCTTCTGTTGGCATGGAAGGGGCTAGGACTGTAGAATGGACGCAAACAGAAGCCACGGTGGAAGAGGGAGCAATATTTGAATCTCCTGGGTACTGTGGTGGCAGTCGAGGTGGGAAGCCCTGTGACAGAAATGAGGAAGGTGTTAGTGCAGGCTGGGGCACCACACCAGCAACTCAGCAACACATAAACACACACACACACACGCACAGGCACACAGTAGACCACACCAGCAACTCAGCAACATACACGCACACAGACACACACACACACACAGAGGCACACAGCAGAGCAGCAGCCCGCTCTCACTAACGACCTCAAGAACATTTGAAGATCATTCCTGAATGAGATGATGGACTGCCTACCATCCTGAGGGCAACATTCCATAACTACATTTAAAGGTGCTGCATCGCCTTTTCTGGAGATTAAATGGGACCTAGAGACTTAAATCCTTCTAAAAAACTACCTACCTTCTACAGCTCTTTTGTGGAAAAATGCAAAACACCTTCCAGGTATCAGTCATTCCCAGCCATATTATGGAAAGCTGATCCTTTATCACTGAATTAACATGTGTGTGTAGATGTGTGTGTGTGTACGTGCGCGCGTGCAGCCTGACGTACTGCACCAACATCTAATATTCAAAGAATAACTCTTCAAGCTGCATCCTGAGGAAAATGGGTAAGGAGCCAACACCCACCCACCCATCCTTTCACAGGATTTTTACCATTTTAGCTTCTCTAGTTGAGACCAGCAAGCCTAGCTACTGTTTTTCTGACTCTCAGCTACTAGATCTTCAAGTGCTTTATGGTCTGCTATTCAGAGTTAAACCCTCTAGTGCCCTCCTGTTGTGCATGCTAGCCAAATACCTGGAAGAGAACATCTCCAGAGGGAAGAGGAAGCTCAGCAGCCTGTCCAAGGTTAGCCGGTACTCCCATGGACTGCACTGCCGGCTGGAGGAGCTGTGGGTGAACCTGACTTGGCAGCTGAGTGACAGGCTGCAGAAGGGTTGGCAGCGGACTAGGAACCACAGTGGATCCCCCCGGGATAGAAGCTGCCGTAGCAGATGAAGCCAAGGTGAGCAGAGGCTGATTAATGCTGGCTGCCATTGTGATGGGAAGGGATGAGAAGCCCGTCTGCGCCGCAGACACATGAGGAGTTGGTAGGGGGATCTGGGAGACGGGGTACGGGGAGAGTAAGGAGGTGGGGAGTGGCTGTCCCACAGGGAGGAAATGAGCACCAGAGTGGACTGGAACAACTGAGGGCTGAGTTGCGACTGGGATCTGAGGTTCGCCTTGGATAGTTGGCACTGGCTGGGGAACTGGAAGCTGGGAAAGTAAAGAAAAACAAAACAGACTTTTTAAAGCAAGGGCGCCAAAGCGAGACTTATGTGTCATTAGCCAGAGGGGGGGGGAGCAGCCCCAACCAGACCCTGCGCACGTTAGTGTGAGTTAATATGCCGAGGAAGCACAGAGAAAGGGTAGCGGGAGACCAGTTCAGCCTGGACCAGAGGAGGGTCTTTCCACAGACAAGGCTTTGCTCGTTCATCTCCACTCCCAATTCACCAAAATGTTTCATCATGAAATCTAGCATTACTTTTATGGCACTCAAACAGTCCTCCCTCCACTGTAATGAAGACCTCATATATATTTATTTTCTCAATTGTGTGTGTGTGAGAGTTGTGAGATGTGAACTCAGGGCCTGGACACTGTCCCTGAGCTCATTTGCTCAAGGCTAGTGTTCTACCACTTCCAGTTTTCTGGTGGTTCACTGGAGATAGGAGTCTCATGGACTTTCCTGCCTGGGCTGGCTTTGAACTGTGATCCTTGGATCATAGCCTCCTGATCACAGCCTAAGTAACTAGGATTACAGGCATGAGCCACCAGTGCCTAGCAATCTTATTTTTTTTTTTTTATTGGTCATGGGGCTTGAACTCTGGGCCTGGGCGCTGTCCCTCGGCTCTTCAGCTCAAGGCGAGCACTCTACTACTTGAGCCACAGAGCCACTTCCAGTTTCCTGGTGGTTTATTGGAGATAAAGAGTCTCACTGCCTTTCCTGCCCCGGCTGGCTTTGAACCTCAATCCTCAGACCTCAGCCTCCTGAGTAGCTAGGATCACAGGTGTGAGTCACCAGTGCCCCGATTCTTCTTAATTCTTACGTCTAACATATCTCTATAAAGTAGGTGTAGCTGCCCTCAAAGGACCTGGTCATTTTAACATTTAGGAAACACTTTACAACTGTCTTGGCAGTATGTGCCCACTGGTACAAAAACTGATGGTACAGTTTACAGTTGGTAGTAGATTGCTACTGTCACAGCTTAGCTCTCCTAAGGGTATCTGAGGACACAAGTCCTACCCGTGTGCACACATAAGCACACAGATAAACAAAAACACTATTCTACAAGGGCCCATCCTGGGCCTGGCATGAGTCTCATCTTCACCTACTGGTACCAGGAGGAGACAGCTTTCCTCATGACGTCACTGCCTGACCAGGGACATAAAAAAAGGAGCTTTCCTCCATGACATCTCTGCATGGCCATGGACCTAAAAGCGATGAAGCCAGAAGGGCACAGTGGACGGAAAAACCTCTGGGGCCTCAAGCCAAAACAACCCTTCCTCCTCTTTTTCTCAGGTCTGTGTGGCAGCGAGGAAGCTCACAGAGCGACGGTCACCCCGCACTGAGGGAGGAGTGATGGGGATGTCTATGTGAAACCAGCACAGGCGCAGACTGAGACTACCACGGAGAGCTGAACGTTTCTAGAGGCCGTGACAAGACCAGGTCCTGAAGCATTTGTAGTTTATTCACTAGTTTCAGTGCTTCTATTTTGTATCAAACCGCCAAACTACCGGTACGTATCTGTTAGCATTAAATACTGCATGTGTGCAAATGGAGTGCTTTTTGCTTTCCTATCACAGTAGACTGAGCAACTTCAGCAGACGCTTCACTATCAGGAGAGGAGGCGGAGTCTTACAGAGGATGTGCTTCAGCAATGTAGCGTGTACCTGTTTTCCAGCGGACGCTGGAGCTGGAGCTGGAGGCTGACCCGTGGGCTGGGCGGGAGCAGCATCGCTGGAGGGGACCACATGCGCAAGTGTATACTGCACAGCCTGCTGAGGAGGGGCTGTCTGTTGAACTCCCTGTTGCAAGAGGGAAACACTGATTTGGATGCTTTGATACAAGAATTTGCTATGTTGCTTGGGCTCGTCTTGCACTCCTGGGTCTTAAAAAGTGACCCTTCTGCCCTCTGCTTCTCGAGTAGCTGGGATTACAGATATGTACCACCCAGGCTCAGCCAGTAATTCTGTTTCACTTCAAATCAGCATTAATTTACTTAAGTAAAGCCTCCAATATCTGTAAATTATAATTTCAGTAAGTCATGCAAAAACACAAATTCACCAATTCCCTTAAGTCAAACCCTCCACTCCCAAATCCCCTCACAGAATTTTCCTCAGACGTAAGCCCTTGTTCAAACCTTGAGCCACCATTAGATTTACTGACCCAATGTTGCTCTCACCACAACAGCAGGTGTTTGCAAAGACATTGAGATACCCTAGCCAAATAACTCTTCCCAACCCCACCTGCCATAAAGCCTTCCCAATATCCCCCCATGGCTCAGGGAACAGGGGACCTAATTGTATTGTGTTAAGTAGTTTAAATGGTGAGTTGTGGAGTCACAGCACGTGCAGATTCAAACTATGTGCACCTCTTGCAAACTTTAAGTTACTCAACCATCTCCAGGTCTCTGCTTTCACATCAGTAAAATGGAAACAACACTAGCACCTACGTTTACAGCATTCCCAGGATATGGTGTTCCTAAACCATCACCCTGCTGGAGTTGATCCTTAGGTTTTATTCAATGCTTGTTAATAATTAAAAGAAGTATTTACTTCCTTTTCAAAAAACCTAGTGAACTGCACCAGCAATGTTACTTACAAAAGACAGATATAGAAAGTAAAGCTGTGGCTCAAGTGGTAGAGCACTCAGCTCACCTGGAGCTGAAGAGCTGAGGGACAGCACCCAAGCCCAGAGTTCAAGCCCCATGACCGACGTTTAAAAAATAAATAAATAAATCTAACAAAAGACAGACATGTGTAAGAAGCAGCAAGGCACCTCTTACCTGAGGAGGATGCTGGGTGGTTTGGGAAGATGGAGCCCCTGTCAAGCCACTTGAGGACGGCTGGCTCTGGCTCTGTCCCTGTGCCTAAAGGCAAAAAACAGACACACACTGGAGCAAAACGTAAGGGGAGGGCGTGCAGGTCAGGTTTCTTGCAACACTCAAGCTCCTGAGATGTTTGCTTAACCAAAGTGACACATTAACTTGACTGAGGATGTTATGGGGGACATCCTTGGGGCCTTGGGGTAGCTTTGTGAGAAGAAGTTCACATCAAGAACATAGCACATATCTTATCTCAACCCATTTTGGAAATCAGCTGGTAGTTAAACGTAACCTACCACAGCTCAGACTCTCATTTTAGCCTGTCAGATCCACAATAAAACCATTACAACAGTAATAAAGTTATCAATGCAGAAAACAAAATTTAATCTGAACGTTTAAGGAGAAAGAGTATTTGAGGATGCCATCTTGGTTCTATACCTTGTTAGTGCCACAGGGAATGTTTTTAAAATCAGAAACAGCCAATCAGGTATAATCCATTTCCTAATAACGCACAGCAATGGCTGTTGGCAGGGGACAGGTGGCAGCAGCTAGAGCCATTTCTGCCCGTCACTACTGGAGAGGGCTGCCGCTGCTAACCACTGGTGGGCAGAGGCCAGGGGGCTGCTAAACGCTCTGCGATGCGCAGGAGACCCTGATCCAACCCAGAACATCCACAGGGCTCCAACTATAAAGACATGGGAATTGAAATAAATGAGCAAGGGTGACACGCACGTAGGACCAGATAGACATTTAGAAAGAGGACATGAAAGGCCACATCTTTGTTGTTCCATTTCAATTTGGAAAAGGTTCTTGAAAGCTTATGTGAATGTATCACCTTCCACGGCAGCTTAAGAGTCTGCACTTGAAATTTTACTTTGGAAAGCTTCAAGAATGCCTGAGCAAGCACAGTAGGGGTTGACAATTTGACAGCTCATGGGGGTTTGCAGAATGCCGAGGCAGTCAAGTTTCAGGATCTTTTCTCTTTTTTGCTTCCAAATACTAATCTGATAGTCTAGGTACATTTTTGGAGTTGCTTATGCCTTTGCTGGGGGAGAATAGGGGAAGAAAGCAGGTATAGTATATAGTACTTTATAAAAAATAAAATGTATGGAAAATTCAAATGATATCCAATTGTGTAGTCTCTTGTGTAGACTACACATACACTTGACACATGTCAAAAGAATGTATGAAATAGGCCTCATTTCTTTAATCCTGAGTCCCTTCCCTTTGGCGTTATCTACATCCTGAGTACATACGCATACACACAACTAAAATCTGAGACAGCACAGCCTGAGACATCTACTCTTCCTGACTTGAGTATTTTAAATTCTTCAAGCAAAAAAGTAAAAAGACCCACCATCTAGATTCTAACTTAACACTAAAATCAGAATCAGCCCTTAATTTTCTAAATTATCTAGGCGTTTAAAACATAGTAATTTGTTTTGATACCATTTCAAAATGGCATTCATTTGTTAATAAGTCCACCTGTCGCTTACATCCTCAATACTAATGAAAAAATCTGTGCTTTTAACTAGCATTCCAAAGAGTTTTCACTTCTCCATTTTCATTTATAGTTACTTTTTTGTGTATTTTTAAAAAATAATAACATTGTTTAGAGTATTTTACTTTAGTATAACCTTATAAATAACCAATGCTAAATCAACCTTACGTTAAAGGCAACTACATTTTCACTACTAATTGAAAATTCCATTTACAAGGGAGAGCAGTCACTGAGGATGACTGACTGTTTAGCAAGCCAATCAGGTAGCTGCTGCCTTCATAGTTTGTTCTTAGGTACAAAGAAGTTATGACCTCCAAAAGATAGAGAAACTATCCTTCAGAAAACCCCAATTCAGGGAATGCAACGGTGCACAGTAGGGTAGTTTAAGAGAACTGCAGAAGTTTTCCTATAACCTGTGGGTGGGGTGCAGATCCTCCTGAGGGAAACGAGGCAGGAAAGACCTGCTGCGATGTGGTTCCTTGGGGGAAACAGAAGAGAAGCGGGGGCTCCTGAAACATTGTCTGAGGCAGACGGATAAAGGATAATGAGACGTCCGAGCCCAAAGGTGCAGCAGCCCCTCCTGTAGGGGGAGGTGACTGAAAATCACTGGGGTCTGAAGAAGTGATTTGTGAAGAGTCACTGGAGTATTCTGGGCTCCCTATCGGCCAGTTCTGTCCAGTAGGCTCTTCCATAGAAATGGTCAGCTCGGGGACAGGGTGGCCCCGCTGCTCGGTCCCGGGCTGCAGGTGGCTGTGTGACCCCACCGACTGAGAAGGTGTGTCTTCCTGTCCCAAGTCCACTGCAGCCTGGAAATTTTGGTAGACACGTTGAGGTAAAATCCCACCTCCTTCTCCCGAAGAGGAGCTTGGTGTTTGGGCGTGAAATTCGAATACACAGTTGCTTCTGCCCTCAGAGCTCTGAGTGAGCACAGCTGGTGCAGAATGAGGAATAAAGACAGGGTGGAATTTTAGACGTGCAGCGTCTGTGCTGTTAGGTGCAGAAGAACTAGAGAGGGGAGATGCTGAGTTCAACGCAGACTCTAACCTCAAATTCTGAACGTGTCCTACCAGGAAAGCCTGCCCCGATGGAAAGTCAAAGACGGAATTTAGGGTGGGCCCCCCTTGCACTGGCTTCTGCTCGGGAATCTGTTTCACAGGAGTTGAAAGCACTGGTGAGCTGTAGGAGAAGCCCTCATACTGTTCTGCCATCTGGGCCTGATAATGGACCCCGGCTAGATACACTGTTTCCTGAGGAATGAAATAGTGAGCATCTTCTGGTAGCACCAGGCCTGGTCTGTAGTCACTGTATGCTGGAGCTGGCTCAAAGGCGGGGACGACCTGTAACTCACACAGCTCTCCAGGGACTCTGCCGGCTGCGGCACCCAACATAACCACAGCCTCTGGTGTCCAGTTAGGCGGGCTGCCACCAGGTGGAAGGAGAGTCTGGCCAGCTGTCCTCAGCAGGGGCTGGAAGTGGCGAGTTTGGGCTTCCAGGAAGGAGGTGCTCTTACGCCGCTGGGAAATGGCTACTTTCGGTGAAGAGGTGGGAGGTGGTGAAAAAGAAACTGGACGTTCATGAATAGTTGGGAAAAATATCTGTGACTCTGGGTATGTTGGGGTCCCCCCACACGGATGCGCCACGGACTGAGGCTGTATCAACATGAATAAGACAAGTAATTCATACATTCATATGTGAAATTACAACAGACATGCACAACTGGACAGTTCTGTGTAACCCTGTGAAACGGTTACACCAACTCTAATAAGGAAGTAACGAGGCTTCTGGAAATTATGTGCAAAATCAAAAACCCATTAAATACATCCAGGGCCAATAAATCAGTCTGTGGGACTCTTTGCATCAGATAAGAGCTGCTTTTCTGCAACTTTCCTGACTCAAAGGGAAAGAAGACTAAACTTCCTAAGTGCTTATTCCATTTTACCTAAAATTAATGTCTGCTCTTAAGACATGTGAAAGAAAAACAAATGTTAACGGGTAATAATGTATTTTTTAAAGGGTAAAAATACTTTTCAGTGCTAAGTTTCTTACATTCTTACTATCCTGTGCTGTTAAATGGGTTATTTTTCATTCACTAATAATATGTCTTCTAAACGGAAATCAGGGGGCTGGAAGTGGGGCTCACGTGGTAGAGCATTTGCCTTGCTAACACTGGCCTGGAGTTCAAACCCCAATACTAGAAATCGGAGGAGCTCTTTGGTGGTTTATAAAGACACATGAACCTAGTAGGTAGGTACACACCTGTAATCCCAGCATTCTGCAGGCTAGGCAGGAGGATTCTGAGGGCCAGGCTAGCCTGGGCCACATAGCTATACTCTGCCTCCAAATTAACCAAAAACAACAGAAAGATAATTTATCTTCCTCATATCTCAAAGATATTTCATTACTGTGGGAAAAATAAAACAGCTTTACTGGTACATAAAACAGGTTAAAGATGCCAATCACCAAAAATTGACTTTTTTGAGAAATGATTAGGACTAAAGGCCATGAATTTACTGACCTGGTATCAAGTCTCTAAATCAGGTGAAATGGATAATAAAAGGATCAGCCCATTTAATTTAGGAGTACATTTTGTTTCTAGAAGCAATTTCTGATGTAAGATTAAATGTAGAATCCTAGCTCATCAAACACAATACACACTACAGCAATGCATGACTCCTTTTAAGGAGATCAGCTCCATTCGGATTAGAGAAGATGCCCATCTCATAAGCAAAGTGATTCAAATATTCAAAATGGCTAAAAAAGAATTTCTATTTCAAATCAGAACATTCATTTTACTGACTGTTTATTCAAGATATGTCCTAAATCTATGTAACATTATATAATCATCTTAATTTAAAAAAAAAAAAACTGAAGGTTATAGGACTGCTAGTTGGGGTTATTAAGTTATTCTGTCTGGAAAAGCAGTAGCAAGGTCCCACAGAACTTAACGCAATTAGAAGAAAATCACAGACATTAATGGAGCCAAAGAAAGTCATATATACTAAATAAAATTAGCATCCAGGCCCCATCCTACTCAACTCAAGAAAAAAATACATCCTATGAGGAAACATTTTGCAACTTGTAGTTTGAAGGATTATTTTACATGAATGGTTACATTCAAGTCAACTTTCACTCTTCAATTGTTCTTTACTAGGGTAAAAAAAACAGACTGAGGCAGGAAAGTCTGTGAGACTCTTAATCATAGAAAAAGCCTGAAGTGGCACCATGGCTCAAGTGGTAGAGTGCTAGCCTTGAGTGAAAAAGAGCTCAGGGACAGCGCCCAGGCCCAGAGTTCAAGCCCCAAGACTGGCCAAAAAAAAAGGGGGGAGGGAACACTCATTAAGCTTCAATACTATCCCTTAAAAATAAACTAAGGAGGAAACCAAAACATTTGGGTAATGTTTGATAGTTGTTTTGTTGGTTATGCCAATAATCAGTTGTAAAGTTAAACAATATAAATGCCTTTTGCTATGACATGAAAATACAAAAACTTTGTGTGTGGAGGATAATATAATAAAAGCTAAAAATTTTTTTGATAAAAGCTAAATTTTATTGGGTATATGTTGATACGTGCACACTATAAGACTGTAAGTATTCCTTCTTATTACCTCCTTGATTTTTATTCTCCTTAAGACCCTGATTACAAAATATTTCCTATAGGAATAATGATTATTCTAAAGCACATATTCAAGTTAATAGTTTCATCTTGCTCTACGTTCAATTTCTCTATCGAGTCTTGGTGCCTGGATGTATTTGCGGGTAATAACTGAGTTACATACAGTAGTGACAAAGAGGGAGGGCAGGCTGGAGCGTCGGTGCTTGCGCTGAGAGGCAGAGTGCATGGGCAGGACACTCTCCAGGGCTCTAGAGAGCTTTTCGGCAAAACTTTCCTCAGGGGCAGTCCGAAGGAGGGGAGGAGAAGGAGGCGCAGCTAGCACTGATGGTGGGGGGGAAGGAACGCTGGGAGGGACGCAGGACAGAGAAGGAACAGCACAGAGATGGGGAACACAAAGCGACATGCTATGGCCACGACGAGGCTAAACAGAAAACAAACACGTGAAAACAGAACAACACAATACACAGTGGTAACAGGGCAGTGAGCATGAAGAAATGTCCCATCCTCCCCACCCCACACCCTGACCCCCAAAGCACCTGGACAGATCTCAACTATCCTCCCTACTCCAGTGTTTCCCACAATTCCTGAATATTCTGAAACACCCACCATTACAAGTGTGTGAATAGTAAGACTGAAAGTAGCAGATAGAGAAAATGATGAGTATCGGTTTACAGTTTCTGTAAACTTAGCAAGATTAAAGAGGAATGAATTCTATTAGGTTGAAGTATAGTATATTACAAGATTGGGGAGATTTTAAGAGATCATTTTGCAAGAACTGTGGAAACTTGAGGAAAGGATTCTTATTTCTATTTTAGAATGCATCAGAGTAAAAAGTGGTTAGCTTACAGTATTTTAGTACTCTTGCCAATCTTTTGCTGCAAAAGTAAAAATCATTATCTACTAAGGAAAAAGTACAGCATTCCTGAAGAAATTTACAACAGGATATAGGAAATATTTTTTACTCTTGCTAAACACCTTCAGTGTTTTCCTAGGATAGCTGAAATTAAACTTAGATTTACTAGTCTTAAGCTCAAAAGAAAGTGTTTGCTGCTGCCTGTGAACAGCGGGTCTGAGAAAGGCTGCCTGAGTTATGTTTGTTTCCTTTTCCCAAACTGGCTGCAAAGAAGGCCCTATGCCCAAGTACCACTATGTATCATCATGATACTTTACTGTTTCCATTTTTTTAGCCCTAGTTTCTTTCTCTAATTTTTAAAATGTCAGTTACAAGTTTTATGTATCATTGTAAGCCTTGGTGAATCCTTTCTAGCATAAGAACAATTATAAACTTCCTTAATTCTTCAAAATACCTCCACAGAATACTGTCATTAAAAGATAAGAGTTCCACCTGCTTTGAGAATACCTGCTAAAGGTAGCTATGTTAGTGGTTCAAGCA
Source organism: Dipodomys spectabilis (assembly GCF_019054845.1). Lineage (NCBI taxonomy): Eukaryota > Metazoa > Chordata > Mammalia > Rodentia > Heteromyidae > Dipodomys > Dipodomys spectabilis. The sequence goes on along the minus strand of NW_024871198.1, from coordinate 101,236 downwards.
TGTAATGCCCTCATAAGTGATCAATATAGAAGAGATCAATATTTGTAACCCTGTAATGAGGGAAGTCAAGAGTAAGAAATCATAGTCTGAAAATCTAATTTCATGTTTCAGGGGAAAAGAAAAAAATCTATTAGAACAAAGATAGAAACTGGTTAAGAAATGCTGACAAGTAATATTTGCCAAAACACAGGAACAGACCTTCTGTGTAGTCATTATAAAGCAATTTGGCTCTCTGAGTGCCCTTGAAGGTTAGACAGTTAAAAAAAAAAAAAAAGTAGTGTGTTAGTGGGTTTCTTTGTGTTACTACAGCCATTCATCCGAAGACCTAGCCAAAGCAGGACTGAGCAATGGACTTGAAACAAATATCTTCTATTTCAAGCACAGAAGACCAGAGCAAGCAAAAGTATTCTCAGAGAAAAGATTTTCCTTTAATGAGAAACAAGAATCCATAACATTCAGAGTAAAAGCCTCGTGAAGTGAAAAAGAATCAGTCTACGTAAAGAGCTCAGTACCCAAGACAAGTGCTATAAAATGACTAGCTACTATCACCATGTCCTTTCTGAGGCCTCTGGTGTATTTTGGAATCAGCTAGTGAAAACGAAGTCTATTATTTGATGACCAACCTCTCTAACATTCTCATGACAAGCAAAGGGAGTAATAATGCATATGTATACATCTATACACAGACCAGCAAATAGTTTTGAAATGACTTCTGCAAACTAGCTCCAAAAATAATCAGTAATAAAACAGATACCAAATAAAGGGAACAGCAAATGAACGTATACTGGGGAAGGAACCTCTGTTCAACACAGACTTTAAAGGCAAAAACACGCATAGCAACTGATGATCAAACTCAATACAAGCGCTGAAGGAAATGGTCATACAAATACAGGGTCCTTCACTATATTGACATGCAACATTCTGGAATGGTTCAAAGGCTTACCTGTCTCTTTATAAGATATGAAATCTTACAGAAAACACTTATTATTTAAATAAGCTTTTAAAGAAAACTCTCCTTGCCCCACCCCCAAATTATCTGCATGTCTAGTTGATGGTCCTTTGAACAGTTTCCCTGTGCAGTGTGGAAAACTCTGTCTACACCTGGGCATAGCCGCCTCACGTGGGCAGCTCAGCACTCAGCTGCTTCTCACACACTGCCGTGTCGACACTCCGGCTGCACAGCGTCTGCTGCCCTGCGGACACAGCCGCCCCTCAGTGTCTACGGGGGCTGAGTGGTTCCAAGTGCCCCTACCATACCAGAACCTGCAAGGTGCCCAGGTCTCAAAAAAAGTGGGGCAATGTTCCCACCGAACCTACAAACATCTTCCTGTGAACCCCGAAGCCTCTTCACATTGCTGATGATATTCAGTGTAAATGCTGTGTCAAAACAGACTTTTTTTTCTTTAGCATTTTAGTGTTTGAATTTACCACTGTTGAGCCCACAAATCCAGAGGGCTGACTGCATACCATTTGTCTCTATTTTCTACTTGGGAGTCTCATTACCAGAGTGTGCTGTGCATCTACTCACCATGCTTGTGGGTGGATAGACCCCGTGGGTCTGTGACTGTGCTTGCACAGGAGAAGCTGTGTGCCCTGGAACTGCACCTGCTGAGTGTGCCTGCTCATGCTGGGAGCCAAATGACACTGTCTGCTGGCTGCTCACTCGAGATTCCGTGAAGATGGACGATCCCTGACCACTGTCAATGGTCCCATCCGCTGGAGAAGAACCCAACCATGGGAGGGGATGAGAATGATCATAAAGGAAGCTGACATTTTCCTAACCACTTTACATCAGGGTTAACTGACTTCTTTGCACAAAATAAACTAAATTTTTTTAAAAAAAGAATGGAGATCTATCTTATTAACTGTCTATATTTAAATAAGGAAATCATATAGGGGAGAAGTTTTGGGGTTTTTTGGTTGGTTGTGGAGCTTGCACTCTGGGCGTGGGCACTGTCCCCGAGCTCTTCAGCTTAAGGCTGAGGCTCTTCCACTTGAGCTACAGCACCACTTCTGGTTTTCTGAGTGGTTAACTGGAGATAAGAGTCTCAGACTTCCTTGCCTGGGCTAACTTTGAACTGTGATCCTCAGATCTCAGCCTCCTGAGTAGCTAGGATGACAGGCGTGAGCCACTGGCGCCTGGCATAGGGGAGAAGTTTTAAACTTAAAAAAATTCACAGAGCTGGGAAGGTGGCTTAGTGGTAAGAGTGCTTGCCTAGCATGCATGAAACCTGGGTTTGATTCCTCAGTACCACATACACAGAAAAGGCAGAAGTGGCTTTGTGGTTCAAGTGGTAGAGTGCTAGCCATGAGCAAAAGAAGTTCAGGGACAGCATCCAGGCCCTGAGTTCAAGTCCTAGGACTGGCCAAAAACAACTAAATAATTAAAATTTAGTATCATCTGAAAAAAAGGGGGGGGAATATTGTAAGGAAATCTTTTTTTTGGGGGGGGGATCTGGTCGAGGGGCCTGAACTCTGGCCTGGGTGCTGTCCCTCAGCTCTTCAGCTCAAGACTAGCGCTCTACCACTTGAGCCACAGCACCACTTCCTGCTTTTTTCTTTTTGCTTATGTGGTGCTGAGGAATCGAACCCAGGGCCTCAGGCATGCAAGGCAAGTGCCCTACCACTGAGCCACCTTCCCAGCCCCTGTAAGGAAATCTTAACTTTAATCTAGCTTTCAAAAGTTTGCTTAGGAAGACTTGTGACCTGGTATTAAGCAGTTAATTTAATAACTCTTGATCTCATTAATGTTTAGTCGATTTACCATTTACCTTTGCTACAAGAACCAAACTAGGTTAGTAGGAATAACCTGAAGTAGCTAACTTGTTCGTTCTTCATTAATTGCCACTTATTTTAAACTTTTTAGAATTATAATCCTTAAATATGAACACCCAAAATGTTATAACAGTTGAGATTATTTCATATCTTACTGACGTTTCCTCAATGTCTCATCCTTCTGTTCTACTGGTCATGGGCATGAGAATAAAAACAGAAGACAGCAACCACTTCATACATTTTTAAGTTATACACAGAATTAATCATTCAAAACAGGACACTACCCAGCACAATTCACTAGCATGTTCATCTGTACCCCAAACACTCACACAGCACAGATACACCGGGCTGTGGATACTGTAGTTGTTGATGCTGGTCTGCCTCGGGTTCTTCAGGCTCTACTTGCGTCGACACGGACGCAGAGGTGGTGGGGGCCGTAGGTGCACCGGTGCCAGCAGGAGGGGTCTGCTGGGCGCTGGTCTGGGAAGCACTCGACTGCTGCTCCACCTGCTGCCGGAGACCATTCTCTTCCTGTCTTCGTTTCTCCTGCTCCTCCCGCACCTGCTGCCGCTGCTCTCGTTTCCTCTTAATCAACGACACTCTGTCTTTGATAGCTTTAGCCATGGTCTTATGATCACCTTCACAGACATACCCAGACTCTACCTACAGAAAGAAATGGGGTATCAAAAGAACAATGAAACCAACAAAGGCACCACAGACAGCGGGGAGGTGATGGCCACTGCTATGGCTGCCCTGTGGCACACACTTCCCACCGCCATGGTGGGTGCCCCCCTGCGGGTGCCGCCATTCTACGAGTCTACTCCAGTGGATGTTCACAATTCTAACTGCTCTTCGTCCTTTCAATAGGCAACCTCTTATCCAGCTGAAACAATGGTGACAAGTGTATGTGTTTAAGGGTGATGAAATACAGTCATTATATTAAATGTACATTATGTAAAAGTTCATCTATACAACTTGAGGGTATGGATGGGACTGGGAAGAATGGGGAGAATTGAAGGGTAACATCAATCAAAATACACTGTACTCATAATCCGACTTGTGAAACTGAAACTCCTTTGTACAACTACTTTAAAAATTAAAAAAAGAAAAAAAAACCAGTAAGTCAGGTGCCAGTGGCCCCCACCTATAATCCTAGCTACTCAGGAGGCTGAGATCTGAGGATCTCAGTTCAAAGTCTGCCTGAGCAGGAAAGTCCATGAGACTTAGCTCCAATTAACCACTAACAATCTTGAAGTAGGGTTGTGGCTCAAGTTACAGAGCACTAGCTTTTAGCAAAAAGGCTCAAGGAACAGCACCCAAACCCTGGGTTCAAGCCCCAAGACTGGCACACACTCAAAAAACTCAAGCAATAAAAAAAGCAAACTACCAATAACGTGTGTGTGTGTGTGTGTGTGAGAGAGAGTGCGCACGCGCACGTGCGTACGTGCCAGGAATAGTGGTGGCTCAAGCCTGTATTCCTAACCACCGGTGAGGCAGAGCTCAAGGGATTATGGTTCAAGGTCAGCCCCAATAAAAAGCTGGTGACTCCATCTTAGCCGGAGTGGGATGGGTCATGTATGGCTATAATCCCAGCTCTGGGGAAGCACAGTGGCCGGCAGTGGTGTGTGCTTGTCATCCCCAGGGATACCAAGAGGCACAAATAGGAGGGCTGCAGGACAGGCTAGCCTGGGCATAAAACCAGGCCCTACTACAAAAATAACCAACGGTGCCAGGCACCAACAGCACATGCCTGCAATCCTAGCTAGTCAGGAGGCTGAGATCTGAGGAATGCGGTGCAAAGCCAGTCTGGGTAAGGAAATCGGTGAAATTTTTATCTCCAATTAACCAACACAAAGCCTGAAGTATAGCTGTGGGTCAAGTGGTAGAGAACAAAATCACAGGGATGGAGTCCAGGCCTGGGAAGGTGGCTCAGTGGTAGAGGGCTTGCCTTGCATGCATGAGGCCCTGGGTTTGATTCCTCAGTACCACATAAGCAGAAAAAGTTGGAAGTGGCGCTGTGGCTGAGGTGGTAGAGCGCTAGCTTTGAGCTGAAGAGCTGAGGGACAGCGCCCAGGCCCAGAGTTCAGGCCCCACGACCAACCAAAAAAAAAAAAAACCCAAAACCCCATGACAGGCAGACAGGAACACAGGCACGTGCGCACATGTGGGAGCACGCACACACCAAGCATTGCTTTTACACCTGACGCTAACAGGCAACTACTGCTGTATGGTTCACACTAGGCATATTCTATGAACATCCTGGCATAACTGGCTATTTTAGGCACTTTAGCAAACCTAACTTGGTAAAGGGGTAAAAGGTTATCCTGTTAGCAAAAGTGATCTTTTACATATACCGGAGGTGAGAGTATACCAAAAACTACTAACAATTAATCTGGAAAACTTTCAAAGTAAAAAATAGTTGATAGCTTCACATTGTTTTATAAGGCTTCTGTAATTATGAGTCTAAGGTTAACTGATAGAAACAACTTGTAAGTGGCAAATGGTGGCACATGCCTATAATTCTAGCACTAGAGAGGCTGAAGAAGGAGAAATTTTAGTTCAAAGCCATCCTGGCTATATATGAAGATCCTGTCTCAAATAAACTACTCCAAAAGAAGCAAACTAAAATTATAACTTTCCTTAGAACTGAAGACTTATGCAAATTATTAGTCATTCAACCTCAAAGACTTTGAAATATATAAATGTACAGCAACTGCTAAATGGTTGATTAGTGTCAATTTACCATTTCTTGAGCAACATCTTCTGGCACATCTCTCTCCAAGTCAAAGGAGAATTCAATAGCTTCATTGTCTTTGTACTTCCCCTTTAATTTCTTAATATCTTCAATACGCAGCCATAACTTAATAGCTATCTTTTCTCCATCGTCTTCTTCAGCTAATTCTACCCGTACCCCTGTTTCCTCCTGGAAGAAGGCATGGTTCAAAAGATCTTTGATGGAATATCTTCCAAAGAGAGAGAAGAGAAACACAGTATCAGTACTATGAAAAGAAAATTTTCGCCAGGTGCCGGTGGCTCATGCCTGTAATCCTAGCTACTCAGGAGGCTGAGATCTGAGGTTCATGGTTCAAAGCCAGCCTGGGCAGGAAAAGCCGTGAAACTCTTATCTCCAATAAACTACCAGAAAACCAGAAGTGGCACTGTGGCAAGTGGTAGAGGGCTAGCCTCGAGCTGAGGGACAGCGCCCAGGCCCAGAGTTCAATCCCCATGACTGTCCAGAGAGAGAGAGAGAGAGCGAGAGAGAGCGAGAGAGAGCAAGAGAGAGCAAGAGAGAGAGAGAGAGAGAAGAAATGATAATTTTATTTGAGAAAGGGCCTCACTATGCTGCCAGTGTGGCCTCAAACTCCTGAGCTCAGGCAATCCTCCTGCCTCAGCCTCGCAAGTGCTAGAACTATAGGCATTCATCATGGCACCTTGAACAAAGAACTTTCAAATGTATCTGGTTGTTAATTATATAAGACTGTATAAGATAAGGAAAAGCCTGTAACTCATTTGTCTAGACATTAGTCTATTTGAACATGATTTGAACAGTCATACTCCTAAGTTATTCAATGACATAATCCATTTTATGAGTAAGAGGTAATAGTAATAATTTTAAAATCAAATAATACAATCTCATTAGGGCTATGACAAGGGATGCATAAAATTTCAAAGTATCAAAGTACCACTGAACCCTTTATACAGCATTTTTTAACTAGCAACAACAACAAATACCCAAGGAGCTATCCCCTTGTCATTATGAAATAAAGGCTCAAAGAGGTTAAGAGTCTCACTCATAGGTTTAAAGCTGTCATTGATGTAATCAAAAATAGACGTGAGCCGATGCTGCTGGCTCACGCCTATAATCCTATCTACTTAGGAGGCTGAGATCTGAGGATCGAGGTTCAAATTCAAAGCCAGCCCGGGCAGGAAAGGCCATGAGACTCAAAGCCAGCCCGGGCAGGAAAGGCCATGAGACTCTTATCTCCAATAAACCACTAGAAAACCAGAAGTGGCTGCTGTGTCTCAGGCAGTAGAGCACTTGCCTTGAGCTCAAGAGCACAGGGACAGCACTCAGGCCCAGAGTTCAAACCCCACAACCGCCAAAAAAAAGAAAAAGGAGATATGAAAAGAAGGTACTAGGCAAGCACAAGATATAATGCGGGAAAAATCTACAAAATAAACTTTTCCCTAGCTTCCCACCTTCTCCTAGAGAGATCTCTATTTACCTCTATAAATCTTTTCAATTTGTGGACAAGGCAAGAAAGGCTATTGTATAACACCTTTCTTTAGACAAAATAGTTTCAAAATACCAGTAATCTACTAAACTGTTCCATCCAGAAAACAAAGAATAATATAAATCCCCCAAAACAAATATTCCTTTGTTTGCAGTAAAAGGAATTTTTACTTTTTTAAGGACGCAGTGTATATAAAAACAGAAACTCAAACTACCTAGTGAAGTGTTGTTACGATCATGATATTAAGCTCTTCCAAATAACAAAGTCATGAAAAGAATATGAGACTAGGGCTATGAAGATAGCAATTCTTTAATTTGGTTGATATACCTGGCTGCTCTCGTTTTTCAGGGGTAGATTATAGTCAATTTACAATTTCTATTTGTATTAGGCTGGATACTTTTTCTTTTTTGGCCAGAAGCAGGGATGGTGAAGGCAGATTATTTTTCAAAACCAGATTTTGGACCCTTGCCCTGCCTTACGGGAGATGAGTCAGCTCTATGGCAGATCAGATTCTGGCCACTCCTGTTAGTGCCAGTGTCTGAGCCAGATCTCCTCCCAAGCCTCGGGTGAAGTCTTCTCTTTTTACTCAAAGGACTTTTGCTGTTTTGCTCTTCTTCAGTTTTGGAGTAAGAACAGGAAACCAAGGCCTATAAAGCGGCTCTCACGGAAGCTTCATTTAAGGTGGTTCTGGCTTACCTCAACCCGCTAAGCCTCACTTCTACAATGGTAGGGGCTCCACGGTGCGAGCAGAAACATAGGCATCAGTCTGTGCAGAATGAGCACTGCACTTGGCAGGCATCAGTCTGGGCAGAATGAGCACTGCACTTGGCAGGCACCAGTCTGTGCAGAATGAGCACTGCACTTGGCAGGCATCAGTCTGGGCAGAATGAGCACTGCACTTGGCAGGCACCAGTCTGTGCAGAATGAGCACTGCACTTGGCAGGCATCAGTCTGGGCAGAATGAGCACTGCACTTGGCAGGCACTAGTCTGTGCAGAATGAGCACTGCACTTGGCAGGCACCAGTCTGGGCAGAATGAGCACTGCACTTGGCAGGCACCAGTCTGTGCAGAATGAGCACTGCACTTGGCAGGCACCAGTCTGTGCAGAATGAGCACTGCACTTGGCAGGCATCAGTCTGTGCAGAATGAGCACTGCACTTGGCAGGCACCAGTCTGTGCAGAATGAACACTGCACTTGGCAGGCATCAATATGTGCAGAATGAAAACTGCACTTAGCAGGGAATTTGTGTTTAAGCCAAAACACCGGACAACTCACCTTTCATCTTTGTTTTGTCTTATGCAACCTTCAATGATTTCTTTCACTTCAGGAATTGCTACTTTGTCAAAACTTGCCGGCTTCACCCCCTGAAAACCAGAAATTTAGGCACAGAACAGATTAATAAGGCTGGAAATGTGGCTTAGTGATAGAGTGCTTGCATAGCAAGCATGAAGCTCTGGATTCAATTCCTTTTTACTACATAAATAGAAAAGGCTAGAGAAGAGGGGCTGGGAAGGTGGCTCAGTGGTAGAGCGCTTGCCTTGCATGCATGACGCCCTGGGTTCAATTCCTCAGCACCACATAAACAAACAAACAAACAAAAAAAACAACCAGAAGTGGCTCTGTGGCTCAAGTGGTAGAGCGCTAGCCTTGAGCTCAAGAGCTGAGGGACAGCTCCCAGGCCCAGAGTTCAGACCCCATGACCTGACCCCCCCCCCCAAAAAAAAAAGGCTAGAGAAGAGGTGCTGTGGCTCAAGTGGTAGATGCTAGCTTGGAGCAAAAAGCTCAGGGACAGTGCTCAGGCCCTAAGTTCAAGCCCCAGGACTAGCAAAAAAAAAAAAAGAGTAAGAAACACTTTGACATGGTCACTCACTCCTATATATGGCAAGAAGAAAACTGGCTTCTTCCAGACAAAGGAAGTTATTGGTTAACCAGAAAGCCACACGTTCTAATCTGCTAGAAAATGTTTTGTTTAACCCAGCACGCTAGTACTTGACTTACATCAACAGCTACTTGAACCAAATCCACCTATGGGTATGAATGAGCAGGGCTTCACAGGCAACAAGTGGTTATAGTATCTTACAATACTTCAACTAGAATAAGACTTAGGGGCTGGACCTGGCTCACCAGGATGACTAAACCAAATTGTCCTGTGCACAGGAAACACATCCAATGTGGAGTGATACATTGTACTTGACTCGCACAAAAGATAAACTTAAGGAAAAGATTAGCACCATCTGATATAATACTAACTAGAACATCACAGTAATCATTTAGAGTCTTCATGAAGTGCAAATTCTTGGAACATAAAACTTGCAGCAAGCCAGGCACCAGTGGCTCACACCTATAATACTAGCTACTCAGGAGACTGACATTTATTTATTTATTTTTTTGGAGGGGCCAGTCGTGGGGCTTGAACTCTGAGCCTGGGCACTGTACCCTCAGCTCTTCAGGTAGCATTCTACCACTTGAGCCACAGCGCCACTTCTGGCTTTTTCTGCTTATGTGGTGCTGAGGAATCGAACCAACCCAGGGCCTCATGTATGCAAGGCAAGCACTCTACCACTAAGCCACCTTCCCAGCCCCATTCTTTTGTTGTTGTTGTTTTGTTGTCGGTCATGCGTTTTTTGGTTTTTTACCCATTGCTGGAAGCTCTTGTTTTGGTTTGTCCTGGGGCTTGAACTCTGGGTCTGGGCACTGTCCCTCAGCTCTTCAGCTCAAGGCTAGCGCTCTACCACTCGAGCCACAATGCCACTTCCGGCTTTTTCTGTTTATGTGGTGCTAAGGAATTGAACCCAGGGCCCCATACATAGAGGCAAGCATTCTACCACTGAGCCACCTTCCCAGCTAGAAGGCTAAGAGCTGAGGATCACAGTTCAAAGTCAGCCATGGCAGGAAAGTCCATGAGAATCTTATCTCCAATAAACCACTCAGAAAACCGGAAGTGGAACAGTGGCTCAAGTGCTAGAGCTCTCGCCTTGAGCTGAAGAGCAGAGGGACAGTGCCCAGATCCAGAGTTCAACCCCCATCACAAAAAAAGCCAGAAGTAGAGCTGTGGCTCAAAGTGGTAGAGCACTAGCCTTGAGTTCAAGCCCCAGGACAAACCAAAACAAGAGCTTCCAGCAATGGGTAGAAAACATAAAAAGGATGTGGGAACCAAATGCTATCATCTGAGAGGTAAGTAGATGGAAGATAATTCCTATCTAATGACTCATGGATTAAAATAAAAAAAGTCTGATTCTTAATTCCCATCTAGTAAAACATGGATTAAAACAGAAAAGTCACATTCCTAATTCCCACCTAGTGACACTGAATACAAGAGTTCAAGGGGCTGGGAAGGTGGCTCAGTGGTAGAGCACTTGCCTTGCATGCCTGAGGCCCTGGGTTCGATTCCTCAGCACCACATAAGAAAAAAGAAAAAAGCCGGAAGTGACACTGTGGCTCAAGTGGTAGAGCGCTAGCCTTGAGCTGAAGAGCTGAGGGACAGCGCCCAGGCCCAGAGTTCAGGCCCCACGACCGGACCCCCCCCAAAAAAAAAAAAAAATTCACCCAGATCCTGATTATCAAAGAAAATTCCTTAAAGAAGAACATATCGATGTGCATGAACATACATACAATCTGGAGTGACCCACCGAAAAGTCACCTGGGACATAAACCAGAAAGAAAAAGGTCATTTTTTTACATCATCATCATAATCACAGGCTTCCAAATAATGACAACAAAATGATTTAATGGTAAAAATATCACCTTACTCCTCTTTTTTTTTTTTTGGGAGGTCCGGTCGTGGGGCCTGAACTCTGAGCCTGGGCGCTGTCCCTCAGCTCTTCAGCTCAAAGCTAGCGCTCTACCACTTGAGCCACAGCACCACTTCCGGCTTTTTTTCTTTTTTGCTTATGTGGTGCTGAGGAATCGAACCCAGGGCCTCAGGCATGCAGGGCAAGCGTTGTACCACTGAGCCACCTTCCCAGTCCCACTCCTCTTTTCTTATATGTTTTTTATTGTAAAAATACTGTACAGAGGAGTTACAGTTACATGAGCAAAGTAATGAATACATTTCCTATCAAGCATTGCTACCTCCTCCCCTTTGTTTTTCCTCTAACCTTACTCCTCTTTACTTTGATATATACCTGAACAAAGATGAAGGTCAATTTCAAGAGCCCCACAATCCTCCAAGTTCCATCCCTTACCCTACTTCTAACCTAGCCACTTAAAGCAAATCATTACCCACTCTTCTGAATAAAGTGAAAAATGCAAAACCAGACAGATCAGCTGGCCGGCTCTAACTCGTGCTGAGGAAAACTAATCTTCACTTAGAAAGGCAGGGCACACAGCTCTGTCATTAACTCCCTCAGAGCCAGCAGCTCCTGGTGTACCTGGCTTTTCTTTCCTTTTTTTTTTTTTTTTTTCTTTTGCCAGTCATGGGGCTTGAACTCTGTGCCTGGGTGTCCCTGAGCTCTTCAGCTCAAGGCTAGTACTCTACCACTTGAGCCACAGTGCCACTTCCAGCTTTTTTCTTTTTGCTTATGTGGTGCTGAGGAATCGAACCCAGGGCCTCATGCATGCAAGGCAAGCGCTCTACCACTGAGCCACCTTCCCAGCCCCCGTACCTGGCTTTTCCAATTCCAGGGTTTCTGGGGTGCCTACAGCATATCAAGACTTGGTGTGTTTATCAAACAGGTTGCTTTCGTTGACCTACAAAATCCATGTGCACACATTTCATAGACTTTGATTTCTTTGCCAACTAATTGAAGTGAATCATAATACAGAATTCTCTGGTTTAATCTCCAAGTTTCTGCTTCTTAAAGGCTTCAGTTTCAAATGCGTTAGGATAAGATTTAGATCAATTTCAAAGTATCTCTCTGTTTCTCCCTCCTTACTTCCTCCCTCTCTTCTCTCTCTCCAGGGTCTCTGTGAAACCCTGGCTGGCCACACACTCACTATCTACCCAAGTGCTGGAACAGTGGGCTTATAACAACATCACGCCCCCTAATCATCAAACCTTTCCTAACCACTTAGAATTGACAAACAGCGACCGCCCCTCCATCCCGGCCAAAAAAAGGCATTCTAAAGTTAACTACTTCAGTACTTTTACCAAAACTCTCTATACATATTATCAAAAAAGCAAGTTCTAACACACCTTTTACATAGACCAGAAATTCTTACCTACCTCATGTACATCTCTTTGCAGGCAACAGCAGCAATGAGAATTTACAATGACAAATACTGAGCAAAAATCTTTCCTTGTGAAATCCATCAGGAAAGACCATAAATAGACTCCCAATTCAATAAAAAATAAGGGAAAATAAAAACTCCGTAGAGCAGCTCAGCCTACAGCATGAGCAGGCATGGCCCTGCATTAGGAGGCACGGGCCCCATGCTGACCCAGCTCTTCCGCCAGCTCGCTCCTGTCAGGCAACAACTGTGGCTTTGTGTCGGCTCTGTGGACAACACTCCACTCGGAAAGGCAGAGACACTACCCCGTCTGGCTCCTTCTGCTTCCCCTGCCAGGCAAAGGCAAAGGCAGACTTCCCTTTCCTCAAAGCTCCACCTCCTGCTTCACTCATGACAGCACGTCCCGCCTCAGTCCTGCCTGGCGCATTACCTGAAACCCCTTTACTAAAACACCCCGAGCCCAAATCAGATTCAACTGTGGTTTTTGGTTCTGAAGTGGGGATCGAATCCAATAACGTGTGATTTCAGAACACGTAGCCAAAAGAACACCCGGCAGCCCTTATAATGCTCTGGTTGAGTTCTCACTTCACTCTATGATATACTAGTTAGTGTGAGCTGAACTCAACTCAAACTCATTTTACAAGGGTGAAATTCAACTGCCTTCTACTCTCTCGGAGTGTGTGTTTATATTAAAGTGCAAAGAAAACGTCATTTTCCTTTACCTTCTAAGAAAAACCTTCACATGCAAAAGCACATTTCAGTTTTCCAGGTAGATCCCATGGACCCAAATGCTTGTTAGGCAAGCATTCTACCTCGAGACACACATCTTTCTGTTTTATTTTTCTTCCCCGGTAGGATCTCCCTGGCACCTTGACCCTCCTCCATCTGCCTGAGTTTCTGGGATTACAGGCTTAGGCCATAAGGCTTCTCCTACACTTCTCCCTTGGTGTGATCCAGAACAGAACCTGTACTGAGAGACATCTAAGATGTCTCTTCTCCCAGATCATTTAAGAACTTCTATGAGGGCTGGGAAGGTGGCTCAGTGGTAGGGTGCTTGCCTTGCATGCATGAGGCCCTGGGTTCCATTCCTTGGCACCACATAAGCAGAAAAAGCCAGATGTGGCACTGTGGCTCAAGTTAGAGTGCTCGCCTTGAGCTGAAGAGCTGAGGGACAGCGCCCAGAAGGGCCCACGACCGACAAAAAAACAAACAACAACAAAAAAAAGAACTACTATGATTGTCGATGAGTTCTTGAAGATAAATGCTACAAAAACAGCTGGCAAACAGTTCTGCTATTGGTATTCTTATTTCTCCTATAGCCAAACATCTCTGTCCAGGAAAATAAGATTTTTACTGGCTTGCTAGCTCTCAAAATCACATTACAAGTGGAGAGTGAATAAGGGTGCTCACTGGACACCCACTATGTTGAAAATGAACTGTACAAATTGTGGGTGGGGATGAGAGAGAAAAACTGGGAGAGAATGAGGAAAGAGGCGACCATGACCAAAAGGAAATGGACTCTTTACCTGACTTACGTAAACTGTAACACTCTGTACATCCCTTTGTAATAACAATACACAAAAACATAACCTTGTATTCTCAGCCCCCTCTCATTTGAGATGTGCCTCCTTGGTTCAACCCTCTCTAGAACAGGACGCCACACCACGGGTGGCCCACCCAGCTGACACTTAACTGTGAGTGCCAGTCATCTGACATCACATTATTGTAAGTGATTATTTCCACATCTCCAAGACAGATGCAGGAATACATGTTTAGAAAGACTTAAATAAGACTTGAAAGGAGACAACTGTGGCCCATGTCAAAGTCAGAATCCATCTGTGTCTTCAGCTGGTGATTACTAAATGGGTGTTGGGCATCTACTACTCCACACTGCATCACCCTTACAACCCACAATGCCACCAACAGGGGTACGGGTCTAATTACTGGTACAGCCAAAGTGAGAATCCAGATTTCCTGGTGACTGAGTCAATGTTGTTTCTAGCTCATGCTTCTGTGCTTCTTCATGTCCTTAACATGGAATGGAAAACCTCACTCCATGACTCCCTCCATCTCTACCCATCTCCCCAGAGTCCAAACTAGGTACCTCTTCAATGAATAAATACTTTTAATACCCTTATTTCCAAGACACCAGAACCTTTAGTGTGTCCGGAAAACTGGTCACCTGTTGAGTGAGTCCTGGAGCCTTGTTCCTACTGGCAGTATGCCTTTACTGCCCTCCAGTCAAGCAGATGTGCATTTCAACTGGCAAAAGACTCTACTCTCTCTCTTTTTTTAGCCAGTTAAGTGGTAGGCTTCTTTTGGGTTTACCTCAAGTTATGCAACAGTCTACCATGGAGGGCAGCAATTACAAAGATTCTGTGAATCTTTTAATACTTAGCACAGGAATTACTTCCAAGACACCAGAATATTCAGTCAAGTTGGAATATAAAATGCAATATAAAAAAATACCTTTCTATGTTACTCTCTAAGTTTTTATTCTATTATCTATTGCCTGATGAATCACTGACCAAAATTTGGGACTGATAAAATGAGCTGTCCTGAAGAATTCTAAAGAACGTCACAATTGTTCTATAGCATTTCTATTATTAGAGAGGATGCCCAAACCGTCACCTTCAACCTTAAGTCACAGTAGGGCGGCCCGTGCCTCTGCGACTGACTCAGACCCCAGAAGCCACGGGCAAGATGGCGTGTAAGGTCCCTTAATCTTCAAACACTATCTGCCAGGATTGTCTCACTTCTTTCTGTTAAACAAACAGTAATTATAATTTGTTATATAAGAACAAAAAGGAATTTTACCCTAAGGACTTGAATCCAGTTTTCCCCAGATAGAGGGTTCAATTTTTGTACTCCAAAGGTGAATCAAATCAGTAACAAAGTCAAATTACACAAACAAAGTAATTAAAATCCCCATTATTTCTAACTTGGTTGTTACGGGGCTGGATTTGGCCAGATTCTTACTGACACGAACCATTAGTTTACAGGAATCTGAACATACCATATGACCCCACTGGAAAATACCCTGCCTAATTGAGCTACCTCTATCAAAGGAAACAAGTATGTCCGGGATCACCCACGGCTCATTGCTCTCGGGATACATGAGAGCTGATGCCTGCCCCAGCCTCGCTCACATAAAAAGTGGATGCCATTTGCATTGCACTTAATAGCAGAAAAAGCTTGTGCTAGGTACACCACTATACCACGTGGACCTTCCCTCCACCAGTCACACAGGTTTCAAGGTCACTAGGCCAAGGAGACAAGTATAGGATGCAGCCATACAGTTTCTCTGTGTGAAATGAAGACCATACAGAATGTATGTTTTGAAATCTTTCTTTCTGGGGTATCTTCTACTTATGTTACACACATTCCCTAACTGTTTTCCTTCAAAGTTTTCCTTGTAAAAAAAGAACAAGCCAGGCACCAGTGGCCTGTCACCCTAGCTACTCAGGAGCCTGAGATCCAAGGATGGCAGTTCATAGCTAGTCCGGGCAGGAAAGTCCTTGAGACTCTTATCTCTAATTAACCACCAGAAAATGGGAAGTGGTGCTGAGGATCTATTGGTAGAGCACTAGCCCTGGACTGAAGAGCTCAGGGACTGCACTCAGGCCCAGAGTTAAAAAAAAGGAAGAACAAAAAATAAAAAACTTTAAAGTCCAGCGGGCGCTGGTGGCTCACGCCTGTAATCCTAGCTACTCAGGAGGCTGAGATCTGAGGATCTTGGTTCAAAGCCAGCCCGGGCAGGAAAGTCCCTGAGACTCTTATCTCCAATAAACTACTAGAAAACTGGAAGTGGTATTGTATCTCAAGTGGTAGAACACTCGCCTTGAGTTGAAGAGCACAGGGACAGCGCGCAAGCCCAGAGTTCAAGCCCCATGGCCGACCAAAGAAAAAACAAAAACAAGAAAAGTTAAAGTTTATGTTAGTGTTACGTTAAAAAAAAATCTGTTTTTTAACTCTATTCTCTCTCTTGCATGTCCTTAGGCAAATGTCACTCAAAAGAACAGAACAAAAGACAACATAATTTCACTACTAAATATATCCTCCTAACAATGGTAATTTCTACCAACAAGAATTAGCCAATAAGCCGGGCACAAGTGGCTCAGGCCTGTAACCCCAGATATTCAGGAGTCTGGGACCTGAGGATATCTGTTGAAAGCCAGCCCCAGTAGGAAAGTCTGTGAGACTCTGATCTCTAATGAACCACTGAAAAAGCTGAAAGTGGAGCTGTGGCTCAAGTGGCAGACTTTGAGCAAAAAGGTCATGGACAGCACCCAGGCCCTACGGTCAAGCTCCAGTACTAGAACAAGGGGGGGTGGGAAGGGGATGAAGAAAATAGTAACTCACTTACAACCCACTATGCTAATATTTAAATTAATACTTAATGTTATATTGAGATAAGCTCAAAAGGGTAGATATAGTATATTTTTGCTAGATCTAAAAGTCATACTTCAAGGACACGAATATACATAGACCCTTGTATATATAATTATATAAGTGTACAAACAAAGCATGGTCTTAAGGGGAAATGTAGGAAGGGGAAGCAAACAGAAAGGGGAAAATATAGAAATACACTGTAACTGGGCTGGGAAGGTGGCTCAGTGGTAGAGCGCTTGCCTTGCATGCCTGAGGCCCTGGGTTCGATTCCTCAGCACCACATAAGCAAAAAGAAAAAAAGCTGGGAGTGGTGCTGTGGCTCAAGTGGTAGAACACTAGCCTTGAGCTGAAGAGCTGAGGGGCAGCGCCCAGGCTCAGAGTTCAGGCCCCACGACTAGACCCCCCCCCCCAAAAAAAAAAAAAAAAGAAAAAGAAATACACTCTAACTGTATGTGAAACACAGCATAAAGAATCCCAGTGATCGAAAGGAATTGAGGTAGGGGAAGCAAGGAGAACAGGCTTTGTGGCAGGGGTGAGCACGAGTGGGAAGGGGTTGGGCTCACAGGGAGAGTGAATGAAGACGCAGAGTCCAAGTAGGTAGCTTTTGTGTATGCACACAGAACAATGACCTAGAGGCTGAGACCAGAAGATCCACATGACTCTTATATCCAATTAACCAGGAAAAACCAGAAGTAGAACAAACAGCCAAACAAGGGCTGAGATGGGCTCTAGAGGTAATGTGCCTGCCATGCCAGTGTGAAGTCCTGCGGACAGGTGGGCTCCTCTTCACACTCCCATGACAGCTGCCCTCCCCTCCCCACACCTGACCCAGCATGCTCTCCATGACTGTCTTCCTTTGCAGTTCCAGGGAGACTTACACTGGTCACGCGGCGGTAGATCTGCGCTGCGTTCTGGCACTCCGAGTACGGGTATTCAGAGGTGGCCATCTCAAGCATGCACATCCCAAAAGCATAAACATCAACGGACTCGTCATATTTCTCCTCATACATTTCAGGAGCCATGAACTCTGGAGTACCTTAAATTAAGAAAATTAAGTGTGAGCACACAAGTTGCAGATGTTACTACAGGGGACAAGCAAAGAGCTGACTTCAGGGTGACGAAATCAGAAAGGGTAAAAGCAAGAAGGAAAACAAAAAATGACCTTACTTCAGCCTGTCCCATTATGTATCTAATAGATCTATCTTTCATGCTAAGACCTTTGTAAGAAATTGAAAAAGGGTCAGATTATTTACACACTCTTTAAAAGAAACTCCCTCCCATTAGTTATATGTCAAAGCAGAGATCTGGCTGAGATAAATGAAAATCCCATCTCTGTATAAAGTGACAGATTAACGGGGTGCAGTGGAACATCCCAGCTCTTGGAAGGCTAAGGTAGAAAAATCCTGAGTTCAAGACCAGCTTGAGACCCAGTCTCAAGAAATAAAACAAGCAGCTGGTTTAAGAAAATTAAACACTTGTCTGCCCTCTAGTGTATGGTAGTTGTAAGACAAATATAGTTAACTTGCTCATAATAGTCCATCTGATTCTCAGCTCTCAGCTTCTTGAATACCTAGGATTACAGGTTATGAGCCACTGGGGCCCAGCTCCTGTGTGTTTTAAAGATAATAATATAACCGCCTATAAGGCCACTCATTGGAGCCTCTTTATAAACTCACCATCCCTCACTGAAGATACAAGAACTTTAGTGAGGAAGATTTTGTAGAACACGAACATAAACACAAACACGGGAAAACACATACACATACACATATACACACACACACAACTCAAAGGGTATATCATCCCACAAGCCTAGCATTTACAATGCTTCCAAATGGTTAAGACTCTAAACCTCAAATTACTCTAAAAACAAGTTTAGTCAATTTGACAAAGAAAATCAAAACTCTAAGATGCCACAGATAATCAAAGAAGTGTTTTCTGTAAAGATGGGAAAATAAAATTCAACTTCAAATACTTTTTTTCACTGTTCTTGTTAGTGTTTTATTAGTATTTTAATACTCGTTGTATAATAAATTACACACATAATGAAATTTCCAAGGATAATACTGTTTCACAGATTTTTATATTTACTGGTGTTCTATGGCTTTTCTATTAATATACTTAGGATTCTAGCCCATTTAACAAATAATGGATCTGGGCCCAGTGGCTCACACTTGTAATCCTAGCTATTAAGGAGATTAATTAAGCCAGCCCTGGCGAAAAAGTCCCTGTGAGACTTATCTCCAACTATTAAAAAACCAAAGTGGTGCTGTGACTCAAACTGGTAGAGTGTTAGCATTCAGGTCCTGAGTTCAGGCCCCACAACTGACAATAATAATAACAACAACAATAAAACAGGGTTTGTTAGGTGCTGTTCTATCGCTTCAGAGAGACAGGAGAGTGAAGATTTCAGGTTTTTAAATTGCAATAGCCACTAGAGGCGAGGAAAACTTATCACAGCAGACATTCCTTTCTCTGGCTCTGACTAGCATAATGAAGTCTGAGTGGTTCCTGCCTCCTTCTTCCCATCACAGATGCTCACTAACTACTAGGTTCTACATCAAGAGGGAACGATGTCCGGAGACAATCTGGTTGTAGCCATCAGGGGCTGAGGACAAAGGGTATGCTTCAGGTGCTGAATGCTGCTAAGTAACCCCAGGATGTACAAGCCAGCCCTTCCCAGGTGTCCACTCCAAAATGTCCAGGGGAATAAAACTGAGAAGTATGCTTTAGATACATCACTTTGAAGGGTGTGAATAAGGAAAAAAAAAGTTGTTAGAATTAGCTTTTCAGAATGAACTGTCATCTGTATATTCAAACAGTTTTAAACAGGCATTTTTGAAGATATATCTAGTGGGCATTTAAAAAAGCTATATATAAATTCCATTTTCAAGTGAAGGAAGTGATACGTAAAGAACCTTATATCATGGGCTGGGAAGGTGGCTCAGTGGTAGAGCGCTTGCCTTGCATGAATGAGACCCTGGGTTCCATTCCTCAGCACCATACAAGCAGAAAAAGCCGGAAGTGGCACCGTAGCTCAAGTGGTAGAGTGCTAGCCTTGAGCTGAAGAGTTCAGGGACAGCGCCCAGGCCCAGAGTTCAGGCCCCACGACCAACCAAAAAAAAAAAAAAAAAAGAAGAAGCTCACATCATATAAGCAGAATTCAGCACCAGGGGGTCAAGCTATAAAGTTCTTCCTTTCTATTCTATTCTTCCAACTTTTCCTGCTTGTGTGGTGCTGAGGAATTGAACCCAGGGCCTCATGCTTGCAAGGCAAGCGCTGTATTACCACTCAGCCACCTCCCAGACCTCAAGCTATAAATTTCTGAACATTAGTTTTACGTCCAAAATTCTGTCAGGATCAGGTTTCTGAATACAAGTAACATCAGAAGGCCAGCCAGGCTCCGGGACGTACTGGAAACCTACCTATCACGCTCTTGGCAAAAGAAGCCCGCTTCAGGGTCGCCAGGCCCAGGTCTCCGATCTTCACGGAGCCGGTAGGACCTGTGATAAAGATGTTGTCACACTTAAGGTCTCGGTGAATAATAGGTGGCGTGCGAGTGTGTAGAAACTGAAGTCCTTTTAGGATCTGCCGACACCAGCTTCTTAAGACTTTGATCTTCATCACTTTAAACCTCTTCAGGTACCTGCGAGAGGCAAAGAACACCAAAAGGCTATCACTGATAGCACTGCTGCTTTGAAGAATTCCACTGAATTCTAGAGTACCAGAAAAGAGAATATGAAGTTGAGGGATACTTTTTGGTAAGGTTAAAAGGGCTTATTCAAAGACAAAGTCATCTCCATACTTTTTCCTCTGAACAGTTACGGTATTAGGTAACCAGCTTTTCCTTTAAAAACTAGGTGGTCAAGTTGGCAATATCATTAGCAGGATCCAAACATTACAGAAAAATATTTAATTTGCAATTGGTAAGAAAGTCTGAGAACAAAGCACAAAAGGAATTCCTTAAAATTAGTTCTGAAGTGATTGTATTCCATTACTACGGGAGATCAGGTGTTTAAGGCCAGCATGGGGTTTACACATTGCATTCAGGGCTAGCTTGGGCTACATAGTGAGACCCTTTCTTTCAAAAGGGAAATGGGAAGTAAGTCCACTAAATCCAAAAGAAAACTCACAGTGAAATCCCAGCTACTCAAGAGGCCAAGACTCAGAGGATTACAGTGCAAGGCTGCATGAGCAAAAAAAAATAAATAAATAATCCCCATCTCAACAAAATAAGCTGGGCATGGTGTATGTAATAGACCTGCAATCCCAGCTCTGCTGATGGGAGGAATGGAAAAACCATGGTCTGAGAACAACCAGAGGCAAAAATGAAAGACTCTATCTAAAACAAAAAACAAAAACCACTAAAATTGGCTGGGCGTAGGTGTCCAACATCTATAATTCTAACTACTCAGAAGGCTAAGATATGAGGTTCCTTGTTCAAAGGAATCCCAGGCAGGAAAGTACTGTGAGATTTTTATCTCCAATGAATTACCAAAAAGCTGAAAATGGTGACATGGCTCAAAGTGGTAGCTTGAGCACAAAAGCTCAGGGACAGCTCCCAAGTCCTGAGTTCGAGCCCCAGACAGACAGACAGACAGAGACAGACAGACACACACACACACCAAAATAGGACTGGAGGATGGGGTCAAGAGGTGGAGTACTTGCCTAGCAATTGGAAGGCCCTGAGTTCAAACCCTAGTACCACACACACGCACATGCGCACATACACACGCACATGCGCGCGCACGCACACACACAAGGAAATCACAATAAAACCCTATATACTGTATGACTATAATATGTACTAATAAAATACAAAAAATGGAGATTAAAAAAAAGGAACAGAGCAAAGAAAAAAATTGATTAAAAACAGCATTGTGTGTGTGTTTAAAACTTTTTTGGGTACTGTTCCTGGGGCTTGAACTCAGAGCCTGGTTGAGTCCCTGAGCTGCTGTTTGCTCACTGCTAGCTCTCTACCACTTAAACCACAGCTCCATTTGCAGCTTCAAGTCTCACAGACTTTCCTGCCCGGGCTGGCTTCGGAATTGAGATCCCCAGATCTCAGCCTCCTCAGTAGCTAGGGTTCCAGGCGTGAGCCAAAAGCACTCAGCTAATGATTTGTTGATATTCCTAAAAGTCCTTGAGCTCTTGGCCTGTTTGTGATGCAGTCCTCTTCCATCCTTTTGGCTTCAGTGACTTTTCTTTCTCCTTATACACACTTCCATGTATGCTCCCTGCCATCCTTATATTAGCACTATATGGGCTCACATTCTGACTTGTATCTTTAGCTGCTTTCACAGATAGTATCTTTACTGGTGTAATTTACCAGTATAAATTTCTATTATACAGCCATCTGCATGTGCCAGCAAAGAAGGAAAAAGAACTAGGAACACCAGTAGCATTCATTTAGAGAGGCAAGTGGGGTAGAAAGGACAGGAATTTGTTTTTCTTGACATCTTTGCTCTCATCTTTGGTCTTAGGGAGAGAGGCCAAACTCCCTGTACTTGTCACTGCTTGGGCCACAGTTTTCCCTCTCGGGGGATAATTCAGGATTGGACACCGGCCAAGTTCCAATTCTTCTCTCTGTGGCTTCTCGGGCCTTCATCCTTACCTGGACAGTAACACGTCCCCACTTCCTTCACACTGCCTGGTCTGCAATCCCGGGACTAGGAAAGGATGGGCTCCTGTTTCAGCTTTAGCTCTGTGAGTTACCTCCTCTTTTATCTTTATCCGAGATGATCCTTTATCGCTGTCACTTGGATAGGTATTGAAACAGTGTCAGGACACTCCACGTGCTAGTGAGCTGGTGGAGGTCAGTTATTCCACAGGGGCTCCACACCCTATGTTACCTAAAATACCCTCTAAACACACTTTTTGTAAACTACCTTTCGTGTAAAAGGGAACTCAAGGTGCATAGAAGTCATGCTCCAGGCCTGTCTGCTTTTGCCGCGAGGGTGCTGCTCTGTCTGGGCTCAGGCTCGGTACAGCTGGGATCACATATGTGCTCCCACACACGCAATTTGTTCTTTGACACAGCTCTCACTAACTTTTTGTCAGACTGGAATGGACCTGTGAACTTCCTATCTCTACCTGCTAGAGAGCTGGTTTTACAGACTTTTAAACAGCACACCATTGCTGAAAGATGCTTACAACCAATGATATATCCAAACCAGAGAAAAGAAACTTAAGATGCAGATACAGAAGCCTGGGTATACTATATCTATTAAGTGTACATCTACAGCTTTCCTTGATTCATTCAAGTATTACCTCAAGTTTTAGTTATAGTGCTGGGCAGAACACAGGTGTGAGAATTACAGAAGTGTGAGTGGCCAGGAGGAAGAAAGGTGTTGCCATAAGCGGGACTGGAGAAGTTAGATAGAAAAATCAGGGTTTGAAGGTGAGAAATAATCTTCAGGTTTTCAACATGCTAGTCAGGAGTGTGAAATGGCGCAGCGCGTGCACGCACACAAACACACAGACACACACACACACACACACACACGTTGCTATATCCAGGAGACAAAATACCTTGCCTAAATACCTAGGGTCAATCAGCTCAATCAGTAATAACCTGGAGAAATGGAGGATGGTATTGTAACACTCTTTAAAAGTTCAGTTCTTGGGCCTGGGAAGGTGGCTCAGTAGTAGAGCACTTGCTTTGCATGCATGAGGTCCTGGGTTCCATTCCTCAGCACCACATAAGCAGAAAAAGCCAGAAGTGGTGCTGTGGCTCAAGTGGTAGAGCGCTACCCTTGAGCTGAAGAGCTGAGGAACAGTGCCCAGGCCCACGACTGACCAAAAAAAAAAGTTCAGTCCTTCCGTAATAACCAATGTATACACCATGTAACTTACAGCTCCTCCCTGTAAAAACAGATACTCTAAAAAACTTGCAACTCCAACTCTTACCTAAAGCTGTTGACAACAGATAACAGGGAATTTCTGCATGTTATCCAGTTCCCTGAAAGGGCGAAAGGTCTAACTATATCAGCTTTGATCTGATGCTATTCGGAACAGGGCTTAAAAGTATTCTCTAGTAATAATCATCAAAGTACAATTTGCAGCCAATATAACAGTTGCAGGTGTAGCAGGTGACAGAAAGAGTAAGGGTTATCAATAAACTGCAATGTCACTTTACTCACTTTAACCACTAGAGGGCTATCTTGCTATCTGATTTCTGGTCTCTTGGCCATCCAATCAGTATTACTTCCACTAACTAGGTTTATTCTACAATACCTTCTCATTTAGAGAGTTATCAATAAATCATTATATCACTAAGCACCGAGGACTTGCGTAGGGAAACACACATCACAATGGCTAGAAAGAGGAGTCCCTCCTCTACGTGCTGGGCAAGAAAGGTGTAACTGGAGGGGCAGGAGTAAGGAATGTGCCCATGTCTCGTAGCTTCCGTATCAAGGATGGACTCACGTTTTAAGGGTACCAGATGTCATGAGCTCCGTTACCAAAACAATGCACTTCTTCCCTTTCACTGTGGATTCCCAGGAATCATAGAACCGGACAATATTGGGATGCTGAAGACCCTTTAACATTTCAGCCTCTTCTTTAAATCTCTGCCTTTCAGACTTAGTTAACTTTCGATCCTAAAATGAAAAATCAAAGATAGAATGTAATAAAAACACAAGCCATAGGATTACAATGCTGAATATTAGCCAGATGTGGTGACAGACCTTTAATCCCAGTATTCCAAGAGTTTGAGATCCTATCTCAAGAAATAAAGTGAACTTCAGTACACATCTTTATAATAACAAAAAATGGCAAAAAAAAAAAAAAACCAAGTGAAATAAATCAAATGTACTACATTGTGATTAATACTATTAAAACAAAACAGAACACCAGAATTTACTGCTAATACTTTGGGTGAATAAAATCGTGCTTGAGATTTTATTAGTATCTTTAATATGAATCTAGACATTATTCTCATTTGGTAAGGTGCAGCTAATATACCATGTACCACTTTTCTTTTTTCTTTTCTTTTGGTAGTACTGAGGTTTGAATTCAGGGCCTTGTGTTTGCTGGGCACACCTCTAGAGCCATACCCCATGGAGATGTTCCTCCCCCGTGCTTCAGTTGTTCTGGTAAGATGTCTAACTTTTGACTCTGCTGGCCTCAAACAATGACCCGCCTATTTATGGCCTCCCTGTACCACCACACCACGCTCATTGATAAGCTCTTGCTTTTTGCCCATGCTGGTCCTTGACTGTAAGCTTCCTGATCTCTGTCTCACAAGTAGCTGAGATTACAGATATGAGCCACTACATCTGGCCCAGAGTTCCCTTTGTAAATATATAGTATCACCAAAAAAGACTGCTGTGAAAATCAAGTTATCCAACTGGTATGCTTCCGTCACACGTTGCAGATGTTTGGTAGTTCGCAGGAATTAAGTAACTTCTAATCTAAAGGCAGAGAAAAAATTATTAGCAGCCATCAAAACTGCTAGCAAACATGAGACTGAACTTGCCAGATACCTTATGTTTTATAGAGTAATATCATTTAAGTTATTTTATTGTAGCAGCCTAAATGGACATAGTGTTGGCTAGCGGGACATGAGGTTACCATTGCCTTACACATCCAGAAGCAACGTCACATCAGACATTAATTTTTTAGTCAGTATTTTTCTTTTATATGGTGCTCATATAAAATCATATTCTACTGCTTCATGTTTAGAATCAGTGTGTTTGAGCCCCTTTTCGCTGCTCTGCTCTCCAAGATTTCCTTTACCTCTTGAGCTTCCCATTTCAGCCTCCCAAACACTGCGACTATAATATTTCATCAACGCCTAACCTGTGTATTTTAAACCAAAATTTCTAAGTATTTTTCCTCAACTCAAGAAAACTCAAACTATTCTCTCTCTGCATACTGCCTCCTCTTATGTTTCATTATCTCCTTTGTAGGATTTATGTGTGGGAATCTGTGTGTACAGGGCCTCACTAGATACTTACTGCTGTTTGTCTTCTAATTTTCTGTTTTTTTTCTCTTTGCAATTTTCTGCACAATGTTCTCAGATCTAACATCCTGTTCACTGATTCGTTTGTTATTTCTAATCTGCTCATTGACCTGTTATCAACTGCTCCAGAAATGAGGGGGATGAACATAAAGCAAGACACTTCCAGCTAACCATGTAAGTCCTCCCATGCATACATTTAGACATACATGAAGAAAATAAAACACAGAGTCAAAAAGACAGGTGTGGTGGTGTGTATCTGTATACCCCAGCACTCAGGTAGCTGAGGCAGCAGAGGCAGGAGGACGAATACTTTGAGACCAGCCTAGGACACATAGTAAGACTTGGTGGCTCACACCTATAATCCTAGCTACTCAGGAGGCTGAAATCTGAGGATCACAGTTCAAAGCCAGCCCTAGCAGAAAAGTCACCATAAAACTCGCACTCAAAAACCAGAAGTGGAGCTGTGGCTCAAAGTGCTCAGGGACAGTGCCCAGGCCCTGAGTTCAAGCCCCACGACCAATAAAAACAAAAACCAGGGCTGGGACTGTGGCTTGGTGGTAAAGTGACTGCCTAGCATGCATGAAGCCCTGGGTTTGATTCCTCAGTACCACATACAAAGAAAAACACAGATGTGGCACTGTGGCTCAAGTGGCAGAGTGCGATCCTTGAGCGAAAGCTCAGGGACAGTGCCCAGGCCTTGAGTTCAAGCCCCAGGACTGGCAAAAACAATAACAACAAAGCTAAACCAGACATGGTGATGCCTGCCTGTACTCAGCATTTAAGAATAGCATCTGTGTTCTCAGATCTAAACTCTTAAAAGATCCTCTTGAGCAGGTAGGGTTCAACAGCAGGAAATGGGGCTTCACTATGTTATCCTGCCTGACCTCAAACTCAAGTATAAACTAGAGCTGATGCAGCAATCCATCCATTCCCTTCCTCCCACACTGAGCGGCTCTGACAGGCTAGCCACGCACTGACCGTCACGTGGCCTCTGATAACACGCCCAGTCAGACTGGGGTGGGAGTGAGACAATCGCGCCCCTCAGTACCATCCAAGTAACAGCACTCGGCACATTACTGATGTCATTTTTTTTCTTGAGAAAACAATGCCAACGTTTGATGCAATTGGTACATTTTCAAGCCCTTGTTTTCAACAAATTATTCCATTAAAAACACTCTCAAACAGACAACCTCTCTCTGCACCTTCATCTTCCAGTGTTTTTAAAGAATCAATCCCATTCTTTGCTATGACTGATTGGCCCCAGAGGAACATTATCCAGATCAATTTTGCAACTGAGACAGTGAAACTGGTTTTCATTAAACTTGAAATTTTGCAAGCTAGAAACTGTATCCCAAAAAGATCATTCCTCAGGTCAATTTCTGTAGTATTTTATTTTTAGCAATATTCAAAGTTTTTTGGCTAAATTAAGACTTTCATATGTTAGGTCTACATATCAAAATAAGGGTGAAATGTCTGCAATTCTCTGATTAAAGTATTTTAAGGTCACTATTGGAGCCCTCCCTCCTTATCACTTTCTGCAGTGCACTGACACAGCAAAGACCTGGACACTCAACCCACCTTCGTATTTTGTTAGTTGACCTTCCTTGCCTGGTCTCCAGGCAGAAAATACAGCAGCTTTCCAATATTCTAAGGATTTTAGTTATTATTTACAAAACTTTCCTTTTATTCTCTTATGGCCTACATGGTATGTATAACACCAACTACAAGACAGGAATATTAGCTACAGGTAATGCTTTCTTCTTTTCTGTGCTGGGTCCCACACTAGCCAGACAAGGGCTCTACCCACTGCAGTGATGCACAGGAAACCGCCAGCACAGGCAGGCAGGCAGGCAGGCGCACGCACACGCGCACACGCGCATACACGCACACACGCACTCACACGGTTAGGTTTCATGGGCCTGAAAAATTATTCATTTAAGAAACAAGAGAGCAAAGGAGGGAAGACTGTAGATATAATACTACCAGCTCATGTTAATATTAAATACTGAACTGGTATTTTTTTTTAGGGTCCTCTCCTTAACCTTATCAGTTTAATCTTTTTTACCCAATTGTGGGGCTTGAACTCAAGGCCTGGGCACTGTCCCTGAGCTTTTCTGCTCAAGGCCAGAGCTCTACCATTTTGAGCCACAGCTCTACTTTCGGTTTTCAAGTGATTAAACTGGCCATAAAGAGTCCCAAGGACGTTCCCAACCAGGCTGGCTTTTAACTGCGATCCTCAGACCTCAGCCTCCTGAGCAGCTAGAATGACAGGTGTGAGCCACCGGTGTCCCGCTCAGTTCAATCTTAATGTTCCCTTCCGTACTCACTTGGGAATTACAAAAAGAAAATGCCCAATTCTGACAGTATGTACAGCCTGCCATAGAAGTTTTCTGGGGGTGGGGAGGAAGTGGTGAACAACCTCACTATACAGCCCAGGGTATATAATGTGTCTAACTAAATTCATCAAGTGAAATCACACACTATCCTCCTTTGGTGTCTAGCTTAGTCTCTTTAGTATAATATCTTCTAGGTTCATGTGTGTCACAGCATGTGATGAAACTGCATTTCTTTTTATGCTTAAATAATACTCCACTGTGCACAAATATTTTTGTTTTCTGTTCGTGATGGCCTCAGTTTATTTCCACCTTTGTGGTCACTGTGAATGATCGCTGCCTTCAGTTCTTGGGGCATATGTAGAAGTGAAATTGCTGTGCTCTGACAATTCCAGGTTCAGCTTTTTGAGGAACCAACATTCCCAATCTTCCATATGTCAGCTGCACTGTTTTACTATGCCAACAGTGCAGAAAGGTTGCTAAATTAGTATTTAAAATTGACAAAACACATCTTTACCAACACTTTTCTTTATATAGTTTTTTTTTTGTTTTGTTTTGTTTTTTTGTCGGTCGTGGGGCTTGAACTCTGGGCCTGGGCGTTGTCCCTCAGCTCTTCAACTCAAGGCGATCGCTCTACCACTTGAGCTACAGCGCCACTTCCCACTTTTCTTATGATTATGAAATACAAACCAATTTTCAACTGAAATAAAAACTGAACTAGGTGCCAGGGGCTCAAGCTCACTAGCAACCCAGGAGGCTAAGATCTGAGGATGGAGGTTTGAAGCCAGTCCAGGCAAGAAAGTCTGTGAGACTCTTAGCTCTGATCTACCACGAAAGCCAGGAGTTTAGCTGTGGTTGAAGTGGCAGAGCACCAGTCTTAATCAAGAAGAGTTAAGGGACAGTACCCAAGCCCTAGTTCAAACCCCAGTAGCAGCACCAGAAAATTAAAGATTAAAACTTACTAAAATCAAATTAGTATCTCTGGTAGCCTATGTTGTGGCCGTCCTCCTGTATAACAAATAACGCAGCCCTGTAAGAGTGTCTTTTCAATTACAAATCAGAATCTCAGAGCCCTTTTCTCTGGTAGGCAGGTCTTCCACCACTTGAGCCACGCCTCCACACCTAATTTTTAGCCCCCGTTATTTTGGAGATAAAGTCTTGCTTTTTGTCCTCGGGAACCTAAACTTTTATTCTTCTATTTTCAGTTGCCACCATAACTGGGATGACAGGCTCAGGAGAACCTTTCCCGCTGCAATGGGTTTATAGACCTTCCTCCACCTGCCAGATCTGAGCCTCCTGTGTGGCTGGGATGACAGACACACCGGGACCACACCCACCCACCAGTGGATTCGGGATCTTGTGGACTGTGACTACAATCCTTCCGACCTGCATTCCTAAACTGCTGGAATTCTAGATATGAGCCATGAACATCCAGTTCATTTTTTTTTTAATAGTACTTGGGTTGGAACTTGGGACCTCATACTTTTAGAAAGCTCTTAAGCCATCCATTTCTGGCTTTTTGAAGGTAAGAGTCTCACTAACTTTCCTGCCAGAGCTGGCTTTGAACCATGATCCTCAGATCTCAGCCTCCTGAGTAGCTAGGACTGCAGGTTGAGCCACAGGCACCAGGCTTATATCAGCATTCTCAAAGTGCTGAAATACTGTGCAAAAATTTCCAGATGGGCCTCACCATTCATATCTTTTTCTCTGAGTTACAAAAAGTATCTTATTACATGCTCTGATTTTAAGCAGATACACAAAGTAAGAATAATACTTTAAAAATACCATATGCTGAGCCGAACGACAGTAGCTTATACTACTAAGGAAGCTGAGATCTGATAGAGCTTCAAAGCCAGCCCAGGCAGGAAAGTCTATGAGACTCATATCTCTAATTAACCACCAAAAAGCCTATGGTTCAAGTAGTAGAGTGCTAGCCTTGAGTGAAGAAAGACACAGCGTGCAGGCCCTGAGTTCAGGCCCCATACTGGCACAAACAACAACAAACAACAACAAAAACTATATACTGTGGTACCTACAAGATTTAAAACAACCTACAAGTCCTAGCAAAAGTTTTTTTGTTTCTTTTCTTGGTGTGTGCCTGCTGGTTCTAGGACCCTAACTCAAGAGCCGGACGCTGTCCCTGAGGTTTTCTGCTCAAGACTAATGCACTCTGCCATTTGAGCCACAGCTCCACTCCCAGCTTTTTTTCTTTCTTTCATTTTTCTGTTGGTCATGGGGCTTGAACTCTAGGCCTGAGCGCTGTCCCTCAGCTCTTCAGCTCAAGGCCAGCTTTTTTTCTTTTGTCTGGTTAATTGGAGACAGAGTCTCAAGGACTTTCCTGCCTGGGCTGGCTTCGAGCTGAAGCCAACCTTGGCAGGAAAGTCCACAAGAAGACTCCAAGAATGAGCAAGAAGTCGTGCTGGAGAATGGCTCAAAGTAATAAAGGGCCAATTGAGCAAGCGCTCAGTTCAAACCCAGTACTACAAAAAAATAAAATAAAATAAACCAGGTCATCTTGGATTTAAAAGAAAATATAAAACATGAGAATTGCCAGTAGAATTTAAACATAGTATATTTCCCTTATCTTTTCACTACAGCTGCAGTTCACTTCCCTAGAAGACCTGGCTAAACCTAGCTCTACCAACCAACTAAAGATGTCAGCCAAATCTTTTCATTTCTTCAGACTTTTACACTTCATTTCTATCCTAAAAATAAGAGAAAGGGAAAGCAGGAAGACAGGAAAGAAAAGTAAAAGAATAAACGCTGATGGGGTGCCGGTGGCTCACGCCTGTCATCCTAGCTACTCAGGAGGCTGAGATCTGAGGATCACAGTTCAAAGCCAGTCTGGGCAGGAAAGCTCATGAGAATCTTATCTACAATAAACCACCAGAAAACTGAAAGCGGTGCTATGACTCAAGCAGTAGAGCCCTAGCCTTGAGCTGAAGAGCTCAGGGACAGTGCCCAGGCCCAGAGTTCAAGCCCCATGACTGGGGGGGGGGGGGGGGGGGGGGGATGCTGAACAACACTTAGGTTTATAAATAAAACATAACAGTAAGTAAGGTAGGAGGAGATAGTCGATTTCTGTCCTTTTTAAACAGCAACTAGAAGTTTCTCATAAGGCCCATATCTCACAGAACATGAATGAACAAGTTGCTGTATGTTCTTTTAAATATTTCTTCCTATTAATCTCAATATTAGATAAGTCATTAATAATCCATTATTTGGCTGAAGTATTTATCCTGTACTAGAGGAAAAAGGCTGCCCTATCTCTACTCAAGAGAACATTCTCTAAGCCAGTCATGATAGTTCCAGTTTCCAATATTTAATGTAGACATGGTCCTGTATCTATCACAACATGACCAGGAAGTAGTCATTCTGAAAGAAATGTCTTCTATTGCTGAGAGTGGTCTGGGATGCATGCAATGCCTAGACAAAGAGCTAGAAGAGGCATTTGTCTGAGAAGTATGCAGAGAATGGCAGAAAGGTCTTCATGGCCTAACTGAAGAATCTACCTGGAACTGCCTAGCTCCTAATGAAAGATTACGAAGCTGAAATCCTCAACACCCTCTGTTCTTTCAAAAGGCACTTCATCAAAGCAGAGATAGTACAAAAATACTTTTTTTTGGGGGGGGGAGGGGCCTCTGGTCGTGGGGCCTGAACTCTGGGCCTGGGCGCTGTCCCTCAGCTCTTCAGCTCAAGGCTAGCGCTCTACCACTTGAGCCACAGCACCACTTCCAGCTTTTTTCTTTTTGCTTATGTGGTGCTGAGGAATCGAGGAATGCCTCCTGCATGCAAGGCAAGCGCTCTACCACTGAGCCACCTTCCCAGCCCACAAAAATACTTGTACTACAGAACTTTCCATTCAATTTTAACAAAGAACATTTATCATTAAGAAGTAGAAAATGGCTTCTTGGTCCTTGTGCTATCTAAGCTTCATGTATGTGTTTTTAAGTCCTCAATTAAGAACCTGTTCCTAGTGTATGTATATAAAGTGGGAAGGGGAGATAGTGCTTAACACCAAAACACTGAGACTAGAGAATTAGGCTACTTTGTAACAGCTGAGGATTTACCAAGCTGGTGTCCCCATAGAACATGTTCTGGCATGGTAAAAGACTTGCTAAAAATAGAACCAAATGCATTTAGAAAATGTTGGTAAAACTAAGTCAAACATGTCAGGCGCTGATGACTCACACCTGTAATCCTAGCTACTCCGGAGGCTAAGATCTGAAGATCGCGATTTAAAGTCAGCCAGCAGGAAAGTCCATGAGAATTTTATCTCTAATAAACTACCAAAAAAGCCAGAAGTGGAGTTGTGGCTCAAGTGACAGAGCACTAGCCTTGAGCACAAAAACAAAAGTTCAGGAACAGCACCCAGACCCTGAATTCAAGTTTCAGGCCAGTAACAAATACACACACACACACACACACACACACACTCTCTCTCTCTCTCTCTCTCTCTCTCTCTCTCAAAAAACTAAGTCAAACAGGTTTTTTCAAAGTAGGGCTTCGTAGAACCTGTCATAGTCAATGTGTACTCTGAACTCCCCTTCGTCAGGGAAATGCAAGTCTTTTGCAACAGAAAGTGACAGGAAATATGTTCGGTCCCACAAAAAAAAAAAAAAAAAAAAAAAGGCCTGCTGCTCGTGTAGAGATGAAAGGTGCATGTTTGATCAGGTGGGGCACTCTACCATGACCACTGAGGCAAGCCTGGATGCCGAGCAGCTAACAGACTCATGACAACATCCAAAGGAGCCGATGGTCCCGCTAGGGCACCAACAGAGCACACAAGAGACATTCCTCTATGAAACCTAACCTCATGGCCTCTACAGGACAATGAGTGGGAAAGGAAGAGACAACGCATGAAGTATGATTGGGGATAGTATTTCATGACTAATTAGAGGAGAGTACTTTTTGTACCATACTATACTGCTGTACTGGTTAAAAGTTCTATTTGCACTTTAACTACAAAAACACTTTTGCTTTTGTTCTTTAATGTTATCTATATATAGTGCACTGTTTCATTTCTCAATGAAGAGCTAGATTGGAAAGCCACCACTTTTGTGCTTAAGATTACAGGGTTTTTTTTTCCCCCTCCAGATTTGATTCATCATAAATCTGAAACAGTTTGG
Source organism: Dipodomys spectabilis (assembly GCF_019054845.1). Lineage (NCBI taxonomy): Eukaryota > Metazoa > Chordata > Mammalia > Rodentia > Heteromyidae > Dipodomys > Dipodomys spectabilis. The sequence continues at coordinate 68,237 of NW_024871198.1, read as the reverse complement.
GTCCCATCAATAAAAATCTAGCCCTTCTCAAAGCTAAGGCCCACACACAAACATTATGCTGCCAACTCCCAATTTACTTGTGTTCTTTTGTTTATACGTGTATGTGTGGGGCTTAAATTCCAGGCCTAGGTACTTTGAGACTTTGTACTCAAGGCTGGTGCTCTACCATTTGGGCCACAGCTCCACTTCCAGCTTTTTGCTGGTGAATTAGAGTCTCACCGACTTTCCTGCTCCAGGCTGGCTTCTCAGCACAGTCCTCAGATCTCAGCCTCCTGAATAGCTAGGATGGATTACAGGTCTGAACTACCAACACCGGCCTCTATCTCTGGGATTGTCTCCCTACTCTTTTCTTTACTCATTTCACCCACAAACAGCAACTGTTTCTTATTATAGCTCAATTAAGGGAAGCACATGGTCCTCAAATCTTCAGTATTCATCTAACAAAAATTCCCAGAAAAATCTTATAAAGTCTGAACAACTACTATTTTCAGTGGTACCACAACAGATATACAGTACTGGTGGTGCTGGCTTCCATTTTTAAACATTTAAATATTTAAAGATACCGGTATCTGGGTTCTGTAATATTGCCCAATGGCTCAGATCACAGTGAGGCCCCATAACCAATCAAGTCCCATCCACTGTCTCTCCTGAACATTAGTTTTTTGGTGTGCAACACTAAATCAGAGCAGACAACCAAAAATGTAGATTGCTTAAACGAAGCCTTTACTATTAAAGACTAATAAAACAAAAAAGAAACCTGGAGAAAGTAGAAGTGTACAAAAAGGAACGGAAAAACTCAAAAAGGGCAGAGGGGAAAAACAAAATGTCTTTTATATGGAAAACATACTACTTAAAAAGTTCTCTTGGAGCTGGGAAGGTGGCTCAGTGGTAGAATGTGCATGAAGCCCTGGGTTCAATTCCTCAGTTCTACATGAACAGAAAAGGCAGGAAGTGTTGTGGCTCAAATGATAGAGCACTAGCCTTGAGCAAGAAAAGCTCAGGAGCAGTGCCCAGGCCCTGAGGTTCAAGCCCCAGGACTGGGGTTGGGTCGGGGAGGAGTTCTCTTGGAAGTTAAAAAAAAATTTACGATGACAAAAATAAAGTTCAATCACATGAGAAAGCCAAAATTTCCAAGAGGAAATCTCATAGAAATATAGAAAACAAAATCAAAAAACAGGAGAAAAGATTAGAACTTCAGATTTAAAAAGCAGACAAGTAGCCTAGAAGAACTACCATCCATGTAATAGGAGTTAAGAAAAGTCCTCAGAACTGGTGGACAGTGAGTTTCCACACACTAAGAGCCATTGCGAATTGGTACACAGTGGTAGAGGCTGACTTGGTATATATGAAGTCCCACAGTCAATTCCTGGTACAACAAAACAAAAACCACAAGATGCTCACAATCATACGAAAAGTAAAAATATTTTTTATTTATGTATTATTTTGCCAGTCCAGGGCCTTGAACTCAGGGCCTAGGGGTTGTCCCTGAGCTCTTTTGCTCAAGTCTAGGCCTCTACTCCTTGAGCTACAGCTCCACTTCCAGCTTTTTGTGGTTAATTGGAGGCAAGAGTGACATGGGCTTTGCTGCCCCAGCTGGCTTGAAACTTCGATCTTCAGATCTCAGTCTCCTGAGCAGCTGGAATTACAGGCATGAGCCACCAGTGCCTAACCTAAAATTAAATATTTTTAGCTTAAAACACACATACACACACAACCTAGGCTTAAAATAATACGTCCAGTGAAAACTTACTGAAATTTTGCCAGTGCTATTTTTGGATGACAGCAATACTGATCATTTTTCTTTCAATTTCTGAATTATCCAAACTGTGTGTGAGAAGGTATCTAAACTCTCCTAATGAAACCTTCAAACAATGTCTTCTGCAACTGAAAGGAGCAATGAGGGCAAGAACTCAGGAGACCTAGACATCATCTATGCCTGTAGTTACAAGACTAGTTATAGTCTTCAATATTGACACTGGCTTTTGCCAGTGACTTATCACCAACTTCTTGGGTTGGTGTGAAAAGATTACTCAAGTCCAGTTTAACAAGGTTTCAGCATTTAGAATTTTTTTAATGTAAAAAGACTCCACGTTGAATTATCCAGTAACAACAGCATTAGCAAATGTCATTATTGAGTACTTTGTTGAAATATTGCTGGTATGAACTGAGATATATAAAACAGACTAGATTTTGATGATTTAGAAGAAAAAAAAAACTGTGCACTAGCCAGGCACCAGTGGCTCACGCCTATAATTCTAGCTACTTAGGAGGCTAAGATCTGAAGATCACGGTATACAAAGCCAGCCCAGGCAGGAAAGTCCATGAGACTCTTATCTCCAGTTAAGCACCAGAAAACTAGAAATGGCATTGTGGTTCAAGTGGTAGCGCGCTTGCCTTGAAGAGCTGAGGGACAGCACCCAGGCCCAGAGTTCAAGCCCCACAACCAACCAAAAAAAAAAAAAAAAGTACACTGCCTTTATAATTTCTGTATTGATTTTGTTGAAATGACAGTTTGATATACTACGTTAATAAGATATGCAATGAAGATTCATCCCCATCCATTTTGGTGCAGATACTGAGGCTTGAACTCAGGGCCTGGACACTGTCTCTTGAGCTCTTTTTGCTGAAGGCTTAACTCAGCCATTTTGAGCCATAGTGCCACCTCTGGTTTTCTGGTGGTTTATCAGAGATAAGCGTCTTATAGACTTTCTTGCCTAGGCTAGCTTCGAACTGCAATCCTCAAATCTCAGCCTCCTGAGTAGCTAGGATAACAGATATAAGCCACCAGTTCCCAGTCCATCCACTTTCTTTTTTTTTTTTTTTTTTTTGGGGGGGGGGGTGGGGGTCCAGTCCAGTCGTGGGGCCTGAACTCTGGGTCTGGGCCCTGTCCCTCAGCTCTTCAGCTTAAGACTAGTGCTCTACCACTTGAGCCACAGCGCCACTTACGGCTTTCTTTTTGCTTATGTGGTGCTGAGGAATTGAACCCAGGGCCTCATGCATGTAAGGCAAACGCTCTACCACTGATCCAGCTTCCCAGCCCCCCATCCACTTTCTTAAGAAAAGTTAACTACCTGTAATTCTACCTCAGGAGGCTGAGATCTGAGGATTGTGGTTCAAAGCCAGCCTGGGCAGGAAAATCCATGAGACTCTTAGGCAAGTCCATGAGACTCTGATCTCCACTGAACCAACAGAAAACTGGAAGTGGTGCTATGACTTAAAAGTGGCAGAGCACTACTAGCCTTGTATCAAAAAGCTCAGAGACAGCACCCAGGCCCTGAGTTCCAGCCCTATAGCTGACCAAAAAAAAAAAAAAAGAAACTACCAGTATATGGTGGCACATGCCTGGTGCTCAGGGAGAGAGAGAAGGACTGAGTTCAAGGCTAGCCTGGGCTGCAAAGTGAGATCTCATGTCAAAAAGACAAAACCTCTCATTAAGTTTTATTCCTAGTGCTTTCTCCTTAGATTGCAATTTGATTTCGGGATCCTCATTAATTTCATAGACCTGGGACCCCCAGAGTGATAGAGATTGAAGACCGGACGTTAGGAGCATTACTCCACCAACAGTTCCTCTGGCTTCCCACCATCTATATAGCAGCAGGCAGCGTATTGTAAATGGTGTGGGTGCGGCTCAGTGGTAGCCTGTTTGCACAGCACCCAGGAGACCTTGGGGTCCACCTCCAGCACTGCAACAACAAGGCAAACACTGTGGCTCAAGCCTGTATGTACCACTAGCTACCAAGAAAGTAGAGATCAGGGGACTGCGGTGTCTTCATGAGACTCCATTCATCCAACGGCTCAACACACTGATGCACACTGGCTATCACAGCACAAACAGAACAGCTGCAGTCCAGGCCAGCTGAACATACTATGAGATGCACTTTGTGAAACTTGGGGGAGGTGGGGATGTTTGGGGAAGGGGGTCTTGGTTCAGAATGTAAAATGTACTTCTTAGAAAGTTCTCATTTATGAAAAGTTTGAAATCTGCAGTCATCTATTCAGAAAGCAGTTACAGGAACCAACTCAAGATCCTATTTTCTAATTGTGAAAGAATAAAGGGAGTATTTGTAATGCCAAATCCTACCGTGGATTGGATCTTTCAACTCTCACCACTGGGCTTGTAGTAAAGCCAGTCTTGTCTCATTAGTGTAAGACAACAGACTTACCCAGTCTTTCTTCTACAGTTTACTCTAGAACCAAGCCTCCTGGGCTAATTCTCTTTAAGCTAAATTAGGCGGCAGAAAGCCCCTTTAGCATTTAAATGTTAACTCTGGGTCTCTTATTTTGGTTTCTAATAACTGCATCTTAATACATGTGACCATTTCCTCCAGCACTACTCTATCAGATTAATGGCCTGGGCAGGCCTCAGTTAAGAGCTTTTCCTGGCTAGTTACTCAGCACTTAGCTTTTTATGGTACTTTTCTTTTCCCATTGTGCTCAGTAGTGCGTGCAGCAACTCACTGCAGTTAGGAATGCATTACACTTGCTTTGGGAATAGATAGCTAAAACTTCCTAAATCTCTGTATTCCATCCATATTTAGAAGCTAATTGCTACAAATCTAATTCAAAAGATGATATTTTGTGATTTGTGTCTCTTACTATTAAAACATTATAAACCGTGTAGGTTGTTTATTGGTATATATTAAATTGAGTAGTAAGAGGTTTTTCATCTTAACATACATACAAATTAAAACATTTTAAGGTTTCATTTAAAACAGCAAAATTTTCCAACATGCAAGATACCTGATGTCCCCCTACTAATAAATCTTTACCAATAAGTGAATCAAGTAAGCAAAGAAACAGTAAAGATTGAAGTTAAAATTGAATTAGATAAGGCAGGTACCAGTGGCTTACAGCTGTCATCCTAGCTACTCAGGAGGCTGGCATTTACAGGATTTCAGTTTAAATCCAGAAAAGTTCACAAGGTTCTGTCTCCAAAATAAATAAGCAAAATACAACATAATGGAAATGGAAACAAGGTTTTTTTCTTAAAATAATAATCACAGGCAAAAATCAGGATTGAGGTATGGTGCAAGTAGTAGAGAAAGTATCAGGCAAGTGAGTGTGGATCCCTGAGTTCAAACTCTAGTACTAGCCTAAAAGCTAATTAGTTAATAAAATAATTAGTTAAATTAGATAAAGATGATCTCTCCACATAGAAAAAGCATTTCAAGTAGAGGGCAGATTATCACAGCTTATAAGCAAAGACTTATTAACATACTCCCCTTCTTTCCTAATATTAATAAACAGATGCAAAGAGCCCCAAACTGGCTCCAATCAGTTCTATAAAGAACATTAACTGTTTACCCTTAAACAATTCCATTCATGATTATTAATAAAATCTAATTTAAGAGAATTGCTTAACATTGAGCAGATACAAGGCCTGGTGATGATTAGGTAAATTAGTTAAGTACACATTAATTTCAAATAAATGCAAGGCAGGAAAAAAGGGCAGCCAATTCAGATATAATAAATACAAAATATGTGTAATAAAAATAACAAATGACTTTTATTTTTATTGTATTTCTCAAACCTGTAATATGTAGTCATAAAGACCTTAGAAGATTAAGGAAAAGGAAATTTGTAAAGTGTGTATATTGGTGTGTGTTTATATTAAACTGATTGCAAAATAAACCTAAATTGCCTTCCCAACAGGTAATTCTAAATCTGAAAGCAAATTCCACTCACAATCAAATATAAGGACTGCTAAAGGTGACACATTCGTTTTTCTAAAAAGTAATCCAGCCTGATGACATAAAGCCTGTTAATCCTAGCACTTGGGACACTAAGGCAGGAGAGTTGTGAGTTTCAGGACAGCCTTAGCTGTTAACCAGCCTGTCTTTAAAAATGAAAGGAAGCTGGGCACCAGTGGCTCACACCTATAATGTTAGCTACTCATAAGGCTGAGATCCGAAGATCATGGTTTAAGCAAAAAGCTAGGCTGACCTGGATACTGGTGCCTCATGCCTGAAATTCTAGCTACTCAGGAGGCCATGAGACTATTATCCTCAATTAGCCACCAAAAGGTTGAAGTGGAAGTGTGGCTCAAGAGGTAGATTGCCATCCTGAGCTTAAGCCCCGGTATCTGCAGAAACAAACAAACAAAAAAATGTGGCTCAGGTGGCAGAATACCAGCCTACCAAGTATAGGGATGGCCCTGAGTTCAATAAAGGTAAAAATACAAAAATAAAATGCATGCAAATCTATGATCCCAACAGGACATGGGTTCCATGAGGGCCCTGATTTCTCTGTTTGCTACCTAAGAATGCACAGAATTAGGCACACAGCAGTTTGGTAAAATATTCACTGAATAAAAAGAAAACTCAGCAGGGGGGTGGGAGGGAGGCCCCAGCAGCAGGAGAAGAGATGACAAAAAAGAAACACTGCAAAGTGTGGTATCAGCAATGTCATTTAGGGATGGGACTTTAGTGGGGTTTTCTTCAGGCGGCTTTAGTTTCTAACATGCCTCTCTGTATCTATTACTTCTACGGAAAGAACTGATTAGGAAGCAACACAATTTAAATGCATTAAGAATTTCCTGTATTTTTAAAACATCTTTAGTATGCTCTAGAGTAGACTTAACTAAAAAAGTTAAATAAAGGAAGTAGACTTAAGTTATCTCAAGTGGGTAGGAAGTGGAAAAAGAACACACTAAGCTGAACCTCCCCCACCATAGCTGAGTCAATATAAAAAACTAAACTTCCTCAAAGAATTTTCTACGTACTTTCAATGTTATTAAAGCCCCTAACACTTGGCTTTTACAAATCTCTGAATCACTCAGTAATGTGGCTCCAGCCAGTACCAGAGCTTAAACTATGGGCCTGGGTGCTGTCCCTGAGCAATTTTTGCTCAAGGCCAGCGCTCTACCACTTGAACCACAGCATCACTTCCGGCTTTTTCTGTGAGGAATTGGAGAGAAGAGGCTCACGGACTGTCCTGCCCAGGCTGGCTTCAAACCTCGATCCTCAGATCTCAGCCTCCTGAATAGCTAGGATTAGAGGCATGAGCCAACCAGCACCTGACCAAAAATAGTATTTGATTTAAAGTTCTCTGATCAATGCCTGAAATTATCTGAGAAGAAATTAACATTCTTGCAAATCTCCAAACAAAAGCTTAAAGTGGAAAAACAAACACTACCGTGGTATTAACTATGACTTTTAAATCTGTTTAGAATGATAAAGTACGTCAATAATCATTTCTCAGACTTGGTTTTAACTAAATACTTGCACTTGTGTGCCAATGTCTTAACTTTCTCTGACAATCAGTCAGAATTCATTGTACATTTTACCTTCACGATCAAAATGTAAGCAATAAAACGTGAATTCATAATTGCATGTGCCTAAGCCACAAAGCATCAAAAATAATTAATTGTAGCTAGTCACAAATAGCTCACACTTGCAGTCCTAGCTACTCAGGAGACTGAAACAGGAAGATCTAAGTTTAAGGCCAGTTCAGGGAAGAAAAGTTTGTGAGAATTCATTTCCAACTTTTCAGCACAAAGTAGGGCTGGAAGTGTGGTTCAAGTGGCAGTGCCCCCACATGGATCAGCAAGCCAAGGGAAGGTAGAAGGGACCGAGCTGTAGCCCCAGAATCAGACGAAGTTAATTTGCTTAAAAAAAAAAAAAAAAGTTATGGTAACATGTACCATTTTACCAAAAATCTGAAATTTTTAGCATGGCAAATGGTTTTTCTACCCAATTATGACATGATACAGCACAGTCGCAGACTGTATATACATATGCACTAATTATTCTTACAGTATCCAAGTTTTTCCCTAAAAAATTCAAATTTCTACTTAAATGCTAAAATGTTCCTGCTGTGTGCTAAAACAGGCAAACTGTACCACCATACAGTATGGTCACAACTAAAAAACATAGTTTTCTGTATTATTTCCTATATATATATATATATATATATATATATATATGTAATACATGTTTTCTATAAATGTAGAAAAACATACTAAACGCTCACTATGAAATGAGAACGCTAAGAGCAAAGAACAGATGATAAGGAATTTGAAAGCCCTAATCACATCACATTTGACCCCACTGTCTTCTGCTAAGAACAGAAAAACCAAGTTTGAGTTTTGCCTTGTGATTTATCAAGAATAAACGTAAGCCAGGTGCTTACAGGCCCAGGCCTGTAATTCTAGCTACTCAGGAGGCTGAGATCTGAGGATTGCAGTTTGAAGCCAGCAGCAGCAGGAAAGGCCGTGAGACTTCAATTAACCACCTGAAAACTGAAAGTGGAGCATGGCTCAAAGTGGTAGGGCATTAGCCTTGAGTCGCTCAGGGACAGTGCTCAGCCCCCATAACTGATAAGACAACAACAATAACAACAGAAAGTATAAACAAATCCTTCTCAAAGGACCTAAATAAGATGCTGTCCCATCATAGTTCATAACTGCATGTCGTGAAGACAGATAAGGAAAGCTACTAAAAGCTATTGAAAAGCAGGAGGAAATGGGAACAGGGAGTATAAGTGTGAGGGGTAAAGCGTGAGTAAAGCAGACCACAGGCGTATGTGCAAGACCAGGGTGTGCCAGGCTTTGTTCCATACATTTGGCACACAGTAATTCATTTAATCTTAACTTTTTTTTGGCCAGTCCTAGGGATGGAACTCATGGCCTGGATTCTAACCCTAAACATCTTTTCCTCAGGCTAGTGCTCTACCACTTGAGTCAGAGCTCTACTTCTGGCTTTTTGCTGGTTAATTAAATATAAAAGTCTCATGAAACCGGGCACTGGTGGCTCACACCTGTCATCCTAGCTACTCAAGAGTCTGAGATCTAAGGATTACGGTTCAAAGCCAGCCTGGATAGAAAAGTCCATTGGACTCTTATCTCCAATAAACTACTCAGAAAACTGGAAGTGGTGCTGTGGCTCTAGTGGTAGAGCCCTTCCTTGAGCTGAAGAAGGGAGGGACAGTGCCCAGGCCAAGTTCAAGCCCCACGACCAACCCCCAAAAAAAAAAGAAAAGAAAAGAAAAAAGTCTCATGAACTTTGCTGCTGTAAATGGCTTCAAACCACAACCCTCAGATCTCGGCCTTCTGAGTGGTTTGGATTACAACCATGACCCATCAGCACCCAGCTTTAAAGCAGGTCCTCTTTTACACCCATTTTACAGATAGGAAATTGTGGCACATAACTTGCCCCAAGGTGCCACAATCCATCAAGTAGCAGGGCCGGGACTGGAATCCAGACATGCTAGTTCTTAACTATACTGGATTGCAGACAAGTGACCTCTTCAAACCTGCACTGAAATCACAATGAAACTCGCTGCTTCTGCAAGACTACATTCGTGTGTGTTAAGACAGACAAAAATGTAATTATATAAAACACAAATTTAATTTTAAAGAACCAGCAAAAACCTACTAATCACGTATCTAACATTTTCAGAGAAACAGTGCATTAACTTACTTGCTGATTTCCAGTTTTATTTAGGAAAGGAAGAGATGGAGGGAGGGAGGTCTGGGTGCTGGCTCATGTCTGTAATTCTAGCTACTCAGGAGGCTGAGATCTAAGGATTGCAGTTCAAAGTCCTGGCAGAAAAGTCTGTAAGACTCTTATCTGCAGTAAACTACTAAAAAAGCAGAAGTGGAGCTGTGGCTCAAGTGGTAGAACACTAGCCTTAAGCAAAAAAAAAAAAAAAATTTAGGGATAGTGTCCAGGCCCCAAGTTCAAGCCCCAGGACAAGGACAAAGACAGGGACAGGAATACACTCACACACAATTAAAGCTATCAGAAAAGCCAAATAACAGTTATAGGATGATTTTTGTCAATGGAAGCCCAATTTTAAATAAGTCATTTCCACAGGACTGAACTACGATGCATTTCGAATGATCAAGGTCTTGTACTTGAATTTTAATCTGGAGAAATGAACTTAAGTCACCAAGTAACAACACCTCTTTTCCAAACTCTTACACTAAGAACAACTGTATTACTTGGGACAGACATAAAGGATAAGAGAGGAAAAAAAAAACAAAAAACATTTTAATCTCTAAGACCATATGAGATGAATCTACATCATTTTAAAAAGTCAATTCTCAGGGCTGGGAAGGTGGCTCAGTGGTAGAGCGCATGCCTTGCATGCCAGAGGCCCTGGGTTCGATTCCTCAGCACCACATAAGCAAAAAGAAAAAAACCAGAAGTGGCGCTGTGGCTCAAGTGGTAGAGTGCTAGCCTTGAGCTGAAGAGCTGAGGGACAGTGCCCAGGCCCAGAGTTCAGGCCCCATGACCGGACCCAAAAAAACAAACAAACAATAAAAAGTCAATTCTCAGCTCTCAATAACACACTTCATCTAGCCATAAATCTACATATTTTAAATCCAATTTTACCTCACCAAAATGGTCCTGTTAATTGTTCTTTCCAGTTTAAAAGGGACAGCGGATTACTTCACACAAACCATCTCCCACAGTTTGCACAGCAGCTGCCCTTCTCTCAAGATGAAGGGATGATCTGAATTTTACCCATGCTTTTAATCAATGACCGAGAATTTCATAATTACTCCAGAAAGTAATCTGTGAAGTTTAGTTACTGGGAAAGTTTCTACAAAATTCACATCCTGAAAAAAAAAAAAGATATATAGTGCAAACTTAGAAACGGAGGAACATCTTCAATATAAAAATGGGGAGATTCAGTTCCATGAATTATTTTAAGATACTATCAAAGGACTAATTTACTGCTTCTGAGCTGCACAACCACATCCCATTCCTGAGCACTGCTCACCTTTCACAGGCCCTCAGAGTCATACACCTGAAGATCAAGCCTGGCTGAGCCAGAGACAAAGACAGGCTCTAAATGGGAGCCAAAACAAAAATCATGATCTGACCTGGCCTTTCAGGTAGAACTAGAAACGAACTCATCAGTGTGGAACGTAGGAAGTCAACTCATTACATATGGGCAACCTAGAGGAAAAGTGTTAAAAAAAATAATAATAAATCAGCCAGGTTCTGGTGGCTCACTCCAGTAACTTAGCTACCCAGGAGGCTGAGAACTGAGGATCAAGGTTCAAAGCCAGCTAGGGCAGGAAAGTCCACAAGACCTTTATCTCTAATTAACTACTAAAGAGCCAGAAATGGAGCTGGGGGCTCCAAAGTGGTACAGTACTAACCCTGAGCAAAGGGACAACGCCCTTGGTAGAGGACCGAATTTCTCTACAATTGAGACACCCACTACACCAGAATACTACTGCTTCACTTGAAATATTACTAACTAGCCATCTACTGGAATACAACTGCTCTGAAAACTTAGATCTACTCACTTCACATTTTGTTTTTTACCAACCTAAGCAAGTTATGTTTATGCTCTATGAGTTACAGTTCTTTATGCATCAAACAAGCAATTGGGAAAGATAACGTAAGGTTTCTCCTAATTTTATTTATTTATTTTTATTTTTTTTTGGGTCGGTCATGGGGCCTGAACTCTGGGCCTGGGCGCTGTCCCTCAGCTCTTCAGCTCAAGACTAGCTCTCTACCACTTGAGCCACAGCGCCACTTCCAGCTTTTTTCTTTTTGCTTATGTGGTGCTGAGGAATCGAACCCAGGGCCTCTTGCATGCAAGGCAAGCGCTCTACCACTGAGCCACCTTCCCAGCCCTCTCCTAATTTTAATATTAAGATTTGTTCGTGTGTGCTGGTCCCTGGGGCTTGAACTTAGGGCTTGGGCACTGTCCCTGAGTTTATTCAAGGCTAGGGTTCTACCATTTGAGCCACAGCTCCAGTTATGGCTTTTTTGGTACTTAATTGGAAGTAAGAGTTCTCACAGACTTTTCTGCCTGGGCTGGCTTCAAAAGAGGCTTCAGATTTCAGCCTCTTAAATAGCTAAAATTACAAGCAAGCCTTGGGCTGCGGGCAATGTGAAGATCTTTTAAGCAGGGTATGATGGCACATACCTGAAATTCTAGCACCAGGAAAGTGGAGGCAGAAGTTCAAGGCCAACCTGGTATGTAACACCCTTCCCTCAACAAAAAAAAACCCCAAAATTTGTAATTCAACAAGTGAACTCACTTCTCCTGTCTTGCTATAGAGAAATATGTATATTAAAATATACATTCAAAAACCAGTGACTGGTGGCTTATGCCTGTAATTCTAACTACTCAGGAGGGTGAGATATGAGAATGGAGATTGAAGCCAGCCAAGGCGGTAAAGTCTGTGAGACTCACCTCCAATTAACCAACAAAAAGCCAGAAGTGGAGCTGTGGCTCAAGTGGCAGAGCACTAGTCTTGGGCAAGAAAGCCCAGGGACAGCATCCAGGTCCTGAGATCAAGCACTAAGACTGGCATAAAAAGGAAAAAAGAAATAATGTATGTGCAAGTGTGTATATATTTACACACACACACACATTCTCACGAGGGCTAGTCATAGTGGTGCCTATTTGTAATCTCAGCTTTTGAGGATCAACAGCCAGCCCAGGCAAAAAGTTAGAGAGATCTCATCTCAACACGCTGGGCAAGGGTGATGATCCATTGCCTGTAACTCCAGCAATTTAGGAGTCTAAGAAGGAGGATCTGGTCCAAGGCATGATATTTCCCTGGCAGTAACATGACAAACCTACTTGAAAATTACTGAACAAAAGGGGGTTAGGCCTGTCTCAAGTGGCAGAGTACCTATCTAGCAATCACAAAGCCCTGGGCTCAAACCCAGGTACCACCAAAAAATGAAGGAATACATTCAGTGAAGAGGATTCCCCCCTCCCCTGTCATAAAGCTTTAGTAATTTTTAGTCTTGGCCTTTAATTTAGATCCAAAGACAAAATTTCAGTGTACTGAAAATGTCCTGGTCAAAAATAAATAAATATAATGCCCCAACTATTGCTACAAAGAATCCTTGAGCTACAATAATCACATTTTTTTTTTGGTTGGTTGTGGGGCTTGAACTCTGGGCTTGGGCATTATCCCTGCACTTTTCAGCTCAAGGCCAGCAATCTACCGCTTGAAGACCACTTCCGGTTTTCTAGTGATTAATTGGAGATAAGAGTCTCATGGACTTTTCTGCCCGGGATGGCTTTGAGCCGTGATCCTCAGCCTCCTGAGTAGGCCTGGCCTAAAAAAAAATTTTTACAATCACATTTTTCAAACTACAATGAAAATTTTGTATAAGCATGGACAAAAGCCACTGAAGTTTCTAAACCAGGGCACCACACAGTGAGTGTGGCTCTGCAGCCACATGGTAAGCTGGCTTTAAAATACTCTTCAATGTAAGAGTCTCCTCCGTTTGACCATGCCCAGACCTACACAGCCAACAGGAAGAGTCCAGGGAATCCAAACTGTTGTAATTTCTAAAACTGAGGTCATTCTGCATATCAAAGGAAATAATTACCAGAGAAAAGAGAGTCTACGGAATGGAGAAGATCCTTACTGTTCCTACGACAAAGGGTTCATATCCTAAATTCATGAAGAGTTCAAAGAACGAAACACCAAAGGAACAAGTAACCCAGTTAATAAACAGCAAGTGAACTGAACAATTTTCAAAAGTACAAATACCAATAAAAAATGTCAAGTGTTCAAAAAAGAGAAAAGAAAAACAAAAAATGTTCAACATCTTTAACCATAAGGAAAAGCAAATCAGAACAGTAAGATTCTATCTGACCAGTCACAACGACTGTTTTCAAGAACACAATGATCGCCAGACCCAGCCACCGGAGGAGGGGACTCTTACACATTGTGGCTGGGAATGTAAACTAGTCCAGCCACCAAGAGCTCCGCAAAAACTAAAAATGGAAGTATGCTACAATCCTGTTATCCACTCTTGGGCGTATCAATCAGTGAACAAGGCAGATACATGCACACCCACGTTTATTGCAGCACTATTCACAATAGCTAAGTTATTGAATCAGCCATAACTTGCCATCAACAGATGAAAATATTAGTCAGCCATAAACAAGAATGATATTATAGGGCTGGGAATGTGGCTTAATAGTAGAGTGCTTGCCTAGCCCCGAGTTTGACCTCAGTACCATATACACAGAAAAAGCCAGAAGTGGTGGCTATGGCTCAAGTGGTAGAGTGCTAGCCTTGAGCACAGAGAGGCTCAGACAGTGCCCAGGCTCTGAGTTCAAGCCCCAACATCGGCAAAAAAAGAAAAAGGAATTATTTATCATTTATCAAAAAACACAACAGAACTGGAAATGTCTAAGCAAAACCAGACTAAAAAATATTGCCATGTTTCCTTGTATGCAGAACAGACTAAAAAATATTGCCATGTTTCCTTGTATGCAGAATCTAAATCTTTTTTAAAAGGTCAGAAACAAACCGAGCACTGGTGGCTTATGCCTGTAACCCTGGCTACTCAGGAGGCTAAGATCTGAGGATAGCAGTTCAAAGCCAGCCCAGACAGGAAACTCCGTGAGACTCTTATCTCCAATAAACCACCAGAAAACCAGAAGTGGCGCTGTGGCTCAAGTGGTAGAGCGCTTACCTTGAACTGAGGAGCTCAGGGTCAGCACCCAGGCCCCATAAATGACACACACACACACAAAAAAAACCAAAACCTAAGCCTAAGGACAGGGAATGTGGCCTAGTGGTAGAGCGCTTGCCTAGCATGCATGAAGCACTGGGTTCCTCAGCACCACATAAACAGAAAAAGCAGGAAGTGGTGCTGTGGCTCAAGTGATAGAGCACCAGCCTTGAGCCAATGAAGCTCAGGACAGTGCCCAGGCCCTAAGTTCACCCCAGGACTAGCCAAAAACAACAACAACAAAAAAACAAAAAACCTAAGTCAAAAACAATGGGAAGTTTCAGCGAGGAGGATAAGAGTAGGAGGTCAAATCAAAAAAATAAAAAGAGTAAAAAAACTACATTCTGTGTACATGAGCAGCACAATGCACCCCCACTTTGTACAATTAATACACGTTAATGACACCAGCTTTAAAAAAAAATTGGAAACAGACTAAGTTCTAATTGTGACATTAGATAACTTGAGCTTTTTCCATTGTATTATTAGTCCCAAGACAATAAATTATTAGAAAGTTCCAGAAGATCAAGAGAACACACATAACATCCTGAAAAAGCTCGAAAGTAAAACAACTGCAGCGGACAAAATTAATTCATAAAGTACTCAATACTTCCTTGGTTCAAAAAAAGTAATGTGTCAGCCCTACACTGTCACCTGTACATCCAAGTTTTTTACCTTGACTGACCAATAGGCGTCAACATGGTTTGACAGGTTAAAGAAAAGCCGGTCAGGCTAAGGGTGTGGCCCCAGGGGTACCGCTCCTGCCCAGCCAGGGCCAACCTCAGCGGCGGCAGGGAGAACGCGTGAGATTTCACCTCTGCATCTGGGCAGTCTCATGTAAAACACCTACTGAGTACTTGGCTTTCGGCCTAGCTCCGCAGGCTAACTTCCTTTTGTACTTTTTTAAAGAAAAAAACACAGAGTTCGCCGGCGTCAGGGACGGTGCGGGAGGCGCGGGCGGCGCGGGAGGCGCGGGCGGCGGGGGGGGGACGCGGGGCCTCCGGCCTCTGCCTCCGCTCCAGGCTGCCCACCCGAGGGTTAAGCGTGAACTTACTGGTTCCTAGGTCACGGCGGCCAGCGCCTGACTTCCCTATCCGGTCTGGGCTCATCCCTTCTCCCGGCAGGAACTGGCCAGGCATTTGCCGTCTCCGTGCTCGGGCGCGGGCGTCCCGGGCAGGCGGGCAGGGCCGACCCACCGCCACGTGCCCGCGGCCGGAGGCGAAGGCCCGGCCCCGGCCCGGGCGGCGGGAGCCCCCCTCGGAGGACGGCCCCGCGGCGGGGACGCGGCCAGGGCACACTGCGGCACCCAGCCGGCTCAGGCCCGGCCGGACACACTGACAGCCGACACACGACCCGTCCCAAGACACTCGCGCGCGAGAGCGCTCCCTGCTCCCTCCCTCCCTCCCTCCTCGGAGATTCTGGGCTTGAACTCAGACGTGCTGCTCCGGCGCTCCACCCCTTGAGCCGCGCTGCTGACCTCGTGTCTGTCTGTCTGTCTGCCTTCCTCCCCTCTCCCCCTGGCTTTCCGTCTCCCCTGCCCGGCCGGGCCGGGGTCCGGTCCTCAGTGGACACTGCCCCGCCCGCAAGGCCGTCCGTCCGTCCGTCCGTCCGTCCGTCCGTCCGTCCGTCCGCCCTGGTGTGCAAGTGTGGGCGGCGGCTGGAGCCGGGGCCGGGCGCGGGACGGCCGGACGCTGGGGCGCAGGGGCGTTACCTGCAGCTCGCACCAGGCCACCTCCACCGTGGTCTCCGTGTCCAGGCCCTTGTAGACGGTCTTGAAGGAGCCGCGGCCGATCTCGATGTCGAACTTGAGGAAGCGGCCGTCGTTGGACATGCCCACGGCCTTCGTCTCCAGCTCCTCGATGTCGTCCTGCTGCTGGCTCCGCTGCTCCTCGGCCGCCGCCGCCGCCGCCGCCGCCGCGGCCGCCGCCGCCGCCGCCTCCCGGGCGCCGCCGCTGCCGCCGCCGCTGCCGCTGCCGCTGCGGACGGGCGGCGGCGGCTCCTCCCTGCTCCCCGCCGCGCCGGGCCGGGAGGCGGGACGCTCGGGGCCGGGGGCCGGCGGCGCGGCGGCGGGGCCGGGGGCGGCGGCGGGGCCCGGCGCGGCGGGCGCGGCGGCGGCGGCGGCGGCCGGGGGCGGCCGGGTCACCGGGGCGGCGGCGGCCGCGGCGCGGGCCGGCTCCTCCCGGGCGGGCTCCGCGGCGGCGGCGGGCGGCCCCGCGGCGGGCACGGCCCCGCCGGGCTGCGGCGCGGGGATCGGGAGCCCCGGCAGCTCCAGCGCCGTGGCGTTCGAGTCGCAGATGACGCTGCGGCGGAAGAAGCGGTGCTCGGTGGGGGTGGCGGCGGCGGCGGCCGCCCCCCGGCTGTCCTTGTCCATCGTGTGGCGGCGGCGCCGGTACTCGTCGGCGCGGCCCGGGCCCGCCTCGCTGGCCGCGGCCCCCAGCTTGTCGCCCACCGACGAGTCGGAGCTGGAGCCGTTCTTGGGCGCGGGCGGCGGCGGCGGCGGCGACAGGAAGGCCGGGGAGCCGCGGGGCCCGTCCGCGGCGGCGCCGCCGGACATGGCCGGGTCCGGTCCGCTGGAGTGGAGAGAGCGGAGCGGGCGGGCTGGGACTCGCGGAGGGGCGGCGGGGCGGGGGGGGCGCGGGGCGGAGGGGCCGGGCGGGGCCCGCTCAGCGCCGGCCGGGCGCCCCGAGGGCGGCGGCGGCGGCGGGGGCGCGGGGCGCCGGGCCCGCGGGCGTCAGCGCCGCCCGCTCCGCGTCCATCCCGCGGCGAGCGGCGGCCGGCCGGGCCGGGGCGGCGGCGGCGGCGGCGGGCCCGCGCGCATGGAGCCGGCCCCGGGGCGGGACGCGGGACGCCGGGGGGGGGGGCGGGGGGCGGGGGCCCGGCCGGCCCCGGCGGGGCGGGGGGAGCGGGGAGCCGCGGCCCGCCCGGGCCGGCGCCGGGGGGCCGGGGGAGGGAGCCGCGGGGAGGGGAGGGCCGCGGAGACCCGGAGGAGGGCCGGGGAGGAGGGGAGGGCAGGGAAGAGAGCAGTCACCCCGCTAGGCACCTCCTGTCAGCGAAGACGGGGAGGCGCGGCGGCGGCGGCGGCGGCCGAGGAAGAGCACAGCCGCGTCCGCCCGGGAAAACTCTCCGCTTTAAATGGCGCCGGAGTCTGAAACCTCCACACAGCCCGCTCGGACCCCGCCCCCCGCCGCCCCGGGGCGGCCCCACCCCCTCCCGCCGCGCTCGGGGGGGCCCTGCTGCGCAGGCGCGTCGGGCCCGAGGCTCTCTGGGAATTGTAGTTTACGGGCGGGGGGCTGTGAAAGGGGCATGGAGGCCAGGCGCCTACGACGTCCGTGATGCCCCGGGGAGAGGGCGGGGCTTCAGCCTGTTGCCTCCTGGGAGTTGTAGTTCTCCTTGGAAACCGTCCCTTCTGGAAGCCTGAGGGGGGGTGAGGGGGAGGAGGGGGAGGGGGGGTGGAAGCGTCATCAACGGGGGGTCGCTCCAAACCCCAGGGCCAGGTCCTCGCTCTCCTCAGCGGAGTCGTTCTTTCGAGATTCGTTGCGGGACGGAAGAGAAGAAAAAGAGAGCGAGAGAGGGCGAGGGAACGGGAGATGGGGCTCCGCTCCCGACCGCTCCGCCCGGGAAAAGTCATCTGTTCATCTTTCAGGGCGAGCGGCCCGGTGTGGAGCGACGGGGGGGGGGGGGGGGGGGGGGGGGGGTAGGGGGGGGTAGGGGAAGGGGGAGGGCCGGCCCTGGCCGGACTCCCGAGCCCCGGCAAACTCCGTGAAGGGGGCGACGGAGGTCACTGAGGGAGGGTTAGGGAAGGAGATGGGATCATAACTTCCTCCCTCCTCCCCCCTGCACAATTAAGACCACATGCGCGGCTCCAGTCCGCCGCAGAGCATCGTCCAGCTGCGAAGGGAAAAAAAGATGTGGGAGGAGGGGGAGGGGGAGGGGGAGAGGAAGGGGAGGGGGAGGAGGGGGAGGGGGCGGCGTCCCGCGCCCCGCCGCGCGGACCCGGCTTGGGACTCTACGGGGTGCGCTGGAACTTTCTTAATTTTTTATTTTCCAACCGTCGGTTTCCCCCGCCCGGAACGCGCCGGACCTCAACCCCCCCCCCCCCCCCCCCCCGCGACGGCCCCGAGCCCCGCCCCCCGGCCCCGAGCCCCGCCCCCCGGCCCCGAGCCCCGCCCCCCGGCCCCGAGCCCCGCCCCCCGGCCCCGAGCCCCGCCCGGACTGCGCCCGCCCCGCCCCCCGGCCACGAGCCCCGGCCCGAGCCCCGCCCCTCCCGGCCACGAGCCCCGCCCCGCCCCGTGGGTCCCGCAGCTCCCAGACCCCGCCGGGTGCCGGGTGCGGGCCGAGCTCCCCCCTCGCCCCCCGCACCCCGCTTCCCGGACCTCCCCGCCCCTGCGCTGCGCTGTCCCGAGGCCGCCGGGAGACCGCGGGCTTCAGGAGGAAGAGACGGCGTCAGCGGGGGCGGGGACGGGGGGGGATGGGGGTGGGGGGGGCGGGAGGGCGGGGGGATGGGGGCGGGGGGGGCGAGGGTGCCGGGGAGGGGGGGCGGGGGGCAGGAGGGCGGGGGGGGGCAGGAGGGCGGGGGGGGAGCCAGGGATCGGGGCCGAGGGGGGCCGGGGGCGGGGGCGAGGGGGGGGACCGGGGCTGAGGGGGGCGGGGTGGGGAACCGCAGGCCCTGGGGGCCTGCAGGATAGAAAAGAACAGGGGCGCCCGTCCCCCTTAACGCTCCACTGCGCCCCAAACCTCCGCCCGCCGCATTGGGCCCCGCGCCCCAGAAACCCCGAGCTATGGCGAAGCCTCTCACCTCCTGCGGCCCGGGGAGCACAGCACACAGCACGGGGAGCACAGCACACAGCACGGCCGGGGAGTACAGCACAGCACAGGGAGCACAGCACACAGCACGGGGAGCACAGCACACAGCACGGGGAGCACAGCACACAGCACGGGGAGCACAGCACACAGCTCGGCCGGGGAGCACAGCACAGCACAGGGAGCACAGCACACAGCACAGGGAGCACAGCACACAGCACGGGGAGCACAGCACACAGCACGGGGAGCACAGCACACAGCACGGCCGGGGAGCACAGCACACAGCTCGGCCGGGGAGCACAGCACAGCACAGGGAGCACAGCTCACAGCACGGGGAGCACAGCACACAGCTCGGCCGGGGAGCACAGCACACAGCACGGGGAGCATAGCACACAGCTCGGCCGGGGAGCACAGCACACAGCACGGCCAGGGAGCACAGCACACAGCACGGGGAGCACAGCACACAGCACGGGGAGCACAGCACACAGCACGGCCCCAGGAGCACAGCACACAGCACGGGGAGCACAGCACACAGCTCAGCCGGGGAGCACAGCACACAGCACGGGGAGCACAGCACACAGCACGGCCGGGGAGCCCAGCACACAGCACGGGGAGCACAGCACACAGCACGGGGAGCACAACACACAGCACGGCCCTGGGAGCACAGCACACAGCACGGCCCCGGGAGCACAGCACGGGGAGCACAGCACACAGCACGGCCGGGGAGCACAGCACACAGCACGGCCGGGGAGCACAGCACACAGCACGGGGAGCACAGCACACAGCACGGGGAGCACAGCACACAGCACGGCCCCGGGAGCACAGCACACAGCACGGCCCCGGGAGCACAGCACACAGCACGGCCCCGGGAGCACAGCACACAGCACGGCCCGGGAGCACAGCACACAGCACGGCCCCGGGAGCACAGCACGGTCCCGGGAGCACAGCACACAGCACAGCCGGGGAGCACAGCACACAGCACGGCCCCGGGAGCACAGCACACAGCACGGCCCCGGGAGCACAGCACACAGCACGGCCGGGGAGCACAGCACACAGCACGGGGAGCACAGCACACAGCACGGCCCCGGGAGCACAGCATGGCCAGTGTGTCACCAGTCAGACCCGAAGGCACAGTGCACAGTTCACTGCAAATGCTCATCCGCTGTCTTCTCCCGTGGGCTGTGAATCTCTAAGGGACAGGATCGTCTTCCTTTCCTCCTTCCTACAGGTCATCCTTAACCGTACTTTTCCTATTCCTTGTCATTTCAGATGCCAAATAAAGAATCCGCCCCTCCGTCAGATAGCTACAGATGCCTGTCTTTAGTGGCTCACACCTGTCATCCCAGCTGCTCAGGAGGCTGAGATCTGAGAATCACGGTTCAAAGCCAGCCCTGGCAAGAAAGTCCATGAGACTCCTATGAGCCACCAGAAAACTAGAAGTGGCGCTGTGGCTCAAGTGGTAGAGCACCAGCCTTGAGCCGAAGAGCTGAGGGACAGCGCCCAGGCCCAGAGTTCAAGGCCCACAACAGACAAAAAAGTGATACCTTTGATTTAGACAGCGGCTGCAAAATCCTCCGCCACACCCAAAGTCTACTTCATTCCACTGGGTAGCCTCTCCAAATGCACAGGAAATGGATGCATGGTGGTTGTCTGCTTTGTCTCTTCATTTCCCATTCTCTGTCTGACCTGTAGATGTGTGTGCGTGTGTGTGTGTGTGTGTGCGCGCGCACGCACGCGCGCCAATCTTAGGCTCAAACTCATGTCTGAGCTCTTTTGCTCTAGGCTGGTGCTCTGTCACCTGAGCCACAATTCCACTTCCAGCCTCTTTGAGTAGTTAACTGACATCAATGTCTCACAGACTTTACTGCCTGATCCAGCCTCCCACCATGATCCTCAGATGTCAGCTTCCTGAGTAGCTAGGATGACAGGCATGAACCACCACGCCCATCTCTCCATTTCTATTACATGCATTTGTACCTATAGCCTATTTCTTTTAAACCATGTGTTTCCGGAGATCCAGGTCCATCTTTTGGTTACTTTATCCATACAATAAGATTACAGCCAGGGGATCAAGCTCTTTCCGCAGACAATTGTGTGGGAACTTCACAACCCCTTCCCATGAAGTAAGTATTCTAGATTTCCATTTTACCAGTGAAAAACCTGAAGAGCAAGAAGCGTGATACCTAATACAAAGTCAGGTGAGTACTGAACCCAAACTACAGAGCCTGGATTCAAACCTAAGTAGTCCCCCGCTTAAGTCCGAGGTCCTAGTGCAGGCAGTACAGATGCAGTAAACACTGCTTCAGTAAATTCCTGAGTCACAGCAAAGCAACAAGACTAGTGGGCAGCTGTTGGTAGGCCTTCCCCGTTTCCTGCCCTCTAAAGCCTCAGGAACACCTTGGTCAAGATGACAGCCTTAGCAGAGTGTAAAGGATTTAGGAGTCAAATCCGTCTTAACCACTACTGACACGCGGGTTGTACACGCGATTCACAGTGGCAACATTAAAGTTAATCTAAGACAAGGGCTTCGCAGTTATCAGCCAAGTCTCCTCCTTCGGGAGGAGGGCTGGTTACATAACAACTCAGAACAACTAAACCAAGAGGCATGTCGTGACTCACACCTGTTGTCCTAGTGACTTGGGAAGCTGAGATTGGGTGGGTCAAATTTTGGGGGACAGCCCGGGACTAAAGGCTCGCAAGACCGCCTCTCAACCGGTAGCTGGGTGTGGTGGCAGGCGCAAGTGAAACCAGCAGAGTGGGGAGAATGAAATCCAGAGGATCGCGTTTCTGGGGTGGACAGAGAGATCTGTAAGACGCCACCTGGATGGGCAAAAAGCTGGAGTGGCCGATTGTCCCCGCCGCAGTGACAGGCGGGAATGGGGGGGATTCTGTCCAGGCATTGGTCTGTGCAGGGAGCCAGGTCCTACCGCAAAAAAACCAGCAACAGCACAGAGACAGTCATAAAACACTCAACACGCGTACGTAACAGAGGAAGTGAGACATTTGATTTGACGCGGGCCAGGGTGGGGGAGGGGGGGGAGGGGAAGGGGGGAAGGGGTGACTGGCCAAGAGGTACTGGACTCTGAGGTGGACATGTGGAATTGCAGTCCCCTTGCACAACCACTCGAAGATGTAAACATTTTAGCCGGGCACCGGTCGCTTGTGCTCCATAAACTCTCGCTCCTCAGGAGGCAGCGATCTGAGGATCCTAGTTCAAAGCCAGCTTGGACAGGGAAGTCTACAAGACTCCTATCCTCAGTTGACTGGAGAAACAGTGGAGCTGTGGCTCAAACGGAGAGCACTGAAAAAAAAAACAAAACTCAGGTCAGAGCTGGGCGCCAGTGGCTCACGCCTGTCATCCTAACCACTCAGGAGGCTGAGATCTGAGGATCACAGCTCAAAGCCAGCTCAGAGAACGTCCATGAGACTTACCTCCCATGAATCACAAGAAAACTGGAAGTGGTGCGGTGGCTCAAGTGGTAGCCCACCAGCCTTGAGAAAAAGCTCAGGACAGTGCTGAGGCCCTGAGTTCAAGCCCTAGTACACACACACACTATGTAATTAAATTACACAACTGATTGAATACTTGTGTATACTGGGATACAGAGTGTGTGTGTGTATGTGTGTGTGTGTGTGTGTGTGTTGAAGGGTTATTGTGCGATTTAATGAGCTACTGCTAAATACCCAGGGTGGAACTTTGATAGACTCCAGGCACCACCACCCGATTTTGTTTTGTTTTGTTTTGTTTGTATCTGAGCTGCAGGAAGGCACCGAGCCAAGAGGAGAGATGGATGGCTGACAGCTGGTCAGAGAGGCCACAGGCAAGGGGAGCCCGCATGGGAGGTGTCAGGTCCCCGGCTCCCTCCTCGTCTTGGATCTGGCAGGAAGGCTAGAGGCGGGATGGGAGAAGCAGGAAGTCTTTCTCCCAGCAGAGGGGGAGATTGCTTCTTGGGATTCCTTGGCCGTGATGAGAAACCACCTGGTTGGCTGGGGACGGCTTAGCTGAAGGCCACGTAGGCATCCACAGATCTGCATTTCAGGGAGACTCGGGAAGATTAATGACACACACCTGCCAGTCTGGTCACCCCACTTAAGACAACCAGCCCCAGAAAATTCCTCCCTCATTCCAGAAGCTGCTCCGCCTCCTGCCCTGGGTGGTTTGTACATCTATCTGGGGAAAGGCGGATCTAGCTGTAGGGGAAAAAAAATCTTAAGAAAGCACGGAGTTTAGGGCTGGGAATGCAGCTCAGTGAAGCCCTGGTTCCATCCCTCAGTACCACATACACAGAAAAAGCCGCAAGTGGAGCTGTGGTTCAAGAGGTAGAGCACTAGCCGAGCAAAAGAAACCCAGGGACAGCGCCTAGGCCCTGAATTCAAGTTCCAGTACACACACACACACACACACACACACACACACACACACACAGAATCTAGGTTACCTAAGAACTATTTCAACAATTATGTCTTGAGTAAGGCTCGCCAGGAAGAGACCTGTAGGTAGATTGCATGCAAAATTGGTTGTTTTTTTTCTTTCTGGTTTTTTGTTTTGAAATTTTTTAAATTTTTGGCAGTACTAGGGCTTGAACTCCGGGCCTGGAACTTGCTGGGCAAGTGCTCCATCCTCCTTGCCTCTTCTCCTCTAGCCTGCCTGGGCGAGCACCCTCCTACCTGTGTTTCCTGTGGCTGGGGTTGACAGGTGCAGCCACCGTGCCCAGACATTGATTGAGGTGGAGCCTCAGCTCTAAGGCTGGAGCTGGCTTTGAACTGTGAGCCTCTGGTATCCATCTTCCCCAGTCTCCACCTTCCAAGTAGCTACTAGCATTACAGGCTTGAGTATCTGGCAGTTCCCGTTTCTTGTTTTTTCCCTCTCTCTCTCTCTCTCTCATGCGTGTGCAGGTATATGTGTGCATATGTGCACCCATACTAGCATTTGAACTCAGGACCTAGAAGATGCCCCTCAGCCTTTTCCCCTCAAGGCTGGTATTTTTACCATTTGAGCCACAGCTCCACTTCTGGTTTTTTGTTGCTTCATTAAAGATATGTAAGAGTCTCAGGCCTGGGAAGGTGGCTCAGTGGTAGAGTGTTTATCTCGGATGCATGGGAAGGTGGCTCAGTGGTAGAGTGTTTATCTCGGATGCATGAGGCCCTGGGTTCGATTCCTAACTACCACATAAGCAGAAAAAGCCGGAAGTGGTGCTGTGACTCAATGGTAGAACACTAGCCTTGAGCTGAAGTCTCATGGAGTTTTTTCCTGCCTGGGCTGGCTTCGAACCCCAGATCCTCAGATGGATCTCAACCTCCCGAGTCGCTTGGATGATGGGCGTGAGCCGCTGGCTTAGAGCATGGTTCGTGTCTTCACGGGGAATTCAAGAGAAGCAGAGTTTTGTGTCAGGGTAGCCGTGGATTCCGGCTCCGGAGTGGAGGCCACCTGGAGCTCGTGGATAAAGAGAGAGTCTTTGTCTCCCTTTATAACCTACGTCAAGAATCAGCATCTCCCTTTGCATTTTTATTCTATTCCCTGAAATGGCTCCTCACTTCCACCCAGTCCCACGTCTCCCCTTCTCCCTAAGCCAGTGGCTCTGAAAGGCTCTAGGTAGGTCGGCCACACAAGTTGTTCAGATGCAACTTCCTTGCCCAATGGCTCATGCCTGTCTCCCAGCTACTCAGGAGGCTGAGATCTAAGGATTGGGGATTCGAAGCCAGCCCAGGCAGGAAAGTCCGGGAGACTGAAAACCAGAAGTGGAGTTGTGGCTCAAAGTGGTAGAGTGCTAGCCTTGAGTGAAAGAGCTCAGGGACAGCGCCTAGGCCCTGAGTTCAAGCCTCACGACCGACAAAAATAAAAATGTAAAGCAGCTTCCTGGGATTATTGTCCATTGAAATCCACGTTAAGGTTTGAGAATCTCCGATAAGAAGAAGAAAAGACAGCAGTGTGTTAGCTGAGCTTAGAGAGATCAAGGCCAAGGTCACTTGGCTGTGGACTGACCCCAGGAAGGGGGTGAGGGGGCTTTGCTGGAGCCGTCCTGGAGGGGGCCTGGGCCAGGAGTGGCGTCCACTGGGATCTGCTCCAACGGCTGGGCATCTGTGAGTCAAGGTTCAGGGGTGGGGACAAGGAGAAATTGGGTTGGTTGATTTCCAGGCAGGAGGAGTAGGGGAAAGGTGGGAAGGGCTGCTCAAAGGAGCTGAGATTTGGCAACTTGGAGCCCTTGGGGACCAGCCGGGCCCCAAGGGCAGACACGGGCGGTTGGTGGAGAAATCAGCTTTTTTTCTTCTTTTTTTTTGATGGCAGGAAATAGGAAAGTAGAAGACATGGTCTGCTACAATAAATGGCCGAGAATTCTACAATTGCACACCCTGTGTGTGTGTGTGTACACGTGCACACGCGTGCCTTTCCTGGGGTTGGTGCTGTCCCTGAGCTTTTTGTGCTCAGAAGGAGTGTTCTAGCTCTGGAACCCCACAAGCTCCACTTCCAACTGTCTCGGTGAGCTTCATTGGAGATGAGAGTCTCATTAGGCTTTCCTGCCCAGGCTGGCTTTGAACCTCCATCCTTGGATCTCAGCCTCCAGAGTAGTTCGGATGAAGCTGTAGGCCACTGGCGCCCAATCGGTTAATGACTTTTTGAATCAGGTCACGTGCATTGGCCTGGGTAGGAGGGGGAGGGAGGGAGGGACAGGGAGATGGGGAGCGGTTCATGGCTGGGGAATCTGTGCTTTCTTTACAGAAGGGAGTTTATTTTATTTTCTGTGCACTGTACAGCACAAACATTCTCACTTTGACTTAATCCTAATATCCGGGTCTGAAAGTCTTTTTTATTTTTATTTTTGTCGGTTGTGGGGCTTGAACTCTGGGCCTGGGCGCTGTCCCTCAGCTCTTCAGCTCAAGGTGAGTGCTCTACCACCTGAGCCTCAGCACCACTTCCAGTTTTCTGGTGGCTTATTGGAGATAAAGAGTCTCATGGCCTTTCCTGCCAGGTCTGGCTTTGAACTGAGATCCTCAGATCTCAGCCTCCTGAGTAGCTAGGATGACAGGCGTGAGCCACCGGCACCCAGCTTTGAAAGTCATTTTTTTTGGGGGGCGGGTGTCCAGTCGTGGGGCCTGAACTCTGGGCCTGGGCGGTGTCCCTCAGCTCTTCAGCTCAAGGCTAGCGCTCTACCACTTGAGCCACAGTGCCACTTCCAGCTTTATTTTTCTGCTTATGTGGTGTTAAGGAATCGAACCCAGGGCCTCATGCATGGAAGGCAAGCGCTCTACCACTGAGCCACCTTCCCAGCCCTGAAAGTTTTACTTGTAAACTTTATCAGCTCCTGCGAAGAAAAGCACGAGAAGATGGGGCTTGAACTCGGGGGCCCGGGCGCTGTCTCTTAGCTTTTTTGTTGTGCTGTTCCAGGCTGGCACTGTACCACCGCAGCCACAGCTCCACTTCTGACGTTTTTGCTGAGTGGTGATCAGAGTCTCATTGACTTTCCTACTCGGACTGGCTTTGAGCCGTGATACTCTAATTTCAGTGGAGATGACCACCACAGGTACACACAGAAAGAAATGGAGAGAGACAGAAAGAGAGAGGAGAGAGAGGGGGAGAGAGAGAGAAGGAAAGAGGGAGAGAAGGAGGGAAGGAAGGAAGTTTGAAAAGGAAAGAGGTAAACACTATTTAACAGAGAAAAATGTAGCATAGTTGTGTTACTATCAGGGTGTCGTGCAGAGAGGGGGGTTCCCATTTCACAAGTCAGGTAGTGAGTCCATGTTTTTGGACAGTGTCACCCCTTCCTTCGCTCCTCTCCCCCCCCCGCCCCGTTTCCCCTCCCCTCCCGGCCCACACATTTCACAGGTCCTTTCCCACTCAGCATCCACCGAACAGCGTGACGAGCAGAGAGACACTTAGGAGCCTCTGGAGTCCAGCACCCCGCCATGCCGCCTTCTCTCCTGCGTTGCTCTCTCTGGGAGCAGCGTGGACCCTGCGATCTGCTCTTCCCGGGGCCGGGGTGAGCCGCTCAGCGCGGGCGTACCCGGGCCCTCGCGGTGCCCTTGCAGCTAGACACGGACGCTGGCCTCTGCGGGGCCGTCTGGACGGACAGAGGCCAGCTGTGAACTTGGCAGCTTTCCCGAGCCTTCTCTGGCCCAGGGCTGGCATCGTCTGACTCGGTTGACGGGAGTCAGGTTTCCCAGACAAAGGAGGTGCCGAGGTTCCCCCCCCCCAATGTCACCGGCCACCAGCTCCC
Source organism: Dipodomys spectabilis (assembly GCF_019054845.1). NCBI lineage: Eukaryota > Metazoa > Chordata > Mammalia > Rodentia > Heteromyidae > Dipodomys > Dipodomys spectabilis. The sequence continues at coordinate 40,771 of NW_024871198.1, read as the reverse complement.
CTTCTCTTTGGAGCCTGAGTTCTGTCCCCCTCTGTCCCCTGGCATTGGGGATGGGGGGGGACAGCTTGCACCCTCTCCAGCCACCAGGCAACCTCGTTACCACCAGGGACAAAGGGAACCACAAACACTTCTCTTTTTGAGGCCTTGGGGGGGCGGGGCAGGGCCTGGGTGCGGCCCCTCCAGGCTGGTGGTGCTCGACCGCTCAAGCCACACTTGTGGCTTTATTGTTCAGCTCCTGGGAGAGAAGAGTCTCACCGGGACTTCTGTCCTGCGCATTCTAGTTCTTCCTCGTCCTGGTTTTCTTCCCTCCAGGCCTTCATTTTGGTCATTCATTCATTCATTCACATTTTGCACCTCTGGCTCAGCAATGCCAAATCTCGGCCCCCTTTTCCCAGGACCTTGCAGAAATGCACCATGCCTTGCCCTCGGTGCTTCAGGGTGCGGCTGAAGGGTCTCTTGGAAGCTGGTTCTCAGCTGGGCATCCATGGAGGACCTCCGTGTATCTAGCAGTGACAGCAGGAAATGTCATTCTGGGCTGGCCCTTGGCCGGGCCTGGCTCTGAAATCTAACCTCTCCAAGGGCTGTGCTTTCCACTTGCCGGCTTCCTTTGGCTTCTCTTTCACGGTCGGAGCCAAGGTCGTGGCCCCGAGCGCCGCTTGGCACCCGTGGACTCAAGAGAGACTTTGATTCATGCTCTCAGCCCTCTCAAACTCCTGCACCAGCTGCTGGAACCTTCTCCCAACCATGACACCTGCCTGCCTGCTGTCCCGCTGCGTGGGGGAGAGGATGGGGGGGGGGGGGTCCGTGTGTGTGTGTGTGTGTGTGTGTGTGTGTGTGTCTGTTTCTCTCCGGAGCTGCTACATTGTTTTTCTGGTTCTTCCGGTTTCACACCTGCTATTGTCATTACCCCGGGAGAGTCACAACAAATGGATTTTCCTTTTCGTTTCCTGGGGCCTGGACTCAGGGGCAGCCAGCCCAGGAAGGAAGCCACGCGCCCACTCCGCACTCTTCCTCCTCCGGCCGCCAGCTCACCCTGTTGCTGGTGCAGAGGTTCTGGTCCCATCATTGGTCTTTCTGTCTTGCGTGATCCCTGAAGAGGTTGACTTCTCTCTTTTCTGCTTTGCTTTTTTTTTTTTTTTAATGTTTTCTTTTGTTTTTGCTTTTAATTGGAAATAAGATGCTCATGAACTTTTCTGCTGAGGTTGGTCTTCAACCACTACCCTACAGATCTCAACCTCTTGAGTAGCTAAAATGACAGGCATGAGCCACCGTGCCTGGTGGGTTTTTTTGTTTTGTTTTGGCCAGTCCTGGGCCTGTTTTTTTTTTTTTTGGTCAGTCCTGGGGCTTGAACTCAGGGCCTGGGCGCTGTCCCTGAGCTTCTTTGGCTCAAGGCTAGCGCTCTACCACTCGAGCCACAGCGCCACTCCCAGCTTTTTCTGTGTATGTGGTGCTGAGGAATCGAACCCAGGGCTTCATGCATACTAGGCAAGCACTGTACCACTGAGCCACCTTCCTAGCCCCTTCCTTTGCATTTTCTTATCCTGGTTTTACCTCCCTTCAGCCAGATGCAGCTATCTTTTTTTTCCTATTATATTAATTCATTAATTAATTTTTGTCGGTCGTGGGGCTTGAACTCTGGGCCTGGGCACTGACCCTCAGCTCTACTTCTAGCGCTCTGCCACTTGAGCCACAGCACCACCTCCAGCTTTTTCTCTTTATGTGGTGCTGAGGAATCAAACCCAGGAGGGCTTTGTGCATGCAGGGCAAGCGCTCTACCCTTGAGCCACCTTCCCAGCCCCTCCTATTATATTTAAACAATTGAGCAAAGGGGGTTCAATTCTACCACATCCATCATATTTAAAAGCTGCAGAGAACAGCCACAGAACTCAAAGAAAAAGGACATACTAAATTTTTAGCTTCTGCTACCCTCAAGAAAATTTTTTTTACCAGGAAGATAATACCTTCAGCAGCCAGGTTTTTGTTGGGAAGGAGACTTTTTCCTCCATCTCTTTCTTCCCCTTTGATCTCTGAGTCTACTGGAGCACAGCTAGACTGTTTCTCGTTTAAATAATTAGACCCAGGGCTGGGAAGGTGGCTCAGTGGTAGAGTGCTCGCCTAGCATGCTTCATGAAGCCCTGCGTTTGATTCCTCAGTACTACACAGACAGAAAAAGCCGGAAGTAGTGCTGTGGCTCAAATGGTAGAGCGCTAGCCATGAGTTCAACCCCCAGGACTGACCCAAGTCCACGTAAGCTCATAAACTTATTCTTTTAGTCCTCATCTCAAGGGTGCCTGCCATCTCCTGATGACACTTAAAGGAAATCAAGAAATCACCTCTGTGTGTGTTGTGTGTGTGTGTGTATCCGTGGGCAGGTGCGTACGCACACACACACACATTTCCACCTATATTAGGCTTGGGGCTTGGACTTGGGGCTGGTGCTCTCCCACTTGAGCCACAGCGCCACTTCCAGCTTTTGGTGGTTGGAGATCAGAATCTCATGGGGACTTTCCTGCCCGGGCTGGCTTTGAACCTCGACCCTCAGATCTCAGCCTCGGGTAGCCGGGATGACAGGCGTGAGCCCCCGGTACCTGGCTTCTTTTTCGCACGGGACATTTTGAATGTAGTGAGCATGCATGTATGCCTTGCTTCACCCCCCGCCCCTCGCTAAACTCTGCATGGATTTCTCCATAACCCCTCACTGCAGCCATCCAGACGGCCACACCGCTCCAGCCTGCACTAAAACTGGCTCCCAGGACCCGCCAGTGAAGTTTGCATGCTCTAAGGTAAACAGGGCAAAAATAAAAACACTTTCCAAAAAAAGACTCACTCCTGGCAGGAAAAGCACAACTGGTTTCATGAAATGTGTTTGGAGAGAGACGGTTCCCTGCTCTCCCCCCCGCCCCCCCGTCTGATCAAGGGAGAAGTTAGGGGTGTCAAGTAATCTGTCAATTAAAAATGCACTGTTTAAATGTGCTTGTTACCTGACATGTATCAGTGTAACCTCTCTGTACATCACCTTTATAATAACTATATATATATATTTGGGTGGGGCAGTCCTAGGACTTGAACTCGGGGCCTGGGCACTGTCCCTGAGCTGCTTTTGCGTAAGGCTAGCGCTCTACCACTTGAGCCACAGCGCCACTTCCTGCTTTTCCTGTATATGTGGTCGTGAGGAACTGAACCCAGGGCTTCATGCACGCTAGGCAAGTACTCTACCCCTTCAACCACCTGCCCAGCCAATGAAAAATGTGTTTTATTGTGCTGTTCATCTACTTTGAAGAGTAGGCTTTGGCGGGCTCATTAGGTAAACTTCCACTTTGTTCAAAATGAAAAGAAAAAAAAGAACTTTTAGACATAGAATGCAGAGAGTCTCTACACCTTCATCTTGGGGCTCTGCTGCAGCCTGCCCAGCCCAGAAACCTACTCAGCGCTACCACTGTGAAGTCTGAACCCCCGCCCCCGCCCCCCAGTCCCCTTTGCAGGTTCCCTGGGTCAATTTGCAGCATCTCCCCCCACCCCACCCCCAGTCAAGCCAGCGGTGGCTGGAGCCGCTGCTGACCTCAAATGGCTTTTCCCCCGGGCTGGCGGGACCTCGGAAGAGCCACCATGAAAAGGCTCCTGTCACTAGCCACCTCCCAGTGGCGCCACATGCCACCCCTGGGAATGTAGACACACGTTGCACGCGCCCAGGAGAGACACAGACTTGCACGCGTGTACGTGTGGTGCTTCCCCCCCCCCCAGCCCTGGGAGGGGGGGACTGAGGCCAAGACGGGCGTCCTGCATCATCTGGATGAATAGCAGGCCTGTCCAGCCAGCCCTGTGCCATCTCCCACCCCTGAAAGCTGCACACACACACACACACACACACACACACACACACACACACACACACACGCTGCCCAGTCAACAGGAGCCCACGCAGTCTGCTGCCTGCCCTGAGTGAACACAAGGAGCTAAAGAAAAGCAAAACATGGAGCCGGAGAGGGACGTGGTCAGCCTTCAGGTAAGCCGGGTCCAGGGGGTGAAGCAAAGGACTGCTGCTCTGATCACCCCAACTTCCCCGACCCCCGCCTTCTCCCCCTTCTGGAATGTTCCCCCACCTGGGCTCTCTTCCCCTTCACTGGTTTTGCCCGATGGCAGAAGTGGATGGTCTAACTGCCGCCCTGGGCTCCGCTTCCCTGTGCCCATCAGAGAGCTAAGAGATCGGTGTTCGCAGGAAAAGAGTTCACTTTCTGTGTGTCCGTCCCTTCACCCCCCCCCCCAAAAAAAAAAACCCCGGGGGCAGGGAGAGGACTGGAGGGCTGGGAAGATGATGGCGCGGGGCTGGGCGAGCCCGGCGGCCGCCACGCTGCGTTTCACATGTGGAAGAAGCCGCAATCCACCCACGGCCTGGCCGCACAGCACTCGGGGCTGGGACAGGGACACCCCGGCTCCGGAGCAAGGGAGGGGATTCAGGACACTGGTAGGAAAGGTCGGGGGTCCCTTCTGTCCTCCCTCCCTGCCCGGGGTGTGTTTACGGGGCGTCGGAGTTTCTGATCCCAGAAGGGAACAGAAGGGTCTGGGGCGCACAGGTAAGTTGCTGTCTGCCATCCCTGACTGAAAATGAAATATTTAGCAGTCAATCAGTTAATCAATTAATCAGCCCCTGTTTCTGTGGTCCTCACAGAAGCAGGACAACTACAGGGCAGAACAGGACTTGGGCAATCATGATTTTTTTTTGGGGGGGGCAGTCATGGGGCTTGAACTCAGGGCCTGGGCGCTGTCCCTGAGCTCTTTTGCTCAAGGCGAGTGCTCTACCACTTGACCCACAGCACCACTTCTGTTTTGTTGTTGTTGTTTGGTTGGTTGGTTGGTTCATTGGACATAAGAGTCTCATGGAGGCTTTTCTGCCCAGGCTGGCTTTGAAACGCAATCCTCAGTTCTCAGCCTCCTGAGTAGCTAGGATGACAGGAGTGAGCCACCAGTGCCCAGCTTATGATCATGACTCTTTATCCTTGAACCCGATCTTCAAACTAAACCATTAGTAGCACACTAGTTCTTCAGAGCTGCTTTTGTGGAAGGGGTGTGTGTGTGTGTGTGTGTGTGTGTGTGTGTGTGTGTGTGTGTGTGTGTGTGTGTGTGACTCCAGCCTCTCCAGCCTGGCAGAGTCTTCGTGATTGGCTCCTCTGGTCCCCAAGCACCAGCAGGTACTGGTGTATCTAGAACACCGGGGAACCTCACCCCATCCAGCATCAGCCCCCACCCCACACCCAGTGCCCCCTTAGAGCTAGCTGGAGTCCTCTGTCCCTGGTTCCCGCTGTCCTTGGCTGGACATCAGTCTGTCAGCTCACTGCCTCACGGTGGGGGGAGGGACTCCCTGGGCAGCTCTGTCTGGGACCCCCCCTTCCCACCCTGACTTTACTATCGATGTCATTTCTTCCACGGGCACTGCCCACGGCCTGGGGTCTTTCTCCTTGCTTGACCTGTCCCTCTCTCTAGGGCGCCAACCCCATCAGAATGCTGGATGAAGTCACCGCTCTTTTACCCGTGGCCAAGAGGTCCGGGGTCCCAGAAAGGCTCCAAGTCCCTCCACCAGGCCCATGACAGAGCACGGACTCTGCCTTTCCAGGAGTGTTTTCCTTTTCCAGCACTTGGTGCTTGCCTCCTTTGGGTCCTCAGTTGCTGAGGGGACAGGACTGCTGGTTTTCTGGGTTCTCAGGTGCTGATGGCTGAAACAATCCTGAGCTACAGGCAGAGGACCTGCATGTAAATAAAAGAGCTGGGGGCGTGGCTCCAGCGACGGGGGCGTGGCTCCAGCGACAGAGGCGGGGCTATGGCCGTAGGGGCTGTGGTGGCATTGCTCAAGGGTGGGGGCGTGGCTAGGCCATTAGGGGTGGCTCAAGCAGGAGGGGCGTGGCTTAAGTGGTAGGCAAAGTCAGGTTCTGAGTTCAAACCCCAGTACCACCAAAAAGAAAAAGGGGGAAAAAAAGAAGAATTGATAGGTGAGTTTAGCCATTAAACAACCCCAACTTTCAGGCCAGGGACTTATATGCCAATAAGGGACCGGAAGGGACAGGGGGAGGCAATTGATAAATGTCTCTATAAACCGCGCTGCTTTCCTTCCACAAGACATACTCACACTTACAATTCTGAACCCTGAATGCATGTTACTCCTGCCTTGTTTGCTTTGGATGGTTTCCTGGAACGGGGGGAGGGGTGTAAATTGCTGGTAGCTAAGGCCTCTAGGTCACTGGTTCATTCATCTACTATTTACTGACCTGTGCCGTGCCACCAGGCCCGTTGGTGTGAGTTCTTCACCTTAGAAAAAGACAGGGAGAAAGGGTGTTGAGGATTTACTGTGTTTCATCCTGTAATTACACCACCACCTCTGTGAGCCCAAACCCAGATTCATAAGGCGCAGCACTGAAACCACTGAAACTCTTTGCCACAGAAATATTGCTGTCCCCATTTTGATGTTGGGCTCGGAGATGTCATGTGTGTCAAGCACAGAGATTAGCCAGGCATGATGGTGTACACGCTTGTAATCTCAGCACTCAAGAGGCTGAGGTGGATTGAAAGTTTCGGGTCAACCTGGACTACAATAGCAAGACTCTGTCTCCAAAATCAAACGAGCATGTGCACTGAGTAGCTCCTCTTAGATACTCCATCCTTCCCCGACCCCAACCAAATCAAAGAAAGGGCAAATATTTTGAGGGTTGTTTGCTTTCCCAGCAGGATATCACTGCATGCATAGCTCTGGCTAGTGTTGAATTCACTATCCTGCTAAGTGCTGGGATTACAGGCATGTACTACCACACCCAACCAAAGCACACCCAAATACTTAACTGGCTCTGTGCAGGATAAACACTGGATAAAACACGGCCCCTGACCTTAGAAAGCTTATAATTAGGTGGAAGAAATGATACAATTAACGATGACATAAATGCGCTATTTAGCTCCCCAAAATGGGACACAATCACCACCAGTATTTGTAGAGAGGTACCAGCGGCCGGCAACTTTTAACGATAATGGTTCTGTTTGTAGTTTTCATGTGTAATAGAAGAAAGTGGGGGGGGGGGTTGGGGGAGGGGGAACCGTGGTTTTAAGCTTTGCATTACTTAGGATGAGGTTAAATTAATATAAGTGGCCTGATGGAAGTTAACACCTCTGGCCATCTCTGTACACCCCCTCTCTGCTTGGGACGGCGGGGGTGGGGGGGAGGAGGGCTCTGAGTGCCGCTATTGGCCTCACTGTGTGTGTGTGTGTGTGTGTGCACGCACACACATGTGCATCTGCATGTACCTCTGTGTGTCCACGTGGGTTTGCATGTGTGTCTGTGTGTCGGCATGCATGTATCTATGTGTGCGTCAAGTGATGTGTCACAAATATATACCGTTTTTCATTGGTCAACTTAAAAAGAGGATGGGAAGGGCAGGATGGGTGGTACACACGTATAACCCATCCGTTCAGGAGGCTGAGGCTGGAGGGCTGAGTGTTTGAGGTCTGGGACGTGGCAGGAATGGCCGGGTGCCTGTTCGCCAGTTCAGGCCCCAGTACTGCCCAAGTCATAAAATAAAATTTAAAAAAGAGTCTGAGGCCAGTCTGGCCTGCCGTTGTGGTGCTGTGTTCCGGGGAACGGCTCAGAGCTGTGGGGGACAGGACAGCGCCGTGGGGGAACGTGGGGCTTCGGGGTGCCAGCCCGGCCTCTGGAGTGGAGCCTCTACTGCTGAGCCTTGGAAGGGAATCTTCCTCTTACCAGAGACTCCTGCCAGTCCTGGGTTCGAGAAACCCATATTAGTCAATGAAAAGGAGAAGGACTCAGGACTGGCCATTCCGCGATGGGAAACCCAAGCCATTAAGTGCTTGTCTGAGTTCAAAGCCGTGGTGGGGCTTGGAGATTTGAACTCAAGGCTGCTAAGATACCCCTGAACCACGCCTCTAGCCCTATTTTTCCACTGTTTTTTTTTTCTTTTTCTTTTTGTCTGTTGTGGGGCTTGAACTCAGGACCTGGGCGCTGTCCCTGAGCAATTTTGCTCAAGGCTAACTCTCTACCACTTTGAGCCACAGCTCCACTTCCGGTGTGTGTCCTGCTGGTTCATTGGAGATAAGAATCTCATAGGGACGTTTCTGCTCCGGCTGGCGTTGAATCTCGATCCTCAGGCCTCAGCCTCCTGAGGAGCTGGGATGACGGGTATGATTTCAGGCCCATGCGTGGGCCCCCACCCCCCACTTCAGGCTCCCGTCATGGTGGGGGTGACAGGCATGCACCCCGTGTCCAGCCTTGCTGGAGAAAGTAGTCTCTCGGATCTTTTGGCCCGGGCTAGCCTCAAGCCACAATCCTCTCCTCCTCAGCCTCTTAAGTAAGCTCCGATGACAGGTGTGAGCCCCCGGCTCCTGGCTGCATCTGTCCGGTGCTTTCCGTGAGTGCAAAGCTAGAAGCTTCTCATAGGCAGGTACAATGTAGAGAGAAAGGAAACGGCAACAACATACCATAGTTTATACAGAATTAGCTATGGTTTCATAGCTGTGCAGTGACTGGCGGGGGGTGGGGGGGTGGGGAGGGTCTTGGAATGTGCTAGAATTTTGTTGGTGGGAGGGGGCGGGGATTGTGGTAAAGGCTGAAGTGGCTGGAGCCCTGGGCTTGGATGTCTTGAATCTCTCACGCTCCTCCCGTCCACACACACACACCTCCCATTTCTCTCTCCCAAGTGAGCCAAGAGCAAGCCCTGCGGAGACCCAGGTAGGAAGTGGCCAATCAGGGCCCGGGTGGGCCAGGTACCCAGGAGAAGGAGCCCTGGGAACCCCCAGCAGCCGAACCTCACACGCCCGGGCGTCTGAAGCCCAGATGCCAGGGCTGTCACTGTCGGTACTTGCCGGCCACCAGTCCACGCCGGTCGGCGCCCGCTCTGATGAAAGATGGCTTGACTTTCCTCCCGCCTGGGAGACAGCTGTGCTGACGGGGCGGCCCTGTCTGCTGGGCGAGATGAGAAATAATGGAAAGGTGGGGAGGGTGTGAGGAGGAGGAAGTCCCTCCTGTGATCCAGCCCCACTCTCAAGTGGTCCACACCAGAAGAAGAATGCACAAGGGCAGAGTGGAGCTTTCCCACGGGCCGTGGGGCCCGGGGAAAACGGGGGAAGGAGCCCCCCTAGCATTGCACCCTAAAGTCTGGAGGGTCACTTCCACACCTCCGCAAAGGACCTGCCAGGTGCCAGGGGTGGGGTGCTGGTGGCTCACGCCTGTCATCCCCGCTGCTCAGGAGACTGAGAGCTGAAGATCGAGGTTCAAAGCCAGCCTGGGCGGAAAGTCTGTGAGACTTTTGTTTTGGTCCATTGTGGGTCTTGAACTTGGGGCTTGGGCGGTGTCCCTCAGCTCTTCAGCTCAAGGCTGGCGCTCTACCACTTGAACCACAGCACCACTTCTGGTTTTTTGGTGGTTCATTGGAGATCAGAGTCTCAGGGACTTCCCTGCCTGGGGCTGGCTTCGAACAGAGATCCTCAGATCTCAGCCCCCCTGAGTAGCCTGGATGACAGGCGTGAGCCACTGGCGCCTGGCATCTGTGAGACTCTTCATCTCCAATGATCCACCAAAAAGCTGGAAGTAGAACTGTGGCTCAAGTGGTAGAGCATGAGCTTGGAGCAAAAGAGCTCAGGCCCTGAGTTCAAGCCCTAGGACTGTGTCACACACACAGAACAAACACCTGGGAGGATCCCAACGTGTGGAGCCCGGGGACGGCTGGCAGCCAGGCCCCGAGCCAGGCCGCCGCTCTCCATCCTTCCTGTTTCCACTCTACCAGACGGAGAAGCGGGTTTGTTTAACCCAGGCCCTTTGGGGTCCTTTTGTTTTGGCGTGTCTGTCTGGTGCCCTTGGGCTTGGAATCTGTCCGTCCGGATGTGCGTGTTCGGTCCTGATCAGCATATGGCCACACTGGGCGGCCAAGGGGCTGCCCGCCACGGTCCCCCCCACCCCACCACAGGAGTCAGGGTGGGGTCTTCCTGTCCCTGAGCCCCCAGTTTTCACAGCAACGTGCATAACTGAATGCTCCGACACACCCCTGAATGCTCCGGCACTGCCCACAGCAGGGCTGGGGTGAGGGACCCCCAGGCCTGGGGAAAACAAACAGCTCCAGGCCCTGGCACTAGGGCCTGGATGTTGTCCCTGAGCTTCTTTTGCTCAAGGCTAGCACTCTACCTCTTGAGCTACAGAGCCATTTCTGGCTTTATTTTTGCTTATGTGGTGCTGAGGAATCGAACCCAGGGCTTTGTGCAGGATAGGCAAAGCAATCTACCACGAAGCCACCTTCCCAGCCGAGAGGGAGATTCTTCTTCTATTCTCCATGTGACCTGCAGTCTTTTCCCTCCTACCCCGGCATCAGCTGCCGCCTCCTCCGACCTGACTTATCTGTTCTTGGAAGGGAGGTGCCCTGGATGGTACCCCAGCAAGGGTGGCTCAGCCTGGTGCCTCCGACGCAGGCTCTTAAAATAGGGAAACAGAGGCTGTTCGTGGGGGGCCAGGGAGGATGCAGCAGGGAGGCCGGGCTCATACCTGTCATCCTAGCTACTCAGGACGCTGAGATCTGAAGATTGTGGTTCAGAACCAGCCCGGGCAGGAAAATTCATGAGACTCTTATTTCCAATTAACTAAGGCAGGGGGAAAAAAGCCAGAAGTGGAGCTGTGGCTCAATGCGGTAGGGTGCCAACCTCGAGCTAAAAAAGTAAGGGACAGTGCCCAGTGCCCAGCCATTGAGTTTAGGGCACATGTGTGTACACACACACACACACAGAACCATTCCAGAACTTGAAGGAACCTAATGTCTGAGCCTCATCCTAGACATGATATTTTTATATATATATTTTTTAAATCTGGGACGATTCATGGAAAGAGTAAATGCTCCACTTCATTTTCTCCTGCAGAAAACCCAGACAAGGTCTCCAAACAATGGCACCTGTGTCAGGGGAGCCCATGGCTGATTTTCACCTGTCAGGACGTGGGAGATGTACGTTGCCCTTTTCCCAGGAAGGCTTCCTGGGCCCAGAGAAGTCAAGCAATGTGTGTAAGTGCACACAGCTCACCAGAAAGCCGTGCCCGAGTTTCAAGTCCCTCCCTGGCTGACTCCAAAACCTGTGCGGTGGCTGGGCAGGAGGCCCAACCAGTGTGGTTTTCATGAAGAAGGATTAGGGGGAAGCCGGTTCCCAGGCCTCCAGCAAATGTAGAATGCTGAGTCAGATTTAGGTTGGAGAAATCAAAGAAGAATTGGGTTGAATAATGCTATCGCTTTATGCTAATCTTGGCATGGAGGAGAGATTCTCTCTCAGTCGGTTTTATCTGGTCTCTAGACTTTGAACCTCTCTTCTGGCCTGCCTCCAAACCAGTCTCCAACTGCAGCCAGAACATTTCCCTGCTTCTCCCGTTGGTTCCTACCACCCCGGACTGAGTTCTGAAGCCCCATCATTTCTTGATTTATAGATTTTTTTATTTTTTTTTGGGGGGGGAATCAAATGCACAGAAATACATCTATGATCACTCTCAAAATGTGATTTTTTTTGCCACACCCCCTACAACTCTGAAAGGCATTTTAATGAGTTGAAGCTTGGAGTTAGTCATTTAAACATTCAGTTTTTAAACATTCCATTCTTATATGGGGGTGCTAATAATCCCCCCCACACCCACCGCCCCAGGCAAAGACTCGACTGTTCGGAGAGCTCAGAATACAGGTCCTGGGTGCGTGGATCTGCATCTTCTAAATACTCTTTCCTCTGCCTAGCTTTCCTCTCCCTCCTCCAAGCTGTCTGTGCTAGCCCCAGCCCCTACCCTCTCCGTCCTGAGTCTGTTTTCTGTTTGTGTGGTTCAGTTTTGTTTGAGGTAGGTGCTGGGGATGGAGTCAGGGCCTGGCCAGGCTTTATCTACCCCTGAGCTCCACTAGCAGCCCAAGAGGAAATTCTCCTTTGTTTGTTCTTTAAATTGTTATTGTGATGTACAGAGGGGTTACAGTTACATAAGTCAGGTAATAAGTTCCTTCCTTCCTTCCTTTCTTATTTTGCTGGTCCTGGGGTTTGAACCCAAGGCACTGTCCCTGAGCTGCTTTTTTGCTCAAAGCTAGAGCTCTACCGCTTGAACCACAGCACTACTTGTAGATTTTTCTGAGTACTTTATTGAAAAGTCTCGCAGATTTTCCTAGCTTTTTCTGAGTGCTTTATTGGAGATTAAAGTCTCACAGACTTTCCTGAGTTGGCTTTGAACTGTGATCCTCAGCTTTCAGCCTCCTGAGTAGCAGCTAGGATGACAGGTGTGAGCCACCAGCGTCCGGCTATGAGTTCATTTCTTCTTGTACAACGTCATCCCTTGGTTTGTTATTTTTATTTTTTAAGGGGATCAAATATGTGAACATGGTAGGTGAGGGGGTCCACGTCCGGCTATGAGTTCATTTCTTCTTGTACAACGTCATCCCTGGGTTTGTTATTTTTATTTTTTAAGGGGATCAAATATGTGAACATGGCAAGTGAGGGGGTCCATGCCTATAATCTTGGCACTGGGGAAGCTGAGGTAGGAGAGTGATCCTAAATTCAAGGCTGAGATACATCGAAACCAGGTTTCGGATATGTATGTCCTAATTAATGCACCAGAATCTTTCAAGTGTGTATCTGTGGAAGGGTTGGGGAGTGTACAGAACTGGAGGGTGGAAGGGTGAAAAGGCTCAGCAGGGGAGATCATGGGCACTCAGGAAAGTGAACTGTGCAACTCATGGGTGGAGACGGATGGGAGGGACAGGGAAAGAGCCAGGGGGCAGAGGACACCGTATGGAGGGAAACACACTCCCAATTCACACCAATGACATACCTCCGAACCTCTCCTCTGTAAGAACAACAAAGGGAAATGTTAATCATAATCACACACACACACACACACACACACACACCAGAATCTTTTTGCCATACAAAGATGAAAGCTCTGGAATCTCACCTGGCGCTCGTTTAGAAAAGCACGCTCCACACACTCAGTAAACAGCAGCAGTCAGTAACACTGCTTTCAGGATTGTGTGTGTGTGTTGGGGGTGTCTTTGGGGGCCGGGCAGCACTGGGATCGAACCCAGTACGCGACGCCTGTCAGGACTGCAGCTCTGTGGCTGGAACCACACTCGCAGCGCTTTTTGCTTTTGTTTTTCGAGACTCCTTCCTGGAAGCCTCTCGAACAGCCGAGACCACAGTGTGACCCACCGTGCCCGGCCTGTTGTCAGGGTCCCAAGGCGCAGGTGATTTTAATGATGACTGTTTTCTTCTGGCCTTCTACGGTCGCAGGTGACACGGGTGGTGTTTCTTAAAATCGGGTTTTCCTGGAGAACCCCAACACCCTGGGAAGTGAGGGGTCACTCAATTTCATCCGGAGGCCCAGTGCTCCCATCGGTGACACAGTTCCCCCCCCCCCAGGTCTCTCGCTTCCCTTTGAGGAAGGCCACGGATAGAAGGGAGGCAATCAGGACCCGGCCACGTGACTCAGCCACGTGAAGCCACGCAGCTCAGAAAGTATAAAAAGCTGCAGGAGGGCGGGGTGGGGGAGCCTTCATTTCTGGTCTCTTGCTGCTTTGTGCCAGCCTCTCTTTCTCTCTTCTCTGTTATGCTAAAGCTTAAAAAAGGCGTGGGGGGAAAAAAGCAGGGGGGGGCGGCAAAAAAGCTGGGGGCAGAGATATCTCGTGGGAAGCTTAGGGCCAAGAAATCTCCAGTTTGCTAGCCATGCACAGTTGTAGCCGAAAGCTGGGCTGGCCTGTAATCCTCGGGAGGCTGAGATCTGAGGGTCACGGTTCAAAGCCAGCCTGGGCAGGGAAAAGTCCGAGAGACTCTCATCTCCACTAGAAAACCAGAAGTGGAACTGCGGCTCCAAGTGGTAGAGTGCTAGCTTAATAAGCAAAAGAGCTCAGGGACAGCATCCAGGCCCCGAGTTCAAGCCTCAGGACCAACAACAAAGATCATCCTAAAGGGGCAAACTAGTCTCTCGTTAGACAGCCGGCTGGGGAGAGGGAAGGGGTTTCAGGAATTGGGGGGGAGGGGGAAGGGCACCGCCGGACTAATGGCTAAAAGCTGTGGTGGGGGCAGAGTAGGGGCATGTAGTTTAGTGGAAAAGCATCGATAAGCAAGGCCCTGAATTGGACGCCAAGAAACTGCAGCCTGCAGAAGGAAATGGGGTGTCAGGGGGAGGGGAAGGGGTGGCTTGGTGTGGGCTGCACCCTATGTGCACCAGGGCCACCCACGGGGCTCTTGCCTGGATGCTGATCACTGTCCCAGGATGAATCTGGGCAACACCGAGGCATGCTGGGTAAGGCCTACACCCCGGCCCAGAGCGTCCGCCTGTCCGGGCCTACAGGATCGTGCAAGAGGCTCGGCCTCTTCTGTTGACTGCCCCTCGATTGAGGGCTCACTTTGTCCTCCTACCTAGTTCGGGAACTGACAGCACCCGGGATGGAGGAGACTTGAGTACTCCTAGAAGAATCCCTCGGGCTGGGGACCACCGCCCAGGCTGAGGTAGGCCCGGGGTTGCAGAGGCCTGGAGCAGGGCTGGATGGAGAAGGGTCAGCTAGGGCCGCGGGGAAGAAAGAGCCACAGTTTTCCACCAGCCTGTGAGCCACAGGGCACGGAGCCAGCCCAAGGCCGGGCCGAGGCCTTCCCGGGAATCTGAAGATCCTTTTCATAAGGAGGAGGCCCCTGAGGCCTCACCCTGGAAGGGGGTGGGGGGCTGCGGAGCCCAGAGCCTGGGGGGGGAGGGTCAGGACCTGGGAAAACAAGGTCAGCTGAGCCAGGCCCAGCAGAGGTGGGGAGGCCAAGGCCAGCACAAGGGTGACACCCCCCCCCCCCCCCCCGCAGGGGCCTCGGCCTCTCCTCCCACAAAGAAAAAGAAAAAGCAGAAACAGACCAGCCCTCCGCTTTCCTAAAGCCGAATCCAGCCTGCGCCCGGCTCTGCCCGGCCCCCCTCCACGCCTCCGTCCCCTCTCCCTGCCCCCCTCTGGGGCCGCTGACCGGGCCGGGGCCTCGGACTATTTCGGTTCTGTTTCTCACAGAAGGGACTTGGGTTTCCTGCTCGGCTTCCCTGAGGTGGCCATGGAGAGAGGAAAGCCCGTGTTCACGGCTGGGTTTGGGGGTTTTTGTGTTTTCTTTCTCCCTTTGGACGTTCCCATCTACTCCAAACCTAAAACTGGAGGTTCAGGGACACGGCTTTGCTCAAGGTCCTAGCTCTCTGCCCAACTGTGGTTCTGGGCCCAGCCAGCTCTCTGCGGGGGGGGACCCCGGGGGACCCCGGGTGGACCTGTTGAAAGGAGGTTCAAGGCCACGCCCAACCCTAACTCAAGCCTTGGCCTCCCAGGCAGGTGTTTGCTGGGAGATAGTTAGGGAAGATTGAATCCGGTGCGGCTTTTAGCACGAGGGTCTAATCTAAGCTAATGAGCTGCAATGCCTTGACTTCTCCCCAAGTACCATCCTAGCTTGAAACCTGTCTTCCTTCCCCCCTTTCTGAACCAGGCTTGCTTGCTGGGCTCAAGAATTCAACAACAAAAGTCCCAGGCCCCAGCCTTCCGATCTGCATGGGGGTACACCTCTCATCTCCCCAGAGCCCCAGCAGGAGGGGTTCGGGAGGATGATGGGGAGTGGGGGGATTGGAAGGTCGGAGGGCACAGTGCCCCCAGGCCGTGGTGTCAGAAGGCAAAGGCTGGTGGTAATTATTCAAAACTCCTGTGTAAGTGATCCAGCACTGTGGCTTGCATCTGTGAATCCTAGAGCTCTTGAAGATCAAAGGTTCAAAGCCAGCCTGGGCAGGGAAGTTCTTCAGGCTTATTTCCAACTAGCCAGTGAAAAGCTTAAGTAGAGGTGTGGCTCAAACAGTATAGCACTAGCCTTGATCAACAGCAACAAACAAAAGCTAAGGGACATTGCCAAAGCTCTTCAGGGAAAGCCCAAATCCTGGCACAAAGTGCAGGCCCAGTGTCCACAGTCGAAGGAGAGATCAGGGGTGACTTCCCCACCCCCAGGTCTAGCTGGAGGCAGGAGTCACCTGGGACCCCGGTATGGTCCATCCTTTTCCCATCCAAGTATATAATACAAACAGGACAGTAACCCAGACTCCCTCTCCAATGAGCTAGCAAAAAACCAAGCTGGAGGTGTGGATCAAGCGGTAGAAGGGTGCCGGCTAGGAGAGAGAAAGTCGGAACGTGAAAAGCCCCGAGCTTAAACTCTAGAGCTGGACCAAAAATAAAGAAAGGGAGCAAAGCAACATGGGATCACATTCCTGCCTGTCGCCCCCTCCCCCCCAATACTGGAGTTTGGAAATTGGGGGGAGGGCTGTGGACTGGCCAGGCCTGTGCTCTACAACACCGTTTCCCATTTTCTGGTTTCCCATTTTCTGGTGGTTCACTGGAGATGAGTTTCACAGGGACTCTTCTGCCTGGGCTTGGCTTCAAACCGAGATCCTCGGCTCTCAGCCTCCTGAGTAGACAGGTGTGAGCCATTGGCGCCTGGTCTGTGTTTATTTTTCTGATAGGATGTTGTGCTAATCTCCTCCACCCCTGGGCCTAACCGTGGATTTCAGTCTTCCCTTTCTCTGTCCTTTGGAGTAGCTGGGATTACCTGGTGTGCTTTGGAAGCTTCTGGGTTCTACTAGCTTTTGTCTGTATTGGCTTCAAGCCACGACTTTTCTAGTCTCTACCTCCCAAATTAGCTGGAGATAGAGCCCTACTTAGCCTGGAACCAAACAAAACTCGGACAACGCCCCGGGGCTCTGAGTTCAAGCCCCACCACAACGTCCAAAGAAAAACCGAAACTTCAAACCCAGAGCTGCAGTCCTAGGTAACATGGGCATAGCTGTTCTTGTCATTCTCACAGGGCTCATGGAAGGTGAAGAGACCACGGAAGAATCGTGCGTGGGACATTCCAGCCCTCCCCCCCGCCCTTTCAGCATAGGGCTCCGAGATAGCAGGTCCTGACACTGGCCTGGCTGGATTTCTTTTGCTGGGTCTGCCTCTTCTGGCAGGGCTGTCTGCCCTGGAGAAATTGGCTCAGCCTCTCTCTGCCTTGGTTTCTTACTAGGATTGAGTGAGTTAATGTGTGTAAGTCACTAAGAGCCGGGCATGCCCCACCCTGAGCTGTGCGTGTGACTTGTGAGTTATCTGACATTTACTGTGATTCTTTTGAAGCCGAAAACGGGAAAGAGGACCGGTCTCTGCAGTGTGGGTTTGTAACCGCTGTTAGCGATGCCCTTCAACACAGGGTTTCATACGGAGGCTAGTTTGGTCTTTTTTAGTACAGGGCTGGGCTTTGAACTCAGGATCTTGTGTTTGTTGGCGGGTGCTCTACCTCTTGAGCTGGGATAGCAGGCAAATTGTTACCACCTGGTCACTGTTTGGCTTGTTTTGTATGCATGTCAGTATTGGACTTGAACTTGGGCCCTGCCTTTGAAAGCTCTGATTCTTGGGGTGTCTGAGTCCTGGGACTTGAACTCTGAGCCTGGGCGCTATTGCTGTGTTTTTGTACTATGGCCAGCTCCACTTCCTGCTTTTTGTGGTTAATTGGAGATGGGAGTCTCAGACTTTCCTGTCTGCGCTGGCTTTGAACCACAACCCTCAGATCTCAGCCTTCCGAGCAGGATGACAGGTGTGATCCACTGGTGCCCAGCTTAGAGCTTTACAGCTTTTATCCTCAAAAATTGGTGCTCTACCACTTGGGCCACACCTCTACTTTTAGTTATTTTGCCGATTAAGAGTCTCTCGGATATGTCTTTCCTTGGGGTGGTTTCCAAGGAGAATGTTTGGATCTTAGTGTCCTGAGGAGTTAGGATTACAGAAGTGAGCCCTTGGCCACCTGTGTGTGTGTGTGTGTTTACACAATTATAACACAATTTTACACAACATGAATTGTAAATCTGTCCCCTGTCAGGATTGATCTGGGTGCTCGGGAAAGAGCTAGGGGACTTAGAGGTACAAAGCATGGATTCAACCATTGAGGTCCCAACCTCAAGCCTCTAATATTTTTACCTGCTGTGTGGTTTGCATATTAAATATGCAAATTATGGCTTTGCATGTCGTGCATATGCATTAGACCATTTATTTACATGCTGCCTTCTATCGATTGTGTGGCCAACACCTCTGGTGTCCTGGGCTCTCCTGTGCAGACAATAAAACAGCCCGGGCAAGGCTCTCCAGGAAGTATCACCTGATGGACAAAGCTCAAGACTTCCGTGAACTAATCGGAGAACCTGAGGATCTGTAGTTAAAACAGGAACTGGAGCTGAGCGTGGGGTCTCCTGCTTGTCCAGCTACTCAGGAGGCTGCGATCTGAGGATCGCGGTTCAAAGCCACCCCGGGCAGGAAAGTCTGAGACTCTAGTCTCCAACGAACCACTAGAAAACCGGAGGTGGCGCTGTGGCTCAAGTGGGAGAGCACTTGCCTTGAGCTGAAGAGCTGAGGGACAGTGCCCAGGCCCTGAGTTCAAGCCCCACGACCGACCCTCCTCCCCACCAAAAAATCCAACTGAACAGGAAATCAGACCATGCCTGTGGTTGCCCTGGCTGGAGGAGAGGTTTCATTTACCCTGTGGGGCTTCACATTGTGCCTGAGTCATCCTCAAAGTTTGCCAGCGCCCGCTTCAATTACACCCTGATCTACCCGAGCCAAAGCCCCAGGGCCTCGCCAGCATTCCTCCCCTAACTCCTCTCCCAGCGTGTGATTGCTTTTGGTGGGACTAGATTTGAACTCCTGTCCTTGCATGAGCTAGGCAAGGCGCTTTACCACTTGAACCATGCCCCCGGCCTCCAATATGGTTTTACTACCTTCGGTGATAAATTCCTTGGGCCCCAGCTTTGGTCGGTTTATTCTTGGCTCTTTGGTGTCAGTCCTTGGGCTTGAACTCGGAGCCTGAGCACTGTCCCCTGAGCTCTTTGCGCTCAAAAGCTGGTGCTCTACCACGTGAACCGTAGCTCCACTTCGGGCTTTTTTGGTGGCTTATTGGAGATAAGCCTCCTTCCCCGGGGTGGCTTTGAACTTTGATCCTCTGATCTCAGCCTCCTGAGTAGCTGGGATGATGGGCATGAGCCACAGGTGCTTTGTTCACTTTTGAGTTGAGTTCTTGTGACCTTCTAGAATTTCTTCTCTTCCTGACTCAGTCCCCGACTGCGCCACCCCCCTCCGCCAGCCCGCCAGAGCTGAGCCAGGCCGGTGGCACCAGGATTGGTTCCGGGCCTTCACTGTGGCCAGTGGCTGGTGCGGGCAGCTCCGGCCGTTCAATCCCAGATGGGAGGGCTGTGTCTCTCCGGATGACCTGCTGGGGTCACAGAGATGGCAGACAGGGGTCTCCTTTGGGTGCACACACATACACACCCTCTGCCCCTGGGCATTGCAGCTGGCAGAGGAGCTCCTGGCAGGTCCGGAGCAGAGGCCGCTGCCTTTCCACCCTCCTCCCGGCCTGGACCCCTATCAAACGGGTGACTAACGCGCTTGGTTTGCAACCAGGAAAACCGAGAAATCAAGACTTGTTTTCCTGCCCGCTCTGCCGGGTGGAATTCCCATTCCACTTACCCTCGGCAAATGGAGGGGGCGGGCAACTCCACGCCCTGAGCCCTGGCGCCGGGGTTGCCGGCTCTGAGCTCTTCCCCGTCCATCCATCGCTGATCAACCCCGCGGCCTCCTGTTCCCGCTGTGCAACCGCTCTTGCGCCCGCCCCTGCAGTCCCTGACGGGAGCCATGCTCTCCCCCCCCTTCCCTGCACCCCTTCCCCCCCCCCCCTCAGGCGGGAAAGGGGAAAGGCATGTTGAATTGCTCA
Source organism: Dipodomys spectabilis (assembly GCF_019054845.1). Taxonomy (NCBI): domain Eukaryota; kingdom Metazoa; phylum Chordata; class Mammalia; order Rodentia; family Heteromyidae; genus Dipodomys; species Dipodomys spectabilis. The sequence goes on along the minus strand of NW_024871198.1, from coordinate 21,004 downwards.
AATGCATCCTGGATCTCTGTACTTTCTTTTTCATTGAGATTTGAACCCAGGACCTGGGCACAGCTGGGCAGGTGCTCTACCACTTGAGCCATACACCCCAATCTTTTTATTTGTCAGTTGTGGGGCTTGAACTTGGGGCCTGGGCACTGTCTCTGAGCTCTTTTGCTCATGGCGGGCGCTCTACCACTTGAGCCACAGCGCCACTTCAGGTTTTCTGGCGGTTTCGTGGAGATCAGAGTCTCACAGACGTTTCCTGCCTTTGAACTGCGATCCTCAGATCTCAGCCTCCCAAGTGGCTGGGATGGCAGGCGCCAGCCACCGGAGCCTGGCTCCTTCTATCCATTTAATAGACGTTTCCTCTTTTCCAAGTGTTGGGCAGAATTGGCCCCTTTCTTCCTCCCCAGCCCTGGACAGCCTCGGACTGCGTTTAGCCAGCTATCTTTAGAGGAAACGGCCCACTCCAGCTGTAATTATGGCTGAAGGGTCACTTTCTTTCCTAAACTCTATTTTCAGGTGTTTACAGCTTTCTTGATAAAGGAAAAAAATAAAAATCTACCTACAGGCAGAGGAGAAAGGGCGTACAAGTTCCTCCTTTGGCCTCTGCCGTCCGGGGCGGATGCCCAAGCAGACGGCAGGGCTGCCAGCCACTTCGGTGGAGGGCCGGGGGGCCGGAGCTCAGGGTTGGGTCCCGCTGTCCCTTCTGTGGCCATTTGGTGCAACCGGTCACCAGTGGAACTGACCAGGGGATAAGTCTGGGCCCATCCCTCCCACCAGTACCTCAGTTTCCTCATCTGGAAAATGAGGATCGGTCTGTGTTTCCTAGGATTACAGGCGTGAGCCACCGCACCCGGCTCTGTTGAATTTTTTTTAGAAACACAGGGAGGCAGGGAGAAGGTTAAGTTGTCTGTGGGAGCGAGCCCTGGAGCCCAGTGCCACACGCAGGTGTAGCCCGTGGATCTGTGGCTCCGTGGTCCCCGTTGGGGGCGGGGCCTGCCTGTGCTTCATTGCTTACCTGTTGGCTTTTGTCTGACAAATGCCCTCATAGGTCATCGGCTCCTTTGGTCTTTATGACCATGGAGACGTAATTATCCCGCGGTAACCATGCCGGGTCCCGTGCGCTGGGAAGGTCGCTGGCGGCTGGGTTGAGCTTTCAGAGCTGTGTTTTTTGACCTTAAATCTCCTGGCAACCATGCCGTCCTCCCCGCCCCCGGTGGCCACTGAAATCACTCTTGGCTGTGTCCAAGTCCTCTCTGCCTCCACCCAGTCCTTTGTCTTTTCTACTTTCCCTCCAGTGTAGCCTACCCGCAAATGACCCAATGCACATCTCTAACAGCCCGCCACAGCTCACTGTGAACTCCGCTTGAATACAGGCGGGAATGCTGTCACATTCCTGCAATCCCAGCATGCAGCTTGGGTTACGTGGCAAGATCCTCAAGAAAACAAAACAAATCCTCGAACCCCAAATAAGCCGGGCATGTTGGCACCCACCTATAATCCCAGCTGCGAAGGAGGCAGAGACAGGAAGATTGCTAGTTTGAGGCTTGTCCAGGCTAAGTAGGCAAGACTTGGTCATAAAAACAAAATATGGGCACTCGAGCAAGGCTCAGATGACAGAACAAGAGTGCAAGGCTCTGAGTTCAAATCTCAGTAGCAAGAAAAAACATTATAGAAGAGCTAGGGGTAGAGTCCTTGTTGGGCACAGGGAAGGCCCCGTGTTCAATCCCTGGTGCCACAAAAAGGAGTTATAAAAAGAAAGGCTGGGAAGGTGGCTTCATGGTAGAGTGCTTGCCTAGAATGCACGAGGCTCTGGGTTCGATTCCTCAGTACCACATGAATGAAAACATAATGTAACAAGGAAATGGCTGCCTCTCCCGTCCTTGGGTCCCACCCCCCTTCCTTGTGTTTTGGCGGGCCCGAACTCTGCCACTCTTCAGGTGAGCCTGCCCCGATGGCTCCCAAAGACCTCAATTCTGGGGTGCAGTGCTTCTGAGGCCCTGGGAGCCCGGGTTCATCCCCAGCGATGCCAAAAGAAGCAGCAAAACAAGTAGGAGCTGGGCGCTGCCGGTGGCTCATGCCTGTCATCCTAGCCTGCTGAGGCGGGCTGAGTAGCCGGGGCGCCAAGTCCATAAGACTCTGATCTCCAATGAATCACCAGAAAACCAGAAGTGGCGCTGTGGCTCAAGTGGTAGAGCGCCCGCCTTGAGCTGGCTGAAGAGCTGAGGGACAGCGCCCAGGCCCAGTAGTTCAAGCCCCACAACTGACAAAAACAAGTGCTTGTGCTTTTGTACACAGGGTGTAAAACAACCCTGGGTTTAGGGTACTTGGAAACCTAGCTAGACCGGAACGTTAGCAGGGTAAGTTTGAACGGGACCCAGCGCAGTGGTTCACACCTGTAACCCCAGAACACTGGAGGAGGCAGAGCTGGGGGAGGGTTACCATTGCCGAGGCCAGCTTGGGCAAAAAGTGCAGAGAAACCTCATCTTGAGCAACAGAATCTGGGTATGCCTGACTATCCCAGACTAGGCAGAAAACGTAAAGAGGAGGCTGGCTCAGACATAAAATAGACTTAAAACTGGGCACCGGTGGTTCACGCCTGTCATTCCAGCTACTCAGGAGGCTGAGATCTGAGGATCGTAGTTCAAAGCCAACCCAGTCAGGAAAGTCCGTGAGACTCTGCCCTCCAGTGAACCACCAGAAAACCAAAAGTGGTGCTGTGGTTCAAGGGGTAGAGCACCAGCCTTGAGCTGAAGAGCTGAGGGACGGCACCCAGGCCCAGAGTTCAAGTTCCACCACTGACAAAAAGTGGTAGAGCATCTTCTTAGCAACTGTGAGCCCCCGAGTTCCAATGCCAGAGACACACACACACACGCACACGTGCACACACAAGCACAGGAACGGTGAGTCACCACCGCGCCATCAGCTGCAGAGGAAGTGTTGGGGCTCGGGGTGCAGGGTGGAGGGAGAGAGGAAGGGCTGTAATAGCAATGCATTTCGCTCTTGAGAGATTACCCAACATCCTGGCATTTAGAAAATGTACTGCCTTGCCTGGCACAAATTGTCCTGGCAGCTTGCTGACTTTCTTCCCCTCCCTGGTCCCCTGCAGCCTGGGGGAGGGGGGCTGTCTCTCCCACCTCTGGGCCATGGCTTCCAGGCTCCGAGGGAGAGAGGGTGTGCTGGTGGAGTGGGAGCCTGAAATCCTGGCCCGGAAAAGGCCTGGGCGTCTTTGCGCCTTGGAACGTCCATCCACCAGCCAAGCGCTGCGGGCTTGGGAGGCTGAGAGCGGAGGATTTGGCGGTTCAAAGCCGAGCTGGGTGGAAAAGCCCGTGAGATTTGTGTCGCTAACCACGGAGAATTGGGGACGTGGAGCCATCCTGGCTCAAGGGATAAGAGTGACCGCCTTGGACAAAAAGCTGAGGGACAGCACCTAGGCCCTGAGTTCAAGCCCCAGGACCGGCGCAAAAAAAAAAAAACACAGCACGTGCATATGAGGTGAATTGTTTGTCCAGACAATGTTTGGGGCGTTTGAGGATAGGGAGACCCTCCCCCCATAACCAAGGCACCCTCTTCCTACAAAGTAGGAATCCTGGTCTGGTTTGTTTCTCTTTGCTGATAAAGCCATGTCTGCAAAGCAAGATCCTTCACGGGTGGCGGAGGCCTGGCCTGGGTGGGGGGTGCAGCCCCTCCTGCAGGGTCCCCCCCGCGAGGTGTCCCAGGGGAAGGGACAGGCCAGCCCGGGCTTGCCCCACCCCATGCGCCATCAGACAGGGGAGGAATGGCCTAACACACACCACGCCAAACACAGCCCCCAGCAACGCGGCCCAGGCCCTGCCAAGTCCCGGCTCCCGCCCGGCTCCCGGCCGCCACCAGCCGGCGTGCATGCCCGTGACTGCAGGGATGGCCTTTGCCTTGGGTCTTCAGCCCTGAGCCATCTTGGCAGGGTTGCTCGTCAGGTTCGGAGCCGCCTTTCCAGACGCCGGCAGCTCGGCCTGGGGTCCAGGCGGGGGCCGGGGACGCGGGGAGGTTGGCCAGCGTGGCTGCTGTGCCCCTGGTCCCGGCCTCAAGGACTCCTGAGATCAAGTGCATTTGCTTTCTTGCTCCTCTTGGGAGCCCAAAGGTCTGTCTGTCGGTCTGTCTGTGTCTCTGCAGCCCAGATCGCTCTCCAAAGCCTCTGAGAGCCTCAATTCTCCCGCACCGCACACCCTCCACTGAGAAATGGAGAGGAGACGGGGTACACCTGACTGCTCATCCCTCCCCAGCTTCCCAGGTCCATAGTCCCCGAAAGCCCACGGGGGACCCAGGACGGCACAAACCCGTCTCCACACCAGCCCCGCACCTTGCCGGCCACTTCCCACGGGGCTGTGAGCCATGGGCGGCCCCCACAACAGAGCCTGGGGAGCCCGACAGAAAGAGGCAGATGGTCCCCAACCAGGCCCTGTGTGTGCACACGGAGAAAGAGGGCGGGCACATGCAAATCACATGCAAATGACCCAGACCCACACCCACAGGTTGATTACAGGATCCTAGTGGACCAAAAAATGAATTTTTTTTTTTCTCAGAAAACAACCAACTTCTCCAGCACTTGTGACTTGAGAGCCAGTGGCACATTTAATTCTCACCTCTCCGTAAAGTAGATCCTTCTGGCATTTCACCGTGTAGATTGTGTGCCAGCCACGTTGAGCCGGGCAGGCCTGGGGCCTGAGTCTCTGTACGGAGGCTGGGTGTGACCTTGTATGCTGTGAAGCCTGAGGACTCCAGCTTTTGGGGGTGACCCCAGCCTCTGGAGAGTAAGTAGCTTTGTAGTGAAGGACCCCCAACCCCCCCTTCCCGCCACCCCAACCTCACTTCCCAGAGGAAGTTACTGATTGACCTCAGGAAGTGGAAACTTCCTAAGAAGGAAAGTACAGAGAATGCTGACAGGGCAGGAGAGGGGAGGAGAGAGGGTCCCCCCCCCAAATGACAGGGGAGGGGAGAGGGCACCCCCCCAAACCTGCTGAGCCGTGTGAGACCGTGGGAAGAACACAGGCCTGTTTGGGGGGTCCCTGATCCCTTGGGAGTTTCTCACGCACCCCATAATTACAAGCCTGGGAAGGAAGGTGAGCAAATAGCCAGGACACCCATGCAGTGGGGGACCGGGAGGCATGAGTCCCTCAGCGGGGAGCTAGGCTTCAGGGATCAGGACAGACCCACGAAGATGTTTTTTGTTGTTGGTGGTGGTCATGGGACTTGAACTCTGGGCCTGGGCACTGTCCCTGAGCTCTTTAAGGCTGGCGCTCTACCACTTGAGCCACAGCGCCACTTCTGGTTTTCTGGTAGTCCATTGGAGATGAGAGTCCCAAAGACTTTGCTTTCCGGGGCTGGCTTCGAACCGCCATCCTCAGATCTCAGCCTCTGGAGTCTGGGATGATGGGCGTGAGCCACTGGCTCGCCCAGCTCTGGCATCCAAGTAATTGCGTGAGTCAGCCGACAGGAAAGGTTGGTTCTGGCTCGTGGATTTGGCGCTGTGGCTTTGGGCCTATGGTGACAAAGGAACGTTGATGGAGGACGACTCGCTCACCTTGTGTCCAGGAAGCAAAAAAAGAGCAAGGAGCCAGGGTCCCCAAACTCCCCTTCAAGATCACACCGCCAATGACCTAACTTCCTTCCCTTAGGCCCCGCCCACCAGAGGTTCCAGCACCTGTCAACCATACTGCCACACTGGCCATGAAGCCTGTAATCCATGTGCCCCGGAGGGGGTGGGCATGTGTTTTCGGTCAAAACCCTAATGGTCATTGTCCTCCAGGGTTTCCTGATGTCCTCTGGCCACAAGCCAGTCTTGCTGGGGTTGGGGGACTCCGGCTTCCTGCCTGATGACCTGGAAGGGTTGGGTCACACGGGAGGCTGCGTGTAGGAGGACAGGCCTTTCATTCCGGCCCAGCCTGGCAGGTGGGAGGGTGAAGGGGGAAGTCCAGGAGTTTGCCCATGGCCGCTGGGAGTCTCGCTCCTGATGGGAGTAACTCCACCCATCTTGTGGCCCTCCAGGTGGGCCTGTTGGTCTTTCCTATTGGAGCCATCTCCAATGAGTGTGGGTTCCCTGATGATGGATCTGTCAACTGCCCTTATCCCTAGGACCAGAGTAATCCCACTTGTTCTAGAACATTCTATCCCTGGACCATTTGTACTGTCACCCCTCCCTGTAAGGGATCAGACCTGTGGGCTCCTGGAGGTCAAGACTCCTAAGCTTTAACACAGCCAGTGGGATCACTTTTTAAAATTTTGTGCCGGTCCTGGGGCTTGAACTTAGGGGCCCCCCCCAGCTGCTTTTGCTCAAGGATAGCTTTCCATCACTTGAGCCACAGCGCCACTCTGGCTTCTTGGAAATGAAGTCTTCGGCTCTTCATGCCCAGGTTGGCTCTGAGTGGTGAGCCTCTCTGCTCTCCCGGGTAGCCGGGGTGACTGGCATGAGCCCCCAGCGCCGCTGTGCCCCAAATCTTCCCAGGAGACCAGGCGTGCGGGATGACGCTGGTGGCCCTGCCAGCCTCTGTGGGTGGCACTGGGGGCGGGCTGTGTGCCGAATGGCACAGGTCAGGACCTCCAGCCTACGCTTGTTTGAGCTCAGCACGGGAGCCGCTGCGGCTGGGCCAGGCCGGGCTGTGTCCTTGTCTGTGCTGTTTTCACAGAGGCGCTGGTGGCCAGGGAAGACAGGTCCTGCCCAGAGGCCATGGGAACCTGAGCTACGTGAACCCCCACGGTGGGGGCCTGCCTGTCTCTGGAGAATAAATGGACTCATCAGAGGACTTCGGGTCCCCCGACCCCATACTGTTCTTCTCAAACTCCCTTAACTGTCATCGATCCTGGACTAAAAGCCTCGGACTGCTGTCCTCTAGCTGGATCTCAGGCAGGTACCACCATCTCCTGGCTGGAAGGTGGAGATGGGTCCTCCCAACCTCTACCTCCTGAGGAGCCGGGATTACAGGCTTCTCCTAAGCCTGACTGAATGACATTGTTCCAGGCTCCATCGGCCAGTAGGAGTATTGTCCTCAGTAGGGCTGGGCCTGCCTGCCCGCCTGTCCTGCCTTGATAACTCTGTCTAGTCCGGCTGGCTGTGTCTTCCCTGTGGGAATATTTGGTCTTTTCCCAACCTAGGCTGATCTGTTCCCAGGTGTTGTCTTTTTAAGTGAGTGTGTGTTAACTGCACTGAGGGGTTTGCTTGGATATCCACAGGAGCACGGATTGTACAACACCCCCCTCTCCTTTCCCTGCAACCTGCATTTTCCTGGCCATCTGTACAGAATTATCTGTTCATTTGTCCATTTATTACGGCTCTTTATCTGTGGTTAGTGGGGCTTGAACTCAGGGCCTGGGCCACTGTCCCTGAGCTTTCTGCTCTAGGTTAGCGCTCTACCACGCTGAGCCACAGCTCTACTTCTGGCTTTTTTTTTTTGTCGGTTGTGGGGCTTGAACTCTGGGCCTGGGCGTTGTCCCTCAGCTCTTCAGCTCAAGGCGAGCGCTCTACCACTTGAGCTACAGCGCCACTTCCGGTTTTCTGGTGATTTATTGGAGATAGGAGTCTCACGGTCTCTCCTGCCCGGGCTGGCTTTGAACCGCGATCCTCAGATCTCAGCCTCCTGAGTAGCTAGGATGACAGGCGTGAGCCACCAGCGCCCTGCACTTCTGGCTTTTTTTTAAAGTAGTTCATTGGAGATGAGTCTCACGGACTTTCCTGGCTGGGTTGGCGTTGAACCGGGGTCCTCTGATCTCGTCCTCCTAAGTAGCTGGGATGACAGGTCTGAGCCACCGACGCCGGCTTGCCCATTTGTCAATTGGATTGTTGATTTCTTTTGGAGTTAGGTCTACAAGGGTGAGTTAACAGCACCATGCTCTTTCTCTGCAAGTATTTTTCCCTCCTTCCCTCTCCTTTTCTTTCTCCCTCTCCTTTTCTTTCTCCCTCTCCTTTTCTTTCTCTCACGGATCTGAGCCCCCTCCCCATTACCACCATCTATGGCATTTGTGCTGTGCATCCCTGGCTGGTTTTGAACCCTCTCCCTGACTTTCTAGAAGGAACCGGCCCCCCCCCCCCCAACTCCTCCCTGTGTCCGCACAGGGGTCAGAGGACACCTCTCCCAGGCCCTGGCTGGCTGAGCCGGCCAGGGCCTCCCAGCTGCTTACCGCGCGCCCCCCGGTGGCCATGCGTGGCACGGCAGCCTCCCCGAGGCCTCGGCGCTCAGGGCCGGGCTGCTCCAGCCAGGGCCCGCTGCACCCAGGGCCCGTGGAGCTTTCTAGGCCAGTCGGGGATTAGAACCGGACTGGCAGCCCTGGACCAGCCCTTGTGTGGATTAGGCGGCTGGCTCTGAAGGGTGAGGTTGCTCTTCAGGCCCCGGGGGATCAGGGATCTGGGATCAGCGGGGGCGGGCCTTGGCCTGAGGTCAGTGGCCGCCTCCAGCCCCAGCGGCGTCCATCCGGAGGAGGCCGCCACAGGGCTCGGGGTACCCTCGGCGAGAGGCCCCCACCCTCGAAGAGCCTTTCTTCATTTTAAATCAAATTCTGGCCCCGGGAGCCTGTGGTGGCTCCCGCCCATCATCCCAGCTGCGCAGGAGGCTGAGATCTGAGGATCATGGTTCAAAGCCGGCCCAGGCAGGGAAGTCCATGAGACTCTTATCTCTGAAAAGTTGGCTCTGACCACCCCGGTGGGGGCTTCCTGGGTTGACCTCATCCCCGGACCCAGCTCCAGGCCTCCACAGTGGGCAGGTGGGGGGCTCCTGGGTGTGAGCCAGCCCTGCTCGACGCTGAGCTCAGGGCACATGGGGTTCTGATGCCTGAGCTCATTGTGGGGCCTCTCGGCTCGTCCACGGGGTGCCGGGTGGACCCGACTCCCACCACCCCAGCCGTGTCTGTGGTGGACAGGGGTGGCCCAGCCAAGGTCAGCGGCGCCCGGAGGCCTGGGCAGAGTGAAGCCCTGGGTTCCATTCCTCAGCACCACAGACACAGAAAAAGGCGGAAGTGGCGCTGTGGCTCAAGGGGTAGAGCGCCAGCCTTGAGCTGAAGAGCTGAGGGACAGCGCCCAGGCCCAGAGTTCAAGACCCAGGACTGGCCAAGATGTGTACATGTATGTAAGTGTATTACATACATGTTATATATATATACACACATGGGAGAGTGGCTGTGGAGGCAGAGCGGGGCCTGGGGGAGGACGGACAGCTTGGGGGTGCCTGGCCGCACTGGGCAGTGTGGGGTGGGGTGGGGTGGGGTCAGCAGCACTGACTCACTGGGCTTCTGGGCCAGCCCACATTCCAAGCCTTTGCTCTGACCCGCCTGGCCCGGCCTTAAAGGGCCAGCGCCCCTGGGAGGGGCACCCCCCCCCCCCCCCCGTGAGTGACAGGGCCTGATCCGGACCCTACCACCTCCCCCTCTGCTCCCAACCATGCAACCCACACTGTGAGTCACACGGGGTCCCCCCCCAGCTCCTCCCCTCCCCAGCTTCTTCCCCTCCCCTCCCCTCCCCACCCCAGCTTCTTCCCCTCCCCTCCCCTCCCCAGCTTCTTCCCCTCCCCTCCCCTCCCCAGCTCCTTCCCCTCCCCTCCCCTCCCCAGCTCCTTCCCCTTCCCTCCCCTCCCTTCCCCTCCCCTCCCCTCCCCTCCCCTCCCCTCCCCACTCTCTGCTCTCACCCCACCCCCCAGCTCCTCCTCCCCCCCCCCCCACCTCTGTACTCCGGCCTTTTTCTTGAGACAGAGCCTACAGGCCAGCACCACCACGCCCTTCCCTGTACTGGTGCTGGTCCAAGTGTTCCTTGGCTCTTTGGGGGTCTGGCTGCAGGGCCTCTGCGGGGTCCCCTGGGGCCTTCCTAACTTCACACCCACCCCATCTCATCCAAGCCCGGGGTTGGGAGAGAACACCCCCCACCCCCTTGCAGGCCGGGCCCCGGCCACTTCTCTGGTCTCTGCACGCCACCCCGTGGCCGCTCAGGGGAATTCCACAGTGAACCGGGAGAAGAGAGGGTGCCGTGGCCTGCAGCCCCCGGAAAGTCACCTCACAATGAGGTCAGGGCGGTGGGTGAGGCTGGGATTCCCAGCTGCTCAGGCGTCGGGGATCGCGATTCGAAGCCAGCCGGGGCGGATGAGTCTGTGAGTCTCTTCTCTCCAATGAACCACCACTATCTACCTACCTACCTACCTTTAATAAAAAGCCGGAGTGAGCCCGGTGCCAGTGGCTCACATCTGTCATCCTAGCTACTCGGCTGAGATCTGAGAATTGCAGTTCCAAGTCAGCCCAGGCAGAAAAGTCATGGGGCCTGAACTCTGGGCCTGGGTGCTGTCCCTCAGCTCTTCAGCTCAAGGCTAGCGCTCTACCACTTGAGCCACAACGCCACTTCTGGCCTTTTCTGCTTATGTGGTGCTGAGGCATCGAACCCAGGGCCTCACGCATGCAAGGCAAGCGCTCTACCACTGAGCACCTTCCTAGACCCAAGTGAGACTCTTATCTTCAATGAACCACTCAACATCCAGAAATGGAGTTGTGGCTCAAGTGGCAGAGCACCAGCCTTGAGTGAAAAAGCTAAAAATCAGTGCCCCAAGCCCCAGGAAGAGCACAAACACATACCCTGAATAGGTTTGGGTATAACTTTTTTTTCTACTAACATGCAAATTCTCAGGGAAAGAGCAGAACTTGAAGTTGGGTTGGGAAGGAGGAGGAAGAGGGGAGGGAGGGAGGCGAGGATCCCCTTGTGCCAGGATCCCACTGTGTTCCTGCCCTCTAGTAACCCCAGACAAATGGTCACCAAGGTTGTGGCCTTGGGTGGACCATGCCCATTGGGCCTTGGTATGGTGCTAGCCCCAGCTGACTAGGTCAGCAGGCCCCAGACAAGCCCAGGCTTGCTTTGTTTGCCCTGGGAGGGGGGGGGGAAGGGAGGGAGGGAGAGATTCCACCTCTGTTATCTACAGCCAGGGTCCTTGCGCTCTGGCCTCCAGTCTGGTTTTGGGGGGCTATGAACAAAAGTTGTTGGCCCAGGCCCCAGTGTGTCCGTTCTTCTGTCCTGGGAAGGGTGCAGCTCCTTCCTGGGCCCCGCGCTCACGCTTCCCGGGCCGGGGTCTGGGCCTGCCCGGATGTGGGGGCCACAGGAAGTTTGATCACCAGGGCCTGCAACTGCATAAAGGTGTTGTGCGCCATAGGCTGGCGCTCTACCACCTGAGCCACGGCTCCGCTTCTGGCTTTTCTGGAGATGGGAATCTCCCTGACTTTCCTGCCGAGGCCGGCGTTGAACCTGGGTCCTCGGATCTGTCTCCTGAATAGCTAGGCTTAGGTGTGAGCCACTGATGCCCCGCCATTTATCGATGTGCATTTTTCTGTCATCTTTTCAAAACGTCCCAGTGCATTAGTCCAAAAAAATAGGGAGATAATTGGTGATGGGAGGACAGGCATATTGTAAAGCTTGGCTCGGAGGGGATGGACAGCTGCCGTGGGGCGGACGGACGGACAGGCAGATGGACAGACAGATGGGCAGGCAGATGGACGGACAGGCAGACAGATGGACGGACAGACGGACAGGCAGGCAGGCAGACGGGCAGGCAGATGGATGGATGGGCAGACAGATGGACAGACGGACGGACAGATGGGCAGGCAGGCAGGTGGATGGACGGACCGACAGACCCACAGACGGGACAGACCCGCAGACGGGACAGACCCGCAGACGGGACAGACCCGAGAGCCTCCGCGCGGGTGGGGCCCCCCCTCCTCCAGCCTCAGTTTCCCCGCTCACCCGGCCCCGCCCTCCTCCAGCCTCAGTTTCCCCCGCTCACCCGGCCCCCCCCTCCTCCAGCCTCAGCTTCCCCGCTCACACGGCCCCCCCCCTCCTCCAGCCTCAGTTTCCCCGCTCACCCGGCCCCCCCCTCCTCCAGCCTCAGTTTCCCCGCTCACCCGGCCCCCCCTCCTCCAGCCTCAGCTTCCCCGCTCACCCGGCCCCGCCCTCCTCCAGCCTCAGTTTCCCCGCTCACCCGGCCCCGCCCCGCCCCGCCCTCCTCCAGCCTCAGTTTCCCCCGCTCACACGGCCCCGCCCTCCTCCAGCCTCAGTTTCCCCGCTCACCCGGCCCCCCCTCCTCCAGCCTCAGCTTCCCCGCTCACCCGGCCCCGCCCTCCTCCAGCCTCAGTTTCCCCGCTCACCCGGCCCCGCCCCGCCCCGCCCTCCTCCAGCCTCAGTTTCCCCGCTCACCCGGCCCCGCCCCCTCCAGCCTCAGTTTCCCCGCTCACCCGGCCCCCCCTCCAGCCTCAGTTTCCCCGCTCACCCGGCCCCCCCTCCAGCCTCAGTTTCCCCGCTGACCCGGCCCCCCCCTCCAGCCTCAGTTTCCCCGCTGACCCGGCCCCGCGCTCCCCTCTTTCCAGCCCGCGCAGCCGCGCCCCGCGCCCCGCCGGCCGCTCAATCTGAACCACTACGCCACCAAGAAGAGCGTGGCGGAGGGCGTGCTGGACGCGGCGCTGCTCCTGTCCAACGCCGCGCGGCTCAAGGCCGTGCTGGAGCAGGGCCCGGCCTCCGCCCACTGCGCCGCGCTGCTGGCGCTCCTCGGCGCCTCCCTGCTGCTGCAGCTGGCCCTCGGCGTCCTGCTGGCGCTCATCGGTGAGCGGCGCCCCGCGCCCGGGAGGCCCCCGCGCCCCCGCCGGCGCCCCCTGCTGCCCGGGAGGCCCCCGCGCCCCCGCCGCGCCCCCTGCTGCCCGGGAGGCCCCCGCGCCCCCGCCGCGCCCCCCCCCCCCGCGCCCCCTGCTGCCCGGGAGGCCCCCGCGCCCCCGCCGGCGCCCCCTGCTGCCCGGGAGGCCCCCGCGCCCCCCCCCCCCGCGCCCCCCCCCCCGCGCCCCCCCCCCGCGCCCCCCCCCCCCGCGCTCCCCCCGCGCCCCCCCGCGCCCCCCGCGCCCCCTGCTGCCCGGGAGGCCCCCGCGCCCCCGCCGGCGCTCCCTGCTGCCCGGGAGGCCCCGGCGCCCCCCGCGCCCCCTGCTGCCCGGGAGGCCCCCCGCGCCCCCCGCGCCCCCTGCTGCCCGGGAGGTCCCCGCGCCCCGGCCTCCGGCGCCCCCTGCTGGGGGAAGGTCCCCGCGCCCCCAGACCGAGGGCTCCATCTGACCTCGGCCCCCCTCCCCCCCGTCATCTCTGACCCCGCCCCCGTCATCTCTGACCCCGCCCCCGTCATCTCTGACCCCGCCCCCGTCATCTCTGACCCCGCCCCCGTCATCTCTGACCCCGCCCCCGTCATCTCTGACCCCGCCCCCGTCATCTCTGACCCGCCCCCCGTCATCTCTGACCCCGCCCCCGTCATCTGACCCCGGCCCCATCTCCTCCCAGCCCGGCTGAACCTGAACGAGGTCGGCAACCAGTGGCGCTTGAACCAGCTCAACAACGCCGCCACCACCCTGGTGTTCATCACGGTGGTGGTCAACATCTTCATCACCGCCTTCGGGGCCCACAAGACGGGCTTCCTGGCCGCCAGGGCGTCGCGGGCCCCCGTCTGAGGGGGGCGGGTCGGCCGGCGGGTCCCCCCGCGGGTGCAGGCCCCGCCCCTCCCCGGCCCCGCCCCTCACACACGTCCTTCCATAAAGCTCCGTGCACGTCCCCCTCGAGTCCGCCTGTCTGTCCGTCCATCTGGCCTGACGGTTCTTGGGGGAATCGCACTGCCCAGGAACGGCGGGGCCTCGGGGGCCGGGCCGGGTCTGGGGGCCCGGGGGAGGGACCCCCTCCCCCAAGGGACGGACGGCGGCCGACCGGCGGGAAGGACGGAAGGAAGACACAGACGCGGGTTTTTAAGAAGATGCTGTATTGGCCTCTCCCTCCCCCTCCCCCTCCCCCCCCCTCCCCCTCCCCCTCCCCCTCCCCCCTTAAGGCAGCCGGTGAGGTAACAGACGTGGACACGGGGCGCGGGCGGGGCCCGGGGCCACAGAGGGCAGGGGAGGCGAAGGTTCCACCCACGCGCAGGGCCTGTGCGGGGCGCCGACCCCCCCCCCCCCCCCCCCCCCCGCACCCGTGTAATGCACCGTTGGTGAACGCAGCAGCAGTAGATCCCGGCCTCGGGGCTCGCGGGATTAGTGCAAGGTAAACCCGCATGGCTCTTCCCCCCGCCCCCCAGAGTCGGGGGCCTCCCCCCGGGAGGCGGAGTCACGGCCGGCGGCGCTCCCCCCGGGAGGCGGAGTCACGGCCGGCGGGGCTCCACCCCGGGAGGCGGAGTCACGGCCGGCGGGGCTCCCCCCGGGAGGCGGAGTCACGGGACGGCCGGCGGGGCTCCACCCCGGGAGGCGGAGTCACGGGACGGCCGGCGGGGCTCCCGGCTCCGCTTCTTCCTGCGGCGGGGGTGCAGGGCAGGCGCTCGGCACGCGGGCCACGCCCACCGCGGGCCACGCCCCCAGTCACCCTAGGCCACGCCCAACAACGGCCCCGTCCTCTCCGGAGCCAGGCCCCGCCCCCGCGAGGCCCCGCCCCGCAGGGCGTGTGCAGCCCGGCCTCCCCTTCCCTGCGGTCGGTAGCTGCAGCCGGAGCCTGGCGTGGTCCTGGTCCTGGTCCTGGCGTGGTCCTGGTCCTGGTGTGGTCCTGGCCCTGGCGTGGTCCAGGCGTGGTCGTGGTCGTGGCCTTGGCGCCCGCCGGCCCCTCCGCCCCAGCCCGGGGCTTGTCCTGGCCGCGCCGCTCCCCGCGGTCTCCGCGGTCGCTCAGGGCGCGTGCGCGGGGCGCCGGTCCCACATGCCGCGCTTGGAGTGGAAGTGGTGGAAGAGGTTCCTGACGAAGAGCCGCTCCACCTCCAGGCCGGCCTGCAGGACCCTGCGGGCAGGAGGGGGGGGACGGGGGTTTGGGGCAGGCTGAGCCCAAGGGCTGCACCGCCTTCCTCCTGTCCAGTAGCTCCCGTCCTTCCCCCACTGCCCAGCAGCTCCCCGTCCTCCCCACCCTCCTGTCCTCTCCCTCCCACCCTCCACTGCCCAGCAGCTCACCGTCCTCCTGTCCCCTCCCTCCCTCCAGTAGCTCTCTGTCCTCCCTACACTGTCCAGCAGCTCCTAGTCCTCCCTCCCGTCCTCCCTACTCTCCCTCCACCTGCCCAGCAGCTCCCAGTCCTCCCCCCTCCCTCCACCTGTCCAGCAGCTCCCAGTCCTCCTCCCCTCCTCCCTCCCCCTGCCCTCCCTCCACCTGTCCAGCAGCTCCCAGTCCTCCCCCCTCCCTCCACCTGTCCAGCAGCTCCCAGTCCTCCTCCCCCCTCCCTCCCCCCTCCCTCCCCCCTCCCTCCCTCCTCCCTCCCTCCTCCCTCCCTCCCTCCACCTGTCCAGCAGCTCTCAGTCCTCCCCCTCCTCCCTCCTCCCTCCTCCCCCCCTCCCCCCTCCCCCTATCCAGGAGCTCCCAGTCCTCGCCCCTCCTCCCTCCCCCCCTCCCCCTTCCCTCCCTCCCTCCCTCCACCTGTCCAGCAGCTCCCAGTCCTCCCCCCCCTCCCTCCTCCCTCCCCCCCCTCCCTCCACCTGTCCAGCAGCTCCCAGTCCTCGCCGCCCCAGCGGTCCCGGAACTCCTCGGTATTCATGCCCCCGATCCGGTCCAGGTCTGATTTGTAGATGCCCAGCAGCCCGAAGCCATTCACCTCCCAGTAGCCTGAGGCACAGGACACACGTGTGTGTGTGTGTGTGTGTGTGTGTGTGTGTGCACATGCATGCACAGAGGGAGGGGAAAGGGGAGGGGGAGGAGGAACAAATGGGAGGATAGTGAAAAAGGTGGAGGGGGGGAGGAGGAGGAAAACTAAGCAACAGCCTGGAGGAGGTGGGATGGAGGGGGAGGGGGAGGCTGTGATGGGGGAGGGGAGGGAAGGAAGATGTGGGAGGACTCACCCTCGGCCTCCCGGGGCGAGGCCCCGCAGCTCAGCCGCAGCAGTGCGGGCGCGAACGCCATCTTGCCCTCCACACAGTGCTTCCGGATGGTGTCGATGATCCCGGCCGGGAAGTGGATGTGGAGGTCACAGAGAAAGACGATGCTGTGGGGGTCCTGGGGGCCGAGCAGGCAGGGCAGGGTGAGGAAGTGGGGGGGGGGAGGAAGAGAGGTCAGAGAGAGGGAGGTCAGTGGGAGGGAGAGAGGATGTGGGGAGAGATAGAGGTCAGTGGGAGGGAGGGAGTCAGGGCTCTATGGCCTGGCTGTGTGGAGGCCCCCTCTCCCTCTTCCCCAGCCTCTGCCCCTCCTGGCTGTTACCTTCACCAGATCTATGCCGGCCTGCAGGCCCGCCGAGCGCTCGAAGTTCCCACTTAGCTTCAGGTACTGGTAGCTGCAGGGAGAGAGAAGCTCTGGAGGAGGTGGCGGTGGGCCAGGTGCCCGTGGCTCCCGCCTGTCATCTCAGCTCCTCAGGAGGCTGAGATCTGAGGATCGCAGTTCAAAGCCAGCCCGAGCAGGAAAGTCCGTGAGACTTATCTCCAATGAATCACCAGAAAACCAGAAGTGGCGCTGTGGCTCAAGTGGTAGAGCTCAAGTCTGAGCCCAACACAAAACAGGGCGGGCTTCTGCTGGGGCCGGGCCGGGGCTCACCTCCGCAGGCTGGAGGCGGTCAGCGCCCGCTCCACGTCCATGTCCTCACTGCTGTAGTCGGTGATGATGATGTTGAAGTCGGGGTCGCGGGTGAGCCGGGACAGGCTCTCCATGTCTCGGATGAACTGCAGCACCCAGCGCGCCTGATTCTTCACTAAACCAGGGGAGCAAGCGGCCATCAGGCCTCTGCTTAGGGGACAGCCTGCTGGGATCTGGCCCTGGCCTCTCCCCCATCGGGACTCACCGGGCACGATGAAGTGGACCACAGCGCGGTGGTTCCAGGAGAAGCCCTGGGGCCAGCACAGCTTGGGCTCCGGGTCCCGGGCGTTGAGGACAGGCCCCTGCTGGCCCTGTGGGTTCCAGACCAGGCCCTGCAGGTTCCGGGCCTCCACCATCTCCCCACCAGCCGGCCGGCCGCCCTGCCAGCCGCGGGTGGACACATACTCCGACAGCCGCACCAGGCGCCCGCTCGGCTCCCGCAGCTCCAGCTCCAGGAGGTAGCGGCCCCCGCGCAGCTGGTCCTGGCGCTTCTCCACGTTCACCGACCCGCTGCAGCTGGTAGCGCCTGGGGCGGAGGAGCGGGGCCTGAGGGACACCCCAGGCAGGGCACGGCCTCCATCTTTAACCTGCACCCACAATTTCATCCTAAGTGTCCAGCTGAGGGAGAGGGTCGCGGCAAAGACAAATCAAGCTGTGTTCACACAGCCCCAGCCCGTCAGGCAGCGGGCTCCAGATGAGCCTCGGAGGTGCGGCTCACCGCTCAGGGCTGGAGGAAATGCTGGCCTAGGCTGGAGAATGATTATACCTCATCTCCGGGGTGCCAGGAGTGCAGGCGGATGACAACACGCCCCGCTAATGGGAATATGCCGTTACGCCCATTCAATTGCACTCTAAAATGTGTAACGGTACTTGAATTTTATCTTAAACCTGTTGCTGGATGGAGAGATGTAGGTGGATGGATGAATGATGGACTGATGGGTGTATGAATGGGTGGATGGATGATGGATGGGTGGGTGTGATGGATGAGTGGATGGGTGCATGAATGGGTGCATGAATGGGTGGATGGATGGTGGATGGAACGGTGGATGGATGGATGGCTGGATGTAAGGGTGCATGAATGGGTGGATGAGTGGATGGATGGATGGATGGATGATGGGTGGGTGGATAGGTGGATGGATGAGTGGATGGGTAGGGGTGGTGGATGGCTGGCTGGCTGGCTGGGTGGGTGGGTGGGTGGGTAGGTGGGGTGGGTGGATGGACAGACAGGTGCATTGGATGGATGGATGATAAATGGATGGATGGGTGGGTGTGATGGATGGATGGCTGACTGGGTGGGTGGGTGGATGGATGGCTGACTGGATGGGTGGATGGATGGACGGTGCATGTGTGGATGAGTGGGTGGGCGGATGGATGGGTGCAGGAATGGGTGAATGGGTGGGTGTGATGGATGGGTACATGGATGGATGGCTGGCTGACTCTGGATGAGTGGATGGGTGGGTGTGGTGGATGGATGGCTGACTGGATGGGTGGATGGATGGACGGACAGGTGCATGCATGGGTGGGTGGGTGGATGGATGGGTGCATGAATGGACAGACAGGTGCTTGCATGGATGGATGAGTGGGTGGATGGATGATGGACGGACAGATGCATGGATGGATGGATGAGTGGATGGGTGGGTGGGGTGGACGGATGGATGAGTGGATGGGTGGGTGGGGTGGACGGATGGATGAGTGGATGGGTGGGGTGGGGTGACGGATGGATGAGTGGATGGGTGGGGTGGACGGATGGATGAGTGGGTGGGTGGGGTGGACGGATGGATGGGTGGATGGGTGGGTGGGGTGGACGGATGGATGGGTGGATGGGTGGGTGGGGTGGACGGACGGATGGATGGGTGGATGGGTGGGTGGGGTGGACGGATGGATGGGTGGATGGGTGGGTGGGGTGGACGGATGGATGGGTGGATGGGTGGGTGGGGTGGATGGAGTGGATGGATAGCTGTTGACGGGTGGATGGGTGGTAGATGGATACAGGTGGATGGGTGTATCAATGGGTGGATGGATGATGGATGGATGGATGGATGATGGGTGGGTGGGTGGGTGTGATGGATGACTGGCTGGTTGTGGATGGGTGGGTGTGACGGATGGATGAGTAGATGGGTGGGTGTGGTGGATGGATGGCTGACTGGATGGGTGGATGGATGGGTGTGGTGGATGGATGGATGAGTGGATGAGTGGATGGTAGATGGATGATGGATGGGTGGGTGGGTGTGGTGAATGGATGGCTGACTGTGGATGGGTGGATGGATGGATGATGGACAGGTGCATGGGTGGATGGATGATGGATGGGTGGGTGGGATGGATGGATGGGTGCATGAATGAGTGGATGGACGGACGGACGGACAGGTACTTGCATGGACGGATGAGTGGGTGGGTGGGTAGATGGATGATGGATGGACAGGTGCATGGGTGGATGGATGATGGAAGGATAGATTCATGGGTGGATGGATGGATGGATGAGTGGATGGGTGGGTGGATGGATAGATGGGTGGGTGGGTGGGTGGATGGATAGATGGGTGGGTGGGTGGGTGGATGGATAGATGGGTGGGTGGGTGTGATAGATGGATAGATGGATACTGGGTGGACAGGTGCATGGGTGGATGGACGGACAGATGGATGAGTGCATGAATGGGTGGATGGATCGACGGACAGATGAGTGCATGGATGGATGAGTGAATGGGTGGATGTGATGGATGGATGAGTGGATGGGTGGATGGATGGATGAGTAAGTGAGTGGGTGGGTGGATGGATGGATGGAAGGACTGACAGGTGCATGGGTGGATAGATGATGGATGGGTGGATGGATGGACGGACAGGTGCATGCATGGATGGATGAATGGATGGGTGGGTGGGTAGATGGATGGGTGCATGAATGGGTGGATGATGGACAGGCAGGTGTGTGCATGGATGGGTGGGTGGGTAGATGGATGGACGGACAGGTGCATGGGTGGATGGATGGATGAGTGAATGGGTGGGTGTAATGGCTGGCTGGCTGACTTGTGGATGGGTGGATGGATGATAAATGGATGGTAGATGGGTGGGTGGGTGTGGTGGATGGATGATGGATGGACTAGATGCATGGGTGGATGGGTGGATGGATAGATGGATGGGTGGATGGATGATCAGACAAGTGTGTGCATGGATGGATGGGTGGACGGATGGATGATGGGTGGATGGATGGATGGATGGGTGGATGGATGATCAGACAAGTGTGTGCATGGATGGATCGGTGGACAGATGGATGATGGGTGGATGGAGTGGATGGATGGGTGGGTGGGTGGATGCATGAGTAGTACTACGTGAACAACGCGCCTCACACCCTTCTAACCCATGTTATCTGAGGTCTGACTGTCCTTGCGGCTGTGTTTCCTGCGTGCCCTTCCTGGGGGTGGGGGCCCATGGGGCTGCTGGGTGGTGGAGCAGGGCGTCTGCCCTGGGGTGCCCTTTCTCTTACCCTCGGCTCCTGTGGCTGAGTTTCCGCAGGAAGACCCTGGCCACGCCCAGGGCCTCGGGCTCGGCCAGCTGCAGGTTGCCGGAGGTGTTGCAGCTCAGGTCGATCCAGTCCGTGCGCAGCGCCTGGAAGTCAGGGCTGCGGGCGCTGAAAGTGCGCTCCCAATTCACCACGGGGTCCAGGGCGGGTGAGTACTCCGGGCCGCCGCCCCCGTCCCCGTCCTCCTCCTCCTCCTCTTCTCCGTCCTCCTCCTCCTCCTCCTCCTCCACCACTGCCGCCTCCTCAGCCTCGTGGCTTTTGGGGAGCCCCCTCTGGTCACCCCTCCTCTGCCGGGCAATGAAGGACTCCACTTGGCTTAGCCACTGCGCCTGCTCAGCGGAGGTCCTGCCTGGCGGGGAGGTCGGGGGGGCCCGGGTCCTGGTGGGGAAGGGCCGCGTGGCGTTGGGCCCCGGGGTGGACCAGGCCAGCAGCTTGCGCAGGCCCCCAGCTCGGTGCGGGGGAAGGGAGGCGGGTCGGGCCTCTCCCGCCTGTGTCCCGGGGTGCCCGGCTCCCAAGGCAGGGGCGTCATCTGCCACCTCTTCATACAGGGATTCTTCTAGAAGATTCTTCTCCAAGCCTGTGGGTGGTAAGCATGGCTCAGGTCAGCACAGCGGGCACTGGAGCTCTCCGGTGTGAGGCCCGGGCAGGAGGCTGCGGCCGGGGCGGGCCCAGCAATGGACACGGGACTACAGCAAGAGGGCCAGGGTTCAAGTCACGAGGTGCAAAAGACAGGGAGAAAGGGATGGACAGACAGACACACACAGACCTGCGATGTGGAATCTCCATCCCAGTAGCAGTGTTTTTGTTTTGTTTTTTCCCCAGTGGTGGGGCTTGAACTCAGGGCTTGGGCACTGTCCCCGAGTTGCTTTTGCTCAAGGCTGGCCCTCTACCATTTGAGCCACAGCGCCATTTCTGGCTTCTTCTGTGTATGTGGTGCTGAGGAATCGAACCCGGGACCTTGTGCATGCTAGATG